>NC_133758.1:105503456-105826789 GCF_036562045.2 Rhinolophus sinicus
TTAAAATGCAATGGAGACTGGAGCATTAGAGGGCCATTGTCACACAGGGCACCTATACCATGCACCTCCACAGAAGGGCAGTGGTAAACCAGATAAACCAGAGTCCCTAGATTATCCTTTATGGCAACTACCAGGAGAAAACATTCTTCATAGGTACCGTGTTTCCCTGAAAATAAGACCTAGCCGGACAATCAGCTCCAATGCGTCTTTTGGAGCAAAAATTAATATAAGACCGGGTCTTATTTTACTATAATATAAGACCGGGTCTAATATAATGTAATACATAATATAATATAAAATATAATATATAGTATAGTGTAATGTAATGTAATATAATACCAGGTCTTATATTAATTTTTGCTCCAAAAGACACATTAGAGCTGAGTGTCTGGCTAGGTTTTATTTTCGGGGAAACATGGTATGTAGATAAATCTCTACATCTTTCTGAATGCTATGTGAACATATGTAGGTGAATATAATTCACTGATTAAATATAGAACGATAGTTTTCATAGTCAACAGATCATTTAAACAATATAGACTTTTAATACTTTGCCACTGAAACTTGATTTGAGTTTGGCTCAGCAGATCTCTAAATGTTTAACTTCTTGAGGTTTAAATAGTGGCTCAAATATCCAAGAATAAATTAGAGAATTACAGTAGGTGCTAAAATTTTAGATTATTGTTGTCAGCTGATGCAACAAATTAATTTCTAATTTCTATGGCAGAAACTGTAATCGTTTTTCATTCTGTTTCTTGTATATAGAAAGACATCCTTCCTTTTTGTTTCTTTTCTTTTTTTTTTTTCTTTTTGGCTAATCCTACTTGAAATTCTTACTGTGGAAGTAGTAGACAGTAAGAGCATTTGAATTTTACTTCTGTCAGCTAGCGGAGGTAAGGCTCTCCAGTACTGAGGGATTTCAGTTGTTGACTTTCATACGTGTTTAGGGAGTATGTGAAGTCTGACCGGTATCAGTTTGTCCTGTTTCCTTGTCTTCCTTTGTTCAGAGTGACAAGGGGAAGTGCACATTTTCCTCATTGGTGTTTTACAGGTGTTAGTGGTCTGTATGACTTCGGGCCAGTGGGCTGTGCTTTGAAGAACAACATCATTCAGACCTGGAGACAGCACTTTATCCAGGAGGAGCAGATCCTGGAGATCGACTGCACCATGCTCACGCCCGAGCCAGTGTTAAAGTAAGGGCTGACGTTCTCTACTACGCTTCTTTCAGTCCCTTTTGGATTACAAAAACTACCAGTGTGCCTTGTGAAAATCTAGAAAATAAAGAAAAACAAATAAAACATTCACCTACTACTCACAGACAGCCATATGAACATTGTATTGCTCCTTCCTGCCTATTTTCTCTCTAAGTCCCTATCTCTGTATCAACGTTAGCAGCACTCTGGTTCTTGTCACGTAGCGTAGGTGAACGTTCGTTTATGTCATTAGTTTTCGAAAACGTTTTTAATAACAACGTAGTATTCTGTTTTATGGATATGCTGTAATTTATTTAGCTGCTGCCATATTGTAGGCATTTAAATTGTTTCTGATTTTTGACTGCACTGAACATCCTGGGAGGTGAATTTTTGTGGATATCCCTGATTATTTCCTTGGTGTAAATTCTTAGAAGTTCTGGGCAAAGGTGTGTATACATTTTAATCAAATACTACTATTTGTATTGAGGTTTCAGTGCAGAAATTTAGATTGTTCCTACCAACACTATTGAAAGCTGAGCAGGGTTTCTTGAATATAAAATTGTAAAAGAGGAATTCTTAACCGTTTTTTATCTCAGCACTCCATCTAATGTTGCCTGGTAAAGAGCTAATTTCACTGTTTGCATCCTTTGGGCTCTGAATAATTTCAGCCAGTGAATTTCTGATGATGGATCTAAAAGATCAGGACAACCTGTTCTTTAGCTACTTGCTCCACGAATAGGAAATGTGGAGAGAGAACACCAGTGTCCATACAGGTTTCAGTGAAAGAACTCTTTCATTCAGATTCAGTGTCTGTACTGAGTTGTGATTCTTGGCTAGTCACACTCACCATGGTGTTGGTCTTTGCTTAGCAATAATGGGAAAGGCATGGCTTCATTGATTCTGCAAAGTAGCACAGACTTTATGGCAAGTTGTGATAAAATACAATCTAGTTGATGTCTTTTTTCCTACGGGAAGGAAGAACTTGGGTAGAAGATAGGAGTAAATTCGAGGAAGAATTTTCTCTGGTGTACGTTATTATCTACCATGGATATACGTCATTCTACAAATGGGAGCTTCCATCTTCCAGGCTCACAGATATAGACTATGGATAAACATATGGAAGGGGGATTGTCATAAGGTAAAATCTATGTGTCAATTTGTGTCAACATGACAAATTGACTTGGCATTTGTTAACTTAGGACCTCTGGCCACGTAGACAAATTTGCTGACTTCATGGTGAAAGATGTAAAAAATGGAGAGTGTTTTCGTGCTGACCATCTATTAAAAGGTACTGTTCTTCATCTCAGATAAATATTCTTTTAAGTACGATTGATCAAAACAAAGGGTTTAAATTAAACCTTTCTCAAAGTTTTTCTATTAAATATTTTTGGGGGGCATAATATACAAAGACTAAAGTTCACAGATCTTAAGTACACAGATCAAGTGCCTTACTAAAAAAAAACAATATATGCCGATAATTAGAAATTCTAAGTCAGCAAAAGAATCAAGACAATACCATGGGGGTGGCTGGTTAGTTTAGTTGGTTGGAGCGCGGTGCTCTTGACAACAGGGTTGCCGGTTCGATCCCCACATGGGCCACTGTGAGTTGAGCCCTGCACAGCTGGATTGGAACGACGGCTTGACTTGGAGCTGATGGGTCCTGGAGAAACACACTTAAATAAATAAAAGTTAAAAAAAAAAAAAAAAACACATCATGACTTTCCCTGTAGAATCAACCAAGGGATTCATATAAATTAAGAACATTATCTTTGGATTCATTTTTGTTTTTGTTTTGTTTTGTTTTGTTTTGACCTGTCTAGCATTGAAACTCAAAAATGCATTGTCCTTTTTCCTCTTGATTGAAATTGACATGTACCAACTGTTCTTGTAGCTCATTTACAGAAACTGATGTCTGATAAGAAGTGTTCTGCTGAGAAGAAATCAGAGATGGAAAGTGTCTTGGCTCAGGTGAGTACCTGAGAGATGTTATCACAGTAGCTCAGGGAGGTGCTGTCTTTCTTTCAGCACTCGATGACTGTTAAATTCCGTGTGGTGCTGACCCTGTGACACAGTTGTGAAGAAGCCAAGTTTACCGCTGCTCCTCATGGCACCTCTTTTGGCATTTTTTTTTCCTTCCTACCTTTTGTGGTTAACCCTTTATTTTAGTCAAAACTAGCAAATTCAGCTAACTAGGCATAAAATTTGTTCTCCTTGGAAACCCGTGTTCTGGGTTGAATAGCAAAACCGGAGGAGGGACTAATGATGGATAGTGTTCAGTGTCGAGGTGGAGATTTGGGGGCAGATGTCTTTATGAGCCCTGTTTTCTCAGCCACTTGATGTGCTTCTGGTTCCCTGCCGCTGACTGCAAGCTGTTGTTCTGAGGACCCAATACGCAGGCCCTGCTTTTCCGGGACACTCAAGTTTTATCATTTCTATTTAAGTTGACAGGTTTTAGGGAAGACGGAAGAGATCATAGAGACCATCTACTCTGATGTTTACCAAGTGCAGGAATACCTTCTATATCAGAAGTGGTTCCTACCCTTTTTTTGGGTCACAGACCACTTTAAGATTTTAACGAAAACTTCACATCTTTGCCCTAGGAAGACGCACATGTCCATCTATATATGTTGCTGATTTCTCACCTCATGTATTGATTTAAGCAAAGTCCATTCTTCCAACACCGTATTTGATCCTGAGGTCTGCTTTGGCTCACCTCGTAAACTTTATTTACTTCCTTGGGTAAAAAGAAAAAAACAACAACCAGTGCTGTGTTCATACATATTTTCTTTACATTGGTATGTAAATATGGGGCTGAGCGTAGGACTCCCTCACTCTTTGCTTTTTTTCTCATGAGAATTTGCTGGATATTTTTCCACTGTTGGCGTAATTGTTTTTTAACATGCTATTTTTTCCATCTGATAGCTAGCTTTCCAACATTAGCTGAGAACGTTTCTCCTTCCTCATTTAAATTGAAAATCTTCTTCATCTGGCAGTTTATTTTGGGTCCTTGTGAAGTACATTTTATCCCCTGTTTGAAGCTCATTGCTTTAGTATTGCTACTTATGATTTAGAAAATCAGTTCTTATATTTTGACACAGTTACAGCCACACATTCATTTCTCATTTCCTTCCTTTTCCAAAGGCATGACCTTTATTAGAAAGAAGAAATGAAGAACGCTTCTAATTACCCTTAAATTACTCTGTTTCTTATTCAGAATGTTAGACTTACTACGGTTCTGTGTGCATATGCCTTTGATCATAACACGTTTCATTCATGTCCAAGTAAATTGTCAGGAGCAGGAAGTAATTAATTGATTTGTTGAGTCATATTTTATAGTTTGAGCACCGTGTTTCATCATAGCCTTGTTCTAGTAGCGCGCTCTGTTTTTTGATGTGCCACATCCCATGCAGATGCAGCTGTCAGGATAACTTTCAGTGAAAAGTTAGGGACCTTTGGGAAATGGTCCAGTGCTCGCACATGACCCCTGTGGATTCATGGCCAAAGGCCTATTTGTTGCTTGAGCACATAATAGCATTTTCTGCACCTGTTAGTGCCTGTGACAACTTTTCAGCTGTAGGAAGCACTCCTGTTTCTTTAAAAGGCTCTCATTGACCCTGTGTGCTAGGAAGAGCTTTATTCCTGTTACTTAGATTCAGCAGCTCAGAATTCTGTTGTTTCTCTTCTCTGTCCATTTTTGCTGACCCATCTCTGGATATACCAGTTTGTAAAGTCATTTTTTACTTTGTATTATGAACAATTCAAAACATATAAAAATAGAAAATCATATAATAAGTACTTTATACTCATCAGCCTGTTTCAGTGTTACCAAATTTTGTTGAGCCTATTCCCTACTCTTTTCTGCCTTTGCCCCTCCTCAATTTTTTTGAAACGTATTTCAAATACCATTTTATTACATCTGTAAATATTTCATTATATATCTCTAAAAGATAAAAATCCAAAAAACATGAACCTCACTGCTGTTGTTTCAGTAAATAATGTGTACTATTGTAATGTGTAATATTGTCACATTTCCCTGATGGTCTTAAATGTTACCAGTATTTTGTTTAAATTGGGATTCAGATGAAGTCCATACTTTGTGATTGGTATGTTTCTTAAATCTATTTCAGTCTGTAGGTTCTTTATCTCTTTTCTTTATATTTTCATTGAAAAAAATGTGTTTTTTTTTAAGTTGAGACATTTCTTTAATGTTTTCTACTATCTGGATTTTGGCTGATTACATTAGTTTGGTGATGTGTCATATGTTCCTTTGTTTCTATATTTCTTATAATTGGGCAGTTGGATCTAGAGGCTTGATCAGCTATTTTTGGCAAGACGCTTAGCAAGTGTAAATGTACTTCTATTAGGAGACACATAATGCCTGGTTATGTCTTCTGTGAGATGATCGTTGTCTGGATTCATTAATTGATTAGGAGTTTCCAAATGATGATTTTATCATTTTGTTCTTCCTTTTTTTATTAGCTAGAGTATTTCCATATAGAAAAACTTTCCCTCATCAACTCTTTGATTTCTGAGACACTATTTTTAATGAAAAGTGAGACTAGGGCTTGATTTCCGCTCCCTTTGCCCCCATCTTTTTTTTTTTTAACCTGTTTTCAATTAGTTGGTTCCCTAGCATCCTTCAGAAATGTGCAATGAGTTCCTGTGTGCCTCTTCCTCTCTCCCTCCCTTCTTTCATTATGAATTTACAAATTAAAACATTTGATCTTTTTCACTCAGTTGTAGTTGTTATTCTTATTGCTGGTCAGATTGTCTAATCTTTGCCAACAGTAGTTGTTTGCTAAATCCTTTTGACACAAGCCCAGTAATCTTTGATCACTTGTTTGAGTGACAAGATATTTCAGACTCATCTTGTACATTTCTTGTCACAGACGTGTAATCAGCCATTTCTCCAAGGAACGCTGGTGGTTATTAGTGGGAATGCTGTTAGTCATTGCTGTTAGACCTTTCAAGTGGCTTGAGCTAGGGAATTGGTCTTTTGTTTGTTTTAAGATAAAAATCATGAGTTCATATTGATACTTTTACTTAACATTAGCTATGGGACTTGGCTTTGTTTTATTAATCTAAACCTGTATCTCCTTCATCCACACCAAAAATTCGAGTTCTCAGTAGCTCCAGGATAATTACTGATATGCTTTGTCCCATACTATACACATGAATAGCCTCAGAATAATGACAGCAACATTACCCTCAACAATATGAATATTGAAATCAGCTGAAAAAATTGTTTTGTTCTTTATTTCCTTAGGGACACACTAGTACTTGGAGTCTAATAACTGTTTAAAATCACATGGAGTCATTCTTTCTGAATAGCTCAGCCACCAGCTGGATATGCAGTTAGTCTATTATTTTGTTTTAATTTGAATTTTTAGAGTTTTATTTTTTTTAATTTATGTTTATTTTATAGTTACAGCAAAAAAATTTCCTATTCAAAGTTAAACTTTCAAAACAGTGTACATTCAAATAAATCTAGTGTCTGTTCCTCTTCCCTATTCCCTTCCTATTCCCGTAGGTAACCAGTTTTAACCTGGGGGGGGGGGAAACCTTTTAATTTTTTTTATGGAATATGAACAAAGACGTATAGGTATTTTATGCCCCCTTTCTAGGTACCGTGTTTCCCTGAAAATAAGACCTAGCTGGACAACCAGGTCTAATGCGTCTTTTGGAGCAAAAATTAATATAAGACCCGGTCTTATTTAAGACCGGGTATAGTATAATATGATATGATATAATATAATACCGGGTCTTACATTAATTTTTGCTCTAAAAGATGCATTAGAGCTGATTGTCCGGCTAGGTCTTAGTTTTGGGGAAACACGGTAAATGGTAGCATTCCATGCATTTCTCCAACTTGCTTTTTTCATATAACAAAATATCTCAGAATGCCTCAGAATAGTATATAGAGATACACCGTACTCCATTTTGTAGCCACATCGTTCTCCGTTGTGTGGATGCGCGAGTTTATAGAACCAGTCGCCTACTGATGGATGTAGTCTGCCCACCTTTGCCATTGCAAACACCTCCGCGGTGAGCCTTGTGCCTGTGTCTTTTCATGTTTTTGCTGTTGCATCTTTGGGCTAGATTCCTGGAAGTGGGATTGCTCAATCAAAAGGTACATGCAAATATAATTTTGCTAGGTACTGCCAAATCCTTCCCTTTCATGGGATTTTGATTTCTGTCTGTGTCCTTGGAACGTTTCCTTCCTGACTTCTTTTTTCATTATGTCTTCTACTGAAAAGCACTATATATTCTTGAATTGCCTGGGAAACAGATGTTCCCCATGCTCTGACTTTCTCCTCAAGTCGGGAGAACCATTTATTTTTATGGTATTCATATCTTGAAGACTCTGGAACAGTTTCCTCATTGATCCAGTCTCCAGGACAATGGTATGATAGGACATTTAGTGAATTATCCCAAGAATGTCCATAGAAATAGAGACTAGAGGGCTTAATTTTTTTTACTTGTTCATTCAAATTTGGGACATGTGGTTAATGTGAGTAAGATACCTTTCTCTGGAATGAAAGTGTCCACTGGGCTTATGAGGGGAGAAAATATAAATTGTCATTTTATTGAGTCGGTGCTATGTGCCAGCCCCGTGCTGCATACGTTCCATGTGTTACTTTATTTAATCTTCATAGTAGCCTTTATAGTGAGGTAGGTTCTGTTCCCCCATTTTCCACATAAGCAAACTGAGACTCAGAGTGGATAGGGAAGAACTTAATCCTGAGGCACACAACCCATAAGTGGTAGAGTTGAATGATTTCCCCAGGATTTTCTGGCTCCACAGCCTTAGTTCTTACGGCCATGAGTTGATTTATCTAATTACTTTGTTTCCATTAGGATATATATTTTTTAAGTTTTAAATATTCTTTACTATTAGATGGTTTGTCATAGTCATTTGAAATTCTTGAATTGGAGGGAGGTCAAATGTCATTTTAGAGGGTTTGGCATTGATCGTCAATCTATAGAATGTTCAATATCCTGGAAAATGCACAGATGAATAAGACACAGCTTCTACCCGCAAGGAGCTTAATGTAGAGTGGGAAAGGAAAGTTATGTGCACATTTAATTAGCAGACAGGGATGTATACCTAATTCTTAAATATAAAGAGTGGTAAAATGCAACTTTGAAAACTTCTTGACAATGATTTCAGATTTCTTGACAACCAGTAACTTACAATTGAATGAGGGGTATTTTGCCTTATCTTTCATTGTGAAATGGTGAATGTGTGAGTTTTAGGTGAATGCCAGAAAGATACTTCATTTCCCTATCGCTAAATGAAAAGCATGTAGGCTGGTTGTGGTTTTACTGTGGGTATCTTGAAGGTTAGGTGAATTCCGATCTCATTTTGGGTGAATTTTAACAATGGATGAAATTTAATATGTAATACTTTATCTTATGCCTTGTTTTTTCCCAGTCTTTTACACTAATTATTTTCTTGGCATGTTCTTTAGCTCGATAACTATGGACAGCAAGAACTTGGGGATCTTTTTGTGAACTATAATGTAAAGTCTCCCATTACTGGAAATGATCTGTCCCCTCCAGTAGCTTTTAACTTAATGTTCAAGACCTTCATTGGGCCTGGAGGAAACATGCCTGGGTATGTACCACTTATTGTTTATGTAACGAAATTATTAAAATTGCTTGTAGTAAAAGGTAAATAGCATCTCATCCGCAAAGGAAAAATTTGGAAAAGTGATATGGAGAAAGTACAGATAAATATATTAAGGAGAAGTTATGACAGACATATTCTTAAATTCTAATTCTCTCTGAATATTATTTTTTTAGTGTATATGCTGATTTTCTTGCCGTAAAACATAAAAGTGTGTGATCATCACATCTTGTAGTTACAGTTGCATCGTGCAAGGAAGGCAGTTGAAGAATGATTTTGAAAGTCATTGAACTTATTGCTGAGAGAGACTTTTAGAAACCGTTTCGTGTGGATCAGCACTGTCCAGCACAGTGTTCTGCAGTGATGGAATGTTCTGTATTCTGTGCTGTCCAGTGTGGTAGCCGTGTGTGCTCGTTGCACACTTGCAATGGGGCTGGTACTTCTGAGGAATGGAATTTTTAAGTTGATTTCATTTTAATTAAATTTAAATAGATATGTGACTAGTGGCCTACCACATTGCACAACACAGGGTTAGCATGTTGATTTAAAAGATGTGGTTTTCACGGAGTAAAGAAAACCTGGAGTTTACAGTACGATCCAGAACTAGACTCTGTATTTCCAGGTTCCTTGTCCATTGTTAACAATCTTAGCCAAAGTATTCCGTTTCACAGCTTCAGATATTTTCCTTATGGTCTCATTTTAGGGTAAGAGAGAGTAGGGTTTTTTACAAGATGAAACTAAATGGATCATGTTTCCTGGAGTAGAAACTAAAGAATAATAAAAATTAATGTGGCAGAATGTATTACTGGAATTATTTTAATAAGACGCAGGGTTGACTTGGAATATTTTGTGGAAAGAGGCCAAAGGTAAGCCTTTCATCTTGGCAATACATACAGAGAGGCATAAAATGGGCCATATCTTCTGATCTGTCATCCAACTCCACGTAATTTATCTAAGAAAATGATTCAAAAGGAAAGGAAGCCATAGTTGTCAAGGGGCTGTAAATTAAAAGTGGAAATAACCTATTTATCCAGTAATTTGAAGATGGTTAAATAGATTATACCAGTAACTGTTAAATATGAGAGAATTTTACTGTTATTTAGAAAATGGGAAAGTATAAAATAAATGAAAGTACATAATTTTATACATCTACTTATAAATATGCATCTAAACTGTAGCTATACTTACATTTGGGTGAAATCTGGAAAGTACCACAAATATCAGAAGAGCTGGGTGTGTTAGAGTGAGAAGAGAGTAAAATTTTATTGATTTTTCCTTTGTTTTAAAGTTGTTTTCGTAAAATATTGATTTTGAAGTAGGCTGTTGGGTATGTTTTCTTAGTTGTTTTGCACAGAATATTTTCTGTGAAATTCAAAGAGGGACAGTGACTCTAATGGTCTATTTTCTTGGCTCTATTTTTAAAATCTGGAGAAATATTAGAAGAAGCCTCTGGCTAAAAATGTAAACTGCCACAAAAATGAACATGACATGAAAAACCTCAAAAATTGCCTGGCATAGTGTGGTGATTGCAATGCGTGAACTCTGAAGTGACATGTTAACCCACGCGGGCTTCTTTTTAGCCCACAGTTACATTTTAATATGTGGGGTGACAGAGGTATGCGTAGGCATGGGTCTGATTTTCAGAAGGATTACAGTTGTCGTCTGTCTCCATGGAAATGGTTAGTCAGGAGAATATCAGACGTTTTAGGGCCGTTATGCGAGACGTAGTGTTGACTCACCCAAGTGATGAAATAAAGTGACATTTCTGACAGAAGTGTTGCCATACCAGTTATTGATGCTTTCTCTAATCCTGGCTTGGGAATGTTGGCTACTGAGGAAAATACCTATTTCTAATACTTTGTTTTAGGGCTTATACAGCATTGTGTGAAAAGAGTCCATTTAGGACTTAGGAATTTCAGATTTGGTAGAAAACATAATTTCTTTCTTTATAACAGACTGATTTATTTAAATTTATAGGTACTTGAGACCAGAAACTGCACAGGGGATTTTCCTGAATTTCAAACGACTTCTGGAATTCAACCAAGGAAAGTTACCGTTTGCTGCTGCCCAGATTGGCAATTCTTTCAGAAACGAGATCTCCCCTCGATCTGGACTGATCCGAGTCAGGTACTGCCCGTGTGACTCTGCTGGTAAATGAGGCGGTGCCTTGGCATTGAATTGGGAATGAAAGCGCGCTATTTTGAGACAATTCTGCGTAATTCTTACATGATTATGTATTTATTTTTTGTACTACATAAAAAGCATGTTTTACATTTGTATCTCCAAATGTAATCTCTGAGACGATGGGCAGTTTTGAGGAACTAAAGTAAACTTGAAGGGAAAGGAAAGGAAGGTGAAGAGTGGCCCGCGTTTCTTACCTGCTCCCAAATGATCTTTTCCTCTTGTTCATCTTATGTTTTGAAGACGGCAAGGTCTTGATTGTCTAAACCAAGGCATTTTCTGGCAGTGGTGATGGATGTAAGTACAGGGTGGGGATAGGATGACGGTCATGACATCTAGGTGTCCAGGAGAGCGTTGCTGGAGTTGGGTGAAGGTCTTTCAGTAACCACTTGGTGTTCTTCCAGATATTTAGGGAAGAAAGGCTTTTGTGACAGAAAGGCCAGCTAGCAAGCTTACCCCTATCTGCTCTAGTTTAGACACTCTCTTGCCTCGTTCTGATAACCTTCCCTGGTCAGAGGTGTCCAGACAGAACATCTGGATACATGTGTGGGAAGGCACAGTGGCACTGTTTAGTTACATTTTTCTTTAGAGACTTATTATGACTTATCTGTGTATGACTTAAGCTTTTTGTGATTTCTGTACATTTTCTTACTGATATCTCTTCGAGCAATAAATTCCAAATAAAAAATAAGATATGCTGGTAAACTTAACTTTCTTAAGCTCCCAAAGTATTTTCTGCAGCCCCACCCATTTCCTCTCCTCTTTTTTTATTCGCTGTAATTACAGACTTCAGTCAAAGCACAACCCAGCCACTGACTCTACATCAAAGCACCCCAACCGCCTGCCTCGTTTTGTTAGTCCCCATGACACCCTCTGAGGAAATGTCCTTATGTTCTGACCAAACTGTATATTTAGGCCTATAGTCCCTTCAGCCTTATGGTCTATTAGAAAGGAGAGACTTGTGAGGAAAGAGTTTGCTCAACTTAGAGAAATGGGGTGGGGAGGAACCCCCTGGGCCTTCATGCAGAAAGGAGAGGCGGTCAGAAACTTGAACCAGGTATAATCACAATGAAAAACTTGTCAAATTTGAGTATGTTTTATTTCTCAGTGTCTGGATTTTTTTTTTTTTTATCTTTTTTTCCTTTTGTTTTTTGGCTTCCGCTCTGTTCCAGTAGCATCTGCAAGCCTGCTTTCAAAATACCGAGGCAGCTGTGTAAGACTGACCTTGTCCAACACCAGTGTTTTCGAGAGCATTTACAAGTAGAGTAGCTATTAGGAGATTATAAAGGACCGTGAAGTAAGGCAAAACCTGCGGCCTGTGGATTAGAAGTGGCAGACAGGAAGAGCAGCTCGGAACTGATGAGCCATCCCAGGTGTTAACTGGTGAAGGGCCCTTGGGGCTTCCTGACACTGTATCCTTTGGTCTTTTTCACTTCAGAGCACCCTGTCTGGATTTTGGCTCATTTTTGTCATGTGCCTCTGCAAGATCCTGACTCAACGTACACTCTTTCTTCCATGAGTCAATGTCCCCTTCTTTTTTGTTCCAGGGTAGGGCTAGAATTTGTTTGTTTAGTGTTACGATTTCTTTTTGTTAACAGAGTTATCAAGTGATTAGTTTTGTATAGCTATGATTCCTTTTGTTTAGGCTGGGTGTATTAGATTGTTCATATGAATTTTTTTAATTTAATTTAATTTAATTTTGATTGGTTCTGTCTTCTAGGCCTTGTTAAATAACAAAAATTCAACCAAGTACATTTTAAAGATCTAATTGGCTTTATTGAGTTATTCATGAATCAGGCAACATCCCATCTAGCAAATAGAAAGGAGTTCCAAAAGGTTGTACAGAATGGAAGATTTTTAAAGCCAGAAAGGGGGTGGTAAAAGGAATGATTCGCAAAGAATACATTGGTTCAGCATGTTCGCTTTCTTAAGAGGAAGGGAAGGGGCCTCCATACACCTCACTCGGCCAGGTAATTTCCAGGTTCACTAGTTACATTTCTGGGAGAGGTTGAAAACTATAATTAGATTATGTATTAAGTCTTGGTTTGCTGTCATGGGGCTTAGCACAAGTGACTCCATTTGGGGCTTTTTGCTTCATCTCAATAGCCTATACGTATTTTAGTTCTCCGTAGTTCCAGATGTAGTCTCTGAATTCAGAGACAAGAGACAGCTGGTAAAATCAGTGTTAGCGTTGATTTCTGTCTTCTGTCTGAGCTGCAGTGGTTTGACAGAACAGATGCAAAGACTTTGGCAGCAGACTTTTTTGGGAATCTGGGCCAGGCCCTTATTTTGATCTTTCTTGCATTTTAGATATTCTGTTGCTGTCAGCCCAGCCCATTTATAAGCTCTGCGAGGACAGACAATGTACTTCTCTGTCTTTCTCATATCTCTGTGCACACAGAAAATGTTTGATAGTTGTTGAAAGACAATTAAAACATAGGTGCTGCAGGACCAAATAAGAGATACCATTAAAAAATAAAATTCAAAAATCAAAGCTCTTTTGCAATGCATTTCATGTATTTTTAGGACCCATTTAAGCAATTTTTCATTACTTCTAAAACACTTGAGATAATCATGAAGCACTCTAATAAATGTGTGTGTTTTAAAGAGATTTGATTTTAAATCATAAAATTAACTTAAAACACTTTTCCCTCTAATAGCTACGAAATTGTCATTCAGAGGAATCTCTTTGGGAAACCATTACTATGTGCATATTTATTTAATCAATATGGACTTAGCTTGATGTTAGCTTGTTCAACTCGCGCCTTCCGTCCTCTGTCTTGAATAATACTGTTTTTTAAGAAGCTGTTACTCTAAAGAAACCAGCTGTATAGTGTCATTATCAGTCATTTACTTGTTCAGAGCAATAAAAAAGAAATCAAACTACTATAAAAGCCAAAGAACAATTTTGATTCACTTTTAATTTCCCATTCTTTGAAGAGTAAACATTGGGAGCTTCGTTTAGTGTAGATTTATAAGACTTGCTAATGCTTTAAGGAAAACCATTTCATTTGGAAGCCACTATTCAGTATCTCATTTCTTTTTTGCATCTGACATTTGTTTAAGTTTTAAATTTGCTTAAGTTTTTAATTTTAAAAACTATTAATGTGTTCTTTAAAAATTATTTTCCATTAAAAGGAATAATCTTTTGTGGTTGTGGCTAGTGTCAAAGAAAAAACAGACATCAACTGTAGTTAAAGTTGTAAAAACAGAATTGATTCAGGACTATTGCAGCAGGGCAGAGAGACCTCAGTATAGACCAGGGCTCAATTCTGAACACAGTGTTCACCCGAAATTACCCGCAGAGATGTTCTAAGACCCCTAGTAGATGCTTGAAATCACGTTCAGTACCAAAGCCTATATACGTATACCATGTTTTTCCTATACGTACACACCTGTGATAAGTTTAATTTATAAATTAGGCACAG
This sequence comes from Rhinolophus sinicus, assembly GCF_036562045.2. Lineage (NCBI taxonomy): Eukaryota > Metazoa > Chordata > Mammalia > Chiroptera > Rhinolophidae > Rhinolophus > Rhinolophus sinicus. Next base: position 105,517,889 of record NC_133758.1, read on the forward strand.
TAAGAGATTAACTACAATAATAGTGAAATAGAACAGTTGTAACAATATACTGTAATAAAAGTCATGTGAATGTGGTCTCAGAATATCTTACTATACTGTACTCACCCTTTTTCTTGTGATGATGTGAGATGATACAATGCCTGTGTGAAGAGATCAAGTGAGGTGAATGATGGAAGCATCGTGACGTAACATGAGCTGCTGTAAGGGTGACTTGAACATAAGCATTTCGATACCATGGCAGTCGACCTGAAAACCAAGAGGTTACTAAGTGACTAATGGGCAGGTGGTGGGTACAGCGTCGGCATGTTGGACAAAGGGACGATTCACGTCCTCGGCAGGATGGATCAGGACAGTGTGAGATTTCACCAGGTTGCTCAGAGTGGCATGCAATTTAAAACGTGAATTATTGACTTCTGGAATTTTCCATTTAATATTTTCAGACTGCAGTTGACCAAGGGTAACTGAGACCATGAAAAGCAGAACTGTGGATAAGGGGGTTTTACTGTACAACATGGGGATTTCTAGCCAAGGAGCAGGGTGGAGGTCAGCGGATGGGGAATTACTAAGAGGGAATGTCAGGGCCAAAGGGGATTCTGGCTAAACTGCCCTAACAGGATGCTTGCTGAAGACAGGGCAGGGTGATCAGACATCACCTGGGTGGGGGGTGGGGGTGGAAGATGACAAACCTGATAAAATATTGAGGGTGATCAGATAATAAGGGGGAACGGTTCTGGTCAAACTGATTTAGGGTTCTTGCTCAAACTGGAATTGCACAGATAGGCCTAGGAGAAATTTCATAAGACTGGCTAAAGTTTGGTCAAGTAAATAATCTTTGTCACTAGACAGAAGAAATTAATATTTGAGAGAAGTTTGATTGTATTTATTTAAAATACTATTCAAATGAGTAATCGTTTTCATTAATGTGTTTAAAAATAACCACAATCTAATCCAACCTTTTTTTTTTTTAATCATTCCCTTAGGAAACAATTTTCTGTTTAGTGTTAAGAGATTCCTGTAGTATGAGAGCCGATATCATTACAGAATGAAGGGCCTTGTTTATTGTTTTTTATAATTGAGCCTGCAACTTTTGTCCCTTCTGTTTTTTGCTTTCAGAGAATTCACAATGGCAGAAATCGAGCACTTTGTAGATCCCAATGAGAAAGACCACCCGAAGTTCCAGAATGTGGCAGACCTCCACCTTTATTTGTATTCAGCAAAAGCCCAGGTCAGCGGACAGTCTGCTCGGAAAATGCGCCTCGGGGATGCTGTTGAACAGGTAAGATTTCATAGGAAGCTTAATTTAGATTATACCTATTCAGGGTTTGAAGCACTTAGCAAATTCTATGCACTGGATGACACAGTGTTTTATTTTAGCAGTCATTTTATTATTCACTTTTATACAGTATTTATTATATACTGTTATTATATGGGAGGAAATTACCCGAACATGGCAGTTTTGGGGCCATTGGGGCCAACATGAAAACAGTGTTTCAGAGAGCACTTGGAAAAGAGGTCTTGGTTTGAACTGTGCCCCATCAATCCGACCTTTAACAATATATACTACTGTTGGGGAGACACTTTGACTTGCAGAGAGTAAGCCCTCTGGATTTTAAACTCTATTCCCCATAGCAAGTGGCATAAAGTCTTTCATATAATAGAATTTCTCTAATTATTTGCCTAAAGAAATGAGTGAAAACTTTCTAACAGCAGCTGCTGCCCCATAATGCAGTGAATTGCCCTGGGGAGCAGTGAGCTTCCTGCCCCTGAAAATATTCAAGTAGATGCTGGGTGGTAAGTGGGCCATTTTGCAGAGAAGAGTCCTGCAGTGGGGGGTAGGAGATGGGGCGAGATGATGGCTAAGATCCTTCCGGTACTAAAATCGTAAGGTTACATATACTGTATGGGGTTCACAGATTTCAGTGGATAAGAATACATTAAAACCCCCTCAACATGTCTTACTACTTTTGTTAATTCAGAAGGAGTAGATTTGCCATCTAGGGTCATTATTATGAATGTCATTTTTGGTACTATTGATGTAGAAGATATGAAGTATTGGCCTGAATTTTTACTGACCAGTGCCTCTGGTGGAACGATTTTAAATAACTCCATTATTACCAGCCTGTTAACTTGACATTAACCCCTTTGGAAATAGCCACGGTCATGTTCTGGGTATTTGAGATTCTTCTGAAAGTTGGATAAAATAGTGTCCCTCGAGTTTCAGATACCTCTCAGCAGGTTATGGTACCGGGGCCTTCAAAGTCTTAGTGTGTGTGTTTCCATCCTCAGTGCTTACTTGCGTGTTTGTTAACTGATTTGTTTCTTCATTTACTGTAGGGTGTGATTAACAACTCAGTGTTAGGCTATTTCATTGGCCGCATCTACCTCTACCTCATGAAGGTTGGAGTGTCTCCAGATAAACTCCGCTTCCGGCAGCACATGGAGAACGAGATGGCCCATTACGCCTGTGACTGTTGGGACGCTGAATCCAAGACATCCTATGTAAGCAGAGTGGGATGGTTTTAGTGTGATTTTCACACTGTTAACTTAGACACACGGATATCTAAATGGCCTTTTGTGTGCTGTATGTCAGAACAGAACAAAAAGAAAAGAGGCCCTGAGCTAAATGGAAAACAGCAGTTGCCCTGTCTTCTTATAAGGAGGGAGCCCTTTTATACTTAGATGGCTTTTGGGGAGTGGGGAGAGAGAAAGGAGGTGCCCGTGATGAGGCTGTGCTGGGGTGTACATCCCGGGCTGGGCAGTGTCATTGGTCATCTCCCTGAGTGCAGCTAGGGTGGGTGTGGGTGGCCTCCCTCCTGACAAGGACCCTGCAAACGTTGGAAATGGGGTGGGCTGAGCAAAGAAAGTCATGATGCTCTTTGTTTAGAGAACTATTTGGTAGATTTGGAGATAGACTAGTAGATTCTGATTTCTTGCTTAGGAACTACCTTTTCTTAAATTCTCTGTATTTAATGATAATTCAAAGAAGACCTCCAGGTGACCTCTTCACTGCACCTTCTCATCCCTACCCCCCAAACGTGAACATCTGTACTGAAGTTTAGGATTGAAAGGAGTTTGTATATAAAAGATGCTTTGTGCATTGGTGGCCATGGGAGTAAGGGGTGAGAGCCTCCTGGCATTCCCCTTATTTGGTCCTAGAAGCTTAACCCTTACTTAAACCCAGATACTTTAGCCCAGGGTCATTGTCCCAATGCCCCTGGTTTCACTTTTTACTTTTTCAAGTGACTTTCTTTTACTAGATTCATTTTTAAAATTAAAAATAAAAATTAGTCATAAAAAATAATTACTCCCTTTTCTGAAACAAAAAACCAAAAAATTCTGAAGAATACTGTATAGAAAGTAAAATGTCTAATTGTGTGCCTCTCCCCAAAAGCATTTCAGATTTCTTTTCTAGATCAGAGATTTTCTGTAGTAAATATAGCAGATATCTTAGGCTTTACAGATCTCTTTTGCCCATCTTCTTTGTTGTTGACTGGTTGTTTTTTTGTTGTTTTTTTTACAACTCTTTAAAAATGTAAAAACCATTCTTAGCCGCATGGGCATTGGTTTGTCAAACCCTATTCTAGATGCTTTTATATGTATGCATTACAAGCAAACATCATGCGTAATGATATGTGTCTATCTATAGTGGCCATTATTGATAGTGTTTTTAATATATTCTTTTTCCTTTGTGGAATGAGGAAAGCATTTCTGTATCTGTTAGGTTTTTCTTTGACATGTGTAGGTCAAAACAATCTTAGTAATTATTTTTGGATTCTAGATGTTTCTTTACACATTTTAGATTTTCTGGAATTTCTTTTTATTTTCAGATCAAACCAATAAAATGTTTTCTATTTTGTGTAAGGAAAGTTTATTTCTGTGTAAGGAAAGTTTATTTCTTTTCTCTTTGTTCCATATCAGTTACCTTTCTTAGTTTGCTCTACTCTAAATTCAAATTAAACCAGACACAGATTCTTGCTCTCAATTTAGATTCTGAATCTGGCCTGGATTACAATTCATTTGTTTCATTTGTTTAGTCCTCCAACATTTGCATTGTCAAGAGCTGTATAGACTTCTAAGTGCTTCTAATGTATTACTTGATGTAATTCTCACAATAATCCTGTTTATAGGTCCTATTTCTGAAGGAACTGAAGTGCTGAGAAGTAAAGGAATTAATTGGCTGGGGTCCCACAGCTAGTGAGTGGAGCTGGGACAGGAACCCGGGCTGTCAATCTCGGGTCTGTGCCCTTAGCCAGACCCTTAGCCAGCGTGCCTCCCTGAAGTAGTAATTCAACCCTTCTGCGTTTCTGATCATTATCTGCTGAGTGCAGCCGTGAGCTGTGGCCAAACACTCAAGGACGGGATCAGAAATCGTGGGCCTGCTAAGTCCTGGGGATGTCATGTACAGCATGGCGACTACAGATAACACCACAGTGTTACATAGTTGAAAGTTGCTGAAAGAATAGATCTTAACAGTTCTTATCACAAGAAAATAAAAATTCTGTAACTATGTGTGGTGATGGATGTTGACTTATTGTGGTCACCATTTTCCAATATATACAGACACCCAATCATTACGCTGTACACCTGAAACTAGTATGTTATATGTCAGTTATTCCTAAATTTAAAAAAATTGAAGAAAAATGAGAAAAGAGATGACATGAGCCTGGCATTGAGCTGAAGCTAAGGCCGTGGGAAGCCAGGACTAAACAAACCAGAAGCTCCAGAGTAACAGAAACTTCAGGAGAGGGGAGAACGCCTTTAAAGGCTGTAATACTTTCTTTTTGTATTTGCTTCATATTTTATTTATTTAATTCAAAAAAAGTGACTGATCACAGCTAATGCTCCACCCGTCCCTCCCTCCTCAGAGGTAACCACTATCCCAAAGTTGTTTACCATTCTCAGGCATGTTTTTCTAATTTTACCTTTTACTACATCAGTTTGTTAATGGACATCTTTGGTAACTGGTTATCACCAAGTCTGTACATTTAGGAATGTAAATATGCTAGTTGACATCTTTAGTGAATGTTAGATGGTCAAGTTACATGTTTTTAGGCTTTGTTCTTTAATTCCTGTTTGGTTGTTGGTATTGTGTGTTGGCGTTTCTGAGTTCACATGAGTTTTATATTTGCTCTCTTTCTTCCAAGTGCAGCATGTGGTAATGTGCTTGGAAAGCTCGTGATGGTTGAATTTTCCCAAACTCTTTGGACCAAAGGCAAAAAATAAACAGTCATGAGAAAGACTAACTAGATAGCTACTAAAATAAGCCTCTTTCTTACCTCTTTTGTTCCTATTCAAATAACAGGTTCTTAAGGGTCTTTGAAAACAATTTATGCTTTTGAAAAGTAACTTAAGTATTAACAAGAAATGGAACCTGGCACCCATGCTGTTATTATGTTTTATTCTGTGACCTAAATATTACCTGCTCTTTTACTGAGCTTTCTTTTGTTGGGTAGGAAAGTGAATTGAGCACAAATGCCCATGTTTTTGGCCAGGTGCTGAGGTCTGTGTCGTTCAGCCACCTGCTGCCAAGTTGTGAGAGCAGTTAAGACACTTCATCCAAAGAGAATAGTGGTTTCTGCCACACTCATTGGGAAGCCTAGTCACAAATTTGAAACCGAATTTTTTTTTCTGCCAATTTTGTCTCGGTTCACATTTTATTTCCATAATTAAATCAGAGAACGTATTAGTTTACCCCACATTCACAATATAGCAAAATACATCTGTCCAGAAAATAAGAAGACTACTTTGTGTGTCTGTGTGGATTATATTTTTATAGGGTTGTTAGCTGCCTGATGTATAAAACTGTTCCCATTTCAAACATGTATAAAAGTTGAGGGGAGATTCTGTATTGAGTTATTTTTGAGGATGTGAGTTAATTACAATCTGCTTACATTTGTGAATGAACCCAGTGTAAGTAACCAATGTTTCTATCCATTCTGTCTTCTTAGGGCTGGATTGAGATTGTCGGATGTGCTGATCGGTCCTGTTACGACCTTTCCTGTCACGCACGAGCCACCAAAGTCCCACTTGTAGCTGAGAAGCCTCTGAAAGAGCCCATATCCTTTGTAGTCACGTCACACCTCAAGACTCAGGTGTCAGCATCTTGGAGATGGATGAGTCCTGGTCTGTGCCTTGTTCCACGGATAAACTGAGATGTTTGGGTTATGGTGGCAACACTCACTTAACCCTATTACTTTACCATCTCACTGCTCCTTTCCTATTCTCTTTACTTGTAATGTGCCCACTCAGTGTTTGGTCCTTAAAATAAGCATTTTCAGAAAAATGCTCCAAATGTCTTTCAGAGTGTGGACCTGTTTTTCTCAGCCATTTCCAAAATGCATTTCTCCACACCTGCACCTACCTCCATGCTCTTTAGATAAAGGGTACCTGGTGAATACTGGCTCTATTAAAAGACAAGTGCAATTTGATGGTGGATGAAACAATGATTTAGCTCACTTGGTATCTTAATCAGCACAGTAGAAATTTCCTTCCTTTACCAGGAATTGAGGTTGTGAGCTGAGCTTAGGGCTAGGCCACTGGCAGGAAATAGATCCTGTTGTGTTGGGACATTTTAGAAATGAATAAATTGCTATCAGAGGTTATTAAGTTGTGTGTTCGGTTATATTTCTGATTAGATAATATCCCTTTTATCTCACTGTAATTTTAAAAAAGTCTTTTGATGGTGTTGACTTATTTTGAATGATATTGTGGTTCTCAAAATCATTTCTTGAAATACTGAGGCAGCTCTGTACTTTAGGATTCCTTGACTACTGCATACAAAACAGTCAATGTTGTTCAGTTTGAACCCAATAAGGGAGCAATTGGGAAGGCGTATAAGAAGGATGCAAAGCTGGTGATGGAGTACCTTGCCATGTGTGACGAGTGTTACATTACAGAAATGGAGAAACTATTGAATGAAAAAGGGTAAGATTTAAGATGTGTACTGTTACATGGACTCTGCCAGTTCTGAAGTTAGGGTGAGATTAGTTTCTTTAGAAATTTTTTGCAGGTAAGTACTATCTCTTGGCTACATTTAAAGGACTGGGTTTGGTGAGATTTGGGTATTGTAGCCGGAAATGGATTTGAAATGGACTATAAAGATCTTTTTTTTCCCCAATATCTTTCTTGGATGAGGAGACTTGCTGAAAGTAGTTCCTCAGGAAGGATTAGAAACTACATCTATCTTCAAGTCAGTGTTCTTATTTTGAGCTTTGGCGTGGTCTCTGTAATTGTTTTAAGCATAAATATAAAAACAATAGAGAAGAATCTTTAAATGAATACAACAAAAATCCAGCACTAAGCAGTGTAAAATGTATTATGTCTGGCAAACAATAGAAATTGCTAGATATAGGAAAATGTGATCCATAATGAGGGAAAGTCAATGAAAAAAAACACCCAGAAATGGCAAACATGATGGAATACATACATAGGGATGTTAAAACAGTTATAAATATGCTTCATATGCTCAAAGACATAAGGGAAAACATGAACAGATGAGGTGAGAAATGGAAATATATATAAGAACCAAATGGAACATCTAGAGGCAATATCTCAAAATAACTGAATGGGATTGAACATTGCAGAAAAGACCATTGAACTTAACATAGCAATACAAACTATTCAAAATGAGGCATAGAAAAAGAGACTGGGAGAAAAAAATGTCCTTTGGGTCAATATGAGGCAGCCTAGTGTGTAATTGGGAGTCACAGAAAGAGGGTATACAGAGAAAATATCTAAAGATACATCAGTAGCTGAAAAATTTTCGAATTTGATGCAAACTATTAACCCACAGATTCAAGAAGTTCAACCCCAAGCAGAATAAACACAAAGAAACCATATAAAGGCACATCAGAATTAAATTGCTAAAAACCAGTAATGAAGAGAAAAATCTTTAAAGTAGCCAGGGGAAAAAGCCTCATTACATAAAAAGGAGCAAAAATAAGAATGATTAAAGTTGTCCTCAAAAACTGTACCAGCCACAGTACAATGGAGTGAAATCTTTTAAAGTGCTTACAGACAAAAATCCTATACTCAGCAAAAATATCTTTCAAAAGTGAAGAGCAAATACTTTCAGATAAACAGAAGCTCAGAGAATACATTGTCAGCAGACCTGCAGTGCAAGAAATGTTAAAGGAAGTTCTTTAGGTATAATTGCGGAAATCTAGATCTAGCCAAAGAAATTAGGAACTCTAGATAAATATGTGGGTGAATATAAATGACATTCTCCTTAATTTTTTTAAAATGACATCGCTTAATTTTTAAAAAAAGATAATGGACTGTTTAAAGCAAAAACAATAACAATATATTGTGAAGTTTAGAATTCACATAGAAGTAAAATGTATGCCATCCATAGTTCAAAGGATGGGAGCAAAGAATTGAGAATGTACTGTTATAAGGTGAAGTGGCATAATATTATTTGAAGGTAGACAACGATAAGTTTAAAAAGTACATAACAGTAAATTCCAGAGCAACTATTTGGAAAAAACACATAAAAACCAAAGGGATATAACTAATAAACCAATAAGGAAGATAAAATAGAATAATAAAAAATAGCCCAAAAGAAGACAGAAGAGGAAAAATGACAAAGAACAAATGGAATAGAAAATGTGAGATGGTAGATTTAAACTCAGCAATATTGATAATTACATTAGATATAATGATCTAAATACTTGAGTTAATAGCCATTTATTGTCATTCTGCTTAAAAAACTCAAGACCTGATTATGTGCTGTTTTACAGGAAACTTACTGTAATTGCAATGTACAAATAGGTCTAAAAGTAAAAGAATCAGAAAGTATTTCCATACAAACATTAATCAAGTTGGAATGGCTGTATTAACGTCAGACAAAGTGGACACCAGAACAAAGAAAATTACCAGGGACAGAATTGGATTTCATAATGCTAAAGCGTTCCATTCATCAGGAAGGCACATCACTTCTAAACTGGGTATGCAACGAAAAACAGAACCTCTAAATATATAAAGCAAACTTGACAGAACTGAAAGGAGAAAATAGACAAATTCACCATTCTAGTTGGAGACTGCTACACCCCTCTGTTAGTAACTGGTAGAGCAAGTAGACAGAAACATCAATAGGAATTCGAAGATCTAAGTACTATCAGTCAACTTCATTGCCAGTTATAGACTCTAAAAATCTGTGGACAATTTTTTAAGTGCATACTGTTTTTTATACAGCCCTCCAGCTGAGGATGAGTTTTGCATTTTCAAAGCGGTGTTTAAAAAAACAAAGAATACGAGAGACTACAGATGGCCTGCACACCCTGGAATATTTTATATCTGGCCCTATACAGTGTTTGCCAACACTAGTCACAGACATTAGGCTGAGAGAAGTCTTACACAAAAGGTTCTGTGTGAAACTCTAGGAAAGACAAACCTAGTTTATAGTGAGAGAAAGCACATCATTGGTTAGCTGGGGTGGAGGGTATTGAAAGAGAAGGGACACGGGACATCTAGGGCGATAGTGGTTGCATGTGCCTGTCAAAAGAACTATCACAAGATGAACTCTTGTAGGTTGAAAATAGGAAAATTTCAGTAGGAAAATTTTAAAACATTTCTGGTCGCCTAGAATTAACATCTATTTATGCTAAAACATCAAATCCCATTAAAATGGATATAGTTATTAGATCACTAGTTAGGTACCATTATCCACAAATCACTTTCCTTTAATTGTTCTCAATTGATGGCTACCTCCTTGCTAATTTCAGCTTTTTAATAACTGTGAGCTATTCTGCAGTTGGACTATGCTTGCAGAGAGAATATGTGTGATGCTTATGTAACGGAATCTTTAATGCACGTGCACACAAACTTCAGACAGAATGTGAGCATGAAAACCATTCCTATAATGCATGAGATTATCACCGCTGTAAAACGCAGTGCGGCGTGTACCCGCGCCACAGCGTCGAAGACACCACATGGGGGCGCTCTTTTCCCAGCACTGAGGTGCTTGTGAGACAGGACAGATCCAAATTGATCTTCACAACATGAGCAAGTACCCCATAAGCTGAAATAGAGGCATTACACGAAGCGCTTTATAAAAGTGAAGTCTTACAACCCGAAACCAGAACTGTTGTATCTCAGGATATGAATATACTGTGGTCAGTGATTTTGGGGGGAGAGTTTATATTGACATATTGAATTATTAAACTTCTTTTAAGCTGATCTTCATCAGCATAAATAGCAAAGTTTATTTGGAAATAGTGTGATGGTTTTAAAATTACTTTATGTAAGATGGCAAGCTGGTCATTTTTACATTTGTTCAGACAATAAAGAGAATAGTGATCTTTTGCCAACAGGCCTGTTTCTGACAAATTTATTGTAATTATTCTAAAATGGAATTTTTTTAAAAAAACTGTTTTTAGTTTTACCTTGATCTCAAAACCAAAGGAATTAGTCATTAAGTCACTTGTGGAATTTTATAAAACTAGTCACGTTTTTGGGTGCCTCCCAGAATACTGTTTGGTGCCATTGTTAAAATAATATTTAATTTGGTATTCGTTATGAAATAATTTAAATTTGACTTCAACTTTTATATCTGGAGAGTTGACTGAGTTGTATTATACCTAAAATGGAAAACAGTTTGGCGATCTTTAAGGCATAGGGATGCATGTTTTTGCTAACATATAATGTGCTTTGTTTCTTTGTAGGGAATTCACTATTGAAACTGAAGGGAAAACATTTCAGTTAACAGGAGACATGGTTAATGTGAAGAGATTCCAGAAAACACTACATGGTAAATTTGTAAAAATAGTTAAAAAACAAAAAAATATTACTCCTTAAAGTTTTTTTTTTTTTTTTTTTTTTTTTAAGTTTTATAATGTAACCATTTTAAAGAAAATTTGAAGAGGAAAAAAAAATTAACGTCACAACCCTAAATTTAATGAGTATGTTTAAGACATTATCTTGGGCCTCTTTTTTAAAAAAACATAATTATACTCATACTGCAGAATAATTTATGATGTCAGCTTTATTATTTCTATGACTTGCGGTGCATATGAAGAATTTATCTCTGATTGAAAAGATCTTTTTTTCATTTTAAGGAAAAGTGCTTTTTTTTCCTAAGCAAAAGAGGGAATTCACCCCTTCTGTCTTTTGTCGGCGAATTAACTTGTTAAAATTCATTTAGATTAGTGATCTTTCATGCTTTTTTAAAAGCCAAGGAGATAATGATTTTTCATAGAACAAATTCTGTGAATTGGGAACTGAATATTTTGGAACGTATATGAAGAATGCTTATGGTTAATTGTGGCTGAATTAAAGCTGGAAATGGAGACCAGTGGGCATTTGGAAGCTATGCCAGTTGAGAGAGCAGGCCTCGTTTTCCATCTTTTTCTTGCCTGCTGGGTAGCCAGGCTTCAGGGAGCTATAGAAGCAGCCTGCAGTGGTGCGAGCAAGCAGGGGATTCTTCATGATCTGGGGCTTTTTAGCCACTGTCCTAGCTGGTGCTTCAGAGCCATACTTCACCGTTGCTCAGATGCCGTGGAAGGATGGGCAGAAAACGCCTTGATGATATTTCTAAAGAGTTACTCTTTATCACAGACAAAAACGTTTTAGTTCTCGTTATCTCATTCCCTTGAAACAAACTCTCCAAGGTTAGGATCAGTTGCCTTAGACCTGGCCAGTGCTTCTTTTGTGAATAGGTAATGAATACATTTCCTATAATATACCACAGATACAGCCTCACCGATGGCAAGAGCTGTGGGGGCCTTGGTAAATGTCTTTGATTGAATGCTGATCCCTGAACAAACTTCTATAAGGGCCTCCTGACCTCAGAACCTTGGAAATACAATGGCAGCAACTTGGCTTTCTTAAAAAAGAGTTCTCATCCAGATAGCAAGATAGGAAGTAAAACAAACAGACCATTTGATACCTGTGTGTAGGAATTGTTCTTGTTCATTTTGCCAGCTATTGTGGTAGATTTTTAATTCTAGCAAAGGCTATAAAAACTCTAGAGTTTTAATACTTTCTGCATAGGCAAGGCAGATGATAGATGAAATACCTTGGTACCTTGTTTCATTTTGATCCTATGTAAACAAAGAATTTAATTTGGTGAAAAAAAGTTTTTCATTCCAGGTTTCTCTTGAAAGGCATTGTGTTTCCTACCAGCAAATAGTTTTTTGTTCTGATTTCTTTGTTTCATCCAGAATAGAGATATTTTTAGTGCTAATAAGGATTGTTTAGAGAGGACCCAAAATGCAGTATGTGGAGTTTGAGAGAATGTTATTGAATTTCTCTCTTGCAGTGGAAGAAGTTGTTCCGAATGTAATTGAACCCTCCTTTGGCCTGGGCAGGATCATGTATACAGTATTTGAACATACATTCCACGTACGTGAGGGAGACGAACAGAGAACAGTAAGTTTTCCTATACTCTTCTCTGATAGTATCAGAAATAAAATTTGCTCAAGCACGTTAATAAGACTCCGAGTGATCAATTGTTTGTTATTCACTGTAATGTGCTCATGCTGTTAACACTCGTCTTTGCATAACCGTTGACAAACAGTGCCCTGTCTTGCATTGCTTCATTTGTGTGTAGGGTGTGCGTGTTATTCTAGATACTGTTGTTTTAGTTGCCTGGTGCTTTCTGTTCGGAGACAGAACACACGACTTTAGGAAACTGTCTGTGTTGCATCAATGGAAGGAATGACACGTTCTGCATATACTCGTGTTTTTAGAAAATCAGAAAGGAAGAGAGCTCAGCATTCAGCCAAACCAAAAAACAGTATCTCTGTGCTGATAAAGCATCAAAGGGAACCTCAACCGGCACAAAATTGTCTGGGGATGTAAATTCCTGGGTTCTGTTTCAGAAATAACTGACTCATGAGGTCTGAGACCCAGAGATCTGTACTTTTTTTTTTTTTTTTTACAAGAACCCCAGATGATTCCAGTGTGGGAAATTGACAGCTCACAGATTGGGCACTAGTATTTGGGGTATAACCTTTCCTAGCATTTGGGCATTGCTAATGGTAAATATTTGTAAAAAGTCTTCATCAACTCCCTAAGTTTTCTGTCGGCTCTGATGCTTCTGAATGGCTCCATGCTTTCCACTTTGTCTCTTCATTCTGCCTGACTTCACCTTTCTCATCTCGCCTCTGCCTGCAGAAATTAAACTCTTTTAACGTACAGGGACAGATTTCCAGGAAAATCAATCAGAAGAAGAATGGCTAGGCAAGACAGGTTGTATGTGTCGGATTAAGACCATTCTCAAGCTGGCGGTGTGCTAGTGTTGGACGTCAACTTTGAGATTCTCCCTAGGACATTTAACCCTAAACAATGGACTGCTGAGCTCTTGGGGTCAGTGTTTTAAAAAGTCTGGCGTACTGTTGGTAATATGTAGCTAATAAACTTATTGTTTTATTCTCTGCCCTAAAATTCCATCTTCATCTCCTGCTATTTAAGGAGCAGCTTTTCATTCACTCACCAAAGAGTAAGAACCTGGGCTACACACCAGACATACAGACATACGTAGGCATGTGCTTCTTGAGGAATTGGTGACATGACTGGATGTGTTCTTTTTACATGTCAAGTTTGTTTCTAGCCCTTCCTGTTTATGGTGCTAATACAAAAGTGTTTAAAAAATCTTTTAGCTGTTCCTTTAACTGTAATAGTATTGATAAAACTAGAGCTTTGATAGAAATTTCGTAAGGGCTGAGCAAGAATAAATTAGTGACAGTGTTTTATGAATTGCAGAGTTTCCTGTCATGAAGAAAAACTTAGTTAGGCTGTAGGAAACCAAAACTGTTTCTAAATTACTAGCACATGGGCCCTCAATCCATTTTCCTATAAATTTGGTATAAAAACATTGCTTGTAAGATTTTTTTTTAAAAGTATTTCTATAAAGGCAGGTCCCCATTTCTCTCTCACATAGAATTATCACAAGATACTTGTTCTGTTCTAAGAATTGGTGTTCTGTCACTCAGACATACTGGTGGTGTCTGGGGTGAACTTACAGTGGGATATTCACCACTGCTTGGCATTTAGCGTTAATTAGGTTTTGGGGGTTCGGGGCTAAACTGGAACCTGTGTCATTTGTTATTTTTATGGTACCTAATCATTCCGAGTTCCATATTCTTACCTTCAAGTGAAGGTTTTGTATAAATATTATTTAAAAATTGTCTTCAGCTCTCATTTCCAATCCAGAATGGTAGACTAGTTTATCTTCCGCAGAATATCTTTTCTTTCTTTTATTTCTGAATACATCTGAAATGTATTTCAGTGGCAGTTTGAGAGAGCTGTACTTTTCAGTATACGTATACAGAACACCTTTTTGTTTCATCTCATTCTATATGATTTCTTTTAGACATACGTTCGTGAGCTAATTAAACTCTTTGGTTTTATTCAGTCACTAACATTCATAGATCCTTCTGTTATGCTGAAACTCTTGAACAGAATGGGATTTTGTTTCTTGGCACTGCCACTTATTATTTGATGATTTGAATGGAGGTACTTTAGGGAGCTCCACAGAAAGAAGTAAGGCTGTAAGGCTTTTTATGTGGCACCAAAAAAATGAGCATCTTCTGTGGTAGGTTTCAGAATGCTTTCACGTCATTTAACTTTTTTACACCAGACCTGTGAAGCAAGCTGAGCAGAGGTAGAGACCTACTTTTTAAATGGAGAAACTAATGTGCAGGGAGAGTTCACTGAGTTGGTCCAAATTCAAAGCTGAACAGCAGATCTTTCCGATTCTGGTTCTGGTTCTCCTGCTTTTTCTCATTTGTCACACAGCGTTTCGTATTATGTTTTCTGGTATTTTGATAGTGAAGTTTGGACATTCATATTCAGATTTTTATCAGCTAACATGTTTGGATTTCTTTCCAGTTCTTCAGTTTTCCTGCCGTAGTAGCTCCGTTCAAATGTTCCGTCCTTCCACTGAGCCAAAACCAGGAATTCATGCCATTTGTCAAGGAATTATGTAAGCAAATCCAGTTGAGTAAACGTCTTGGGAACACTGTCAAGTAGAATGAATTTTAGGAAATGCTCTTTTTTCCCCAATAAAAATATGTATTGAATAAGGAATAAATCAAAGTGATTTTAGCCTCTGCTCTTAGCTCCAAGAGAGAGTGTGCTTGCTCAGGAGGTTTTCTCCTAGCATTTGAATGAGTCAGGGTCGGACCCCGGAGCCAGATTTCAAACATCTTTGCTTCTCCTATTGACTTTAGTGCTCACTCCATGGGGGACCCTGGTGGAGCTTAACAACCTTAGTGGGTCCCCAGCCACTGGGCCCACAGCCCTGAAAGGGAGCCTCGGGGTCATCTGGTGCCCACACATGTCCGAATCGGGCAGTGGGAAGAGTTCATTGGCTGCTCAGGGTCCCGCCCATGGAGGTGGTGGCGGCAGGAGCAGCCTCCCGGCCTTGGCTCTTGGGCTGAAACTCGTTCCCCTGGAGCCGTGGGAGGTGTAGGTACGAGACATGGGTTGGGCTCCAGCCAGGGACTTCATTATCTCTTAAACGGTAATTTATGCGTGTCTTGCCTTTGTCCCATTTGTATGTTTCCTCAACACGTAAGACAACATTTAGATGACATTGGGACTCTCGGTTGTTTTATTTTGAATTTACTTCTTTCTGGATAGCGGAAGCCCTGACGCGGAACGGCGTCTCTCACAAAGTAGACGATTCCTCTGGGTCTATCGGAAGGCGCTACGCCAGGACTGACGAGATCGGCGTGGCTTTTGGCATCACCATCGACTTTGACACCGTGAACAAGACACCGCACACGGCAACTCTGCGGGACCGAGACTCCATGCGGCAGATACGAGCAGAGGTGGCTGGCCTTGTCTTGGGTCGTCTCGGTCTTAGAAATGGGCTCCTTAGAAGCCGGCTCCTGATCGGAGGCGGGATTTGACGTATTTATGCTCCTCCCCCCCCCTTTTTTTTTAATTAGAATCGTAAGCTTGTAGCAGACGGAGTACAGATTCCCAAATCCCCTTGGTTTCATTATGAAAGTATCCATTAACGCTTCTCCAATATTTTATAGCCATTTGGATCACTCTGGGCCCATTCTCTGGCAGTTTGCTTTTATAGGTGTTTGTTTACATTTGGGCAAGAGAAATAGGATCCCAAGTGGTTGTTGCCATCGTTTTTTTGGCAGGCGTTGGAGGGCTTAGACATTTTTATCTTTTATATTTCTCTAGAAATGTATACATGTATATGTATAAACTTTTCCATGCTAGTCCATTCAAAGCAGTGAATAATGTTTCTGTAATTTTACACAATGGAAAGATAACAATGGAGATGGGAAAAGTACAGAGGGGAGAGAGTGGCCACTTTAATTGACAACCGCCTGATTCATTTATTAATTTTGAGCAGGTTTTTATTTAGAGTGCCTATTAAGTGCTCAGCTTGACACAGAGAGTTAGTAATAGGGAAAACAGAAGTAAAAGAAGGCGTTTCTAGTCTAATTCAGAAGTCACGGATTTCTGGCTTGTCTTTTGACAAAAGCAGATCTGGCTCCTCTAGACCGGCTCCCATCTGGCAGTGGTTCTGTGTGTGCTCCCTGCAGCAGCAGCACCCACCACCTGGTCGACGTCTCCCTCCCAGGCAGAGTGTGGGGTGGGGACGGGGGTTGAGGAGGGAGACAGGGCAGGTAGCAGCGTCCTGCCGAGACCTCCAGGCGAGGCTCATGCCTACCCAAGTCCGAGCACTGCTGTGCGGCTGAGGAGCAGGCTGGCTCCTCCGGCGGGCTCTCCAGTTTGCTGGTCTGCCCAGGCTCCCCTCACTCCTGTGACCTGACTGACCGCTGACGTAACTGCAGGTGACATGGAGATTTGGAATAATCAGGAAAGGCCTTGTGGGAGAATTGAGTGATCCAGGGGGACTTGGCAGGCGTTCTAGGCAGAAACCCAGGTCTGGAAGGGAGGTGAGTGTGATGAAGTAAGAAGCGAGAAGAAGCATCCTGTGGGGGCCGGTGTGTAGAGGCAGCCTGTCATTGTACAGACACCGAGTTGGCTCTCTATCCTGAATTCAGGGTGAATCCTTTCCGGCAGTCTAATCAAGTTGATTGATTCTTGGACTTCTCTTTCATTTTACCCCAGGTCTCTGAACTGCCCAGTGTCGTCCGCGATCTGGCCAATGGCAGCATCACGTGGGCCAATGTGGAGGCCAGGTATCCTCTCTTTGAAGGGCAAGAGACTGGTAAAAAAGAGATAGTCGAGGAATGAAGACGATTTTGGCAACCTGTGACCACTTGCTGTAATAAAATAACTTATCGTGTCCACTTTATAAAAAACACAGCATTGTTTGCGACGCTCCCAGGGACTGCATTTGACCCTCAGGCTGCCTGACCTGACCCATAATTAAAGTTGGAGGAATTCTGAACAAACTTGTACTCCACTGGCTCGTGTTTCTGCATTTGCAGCAAAGTTCTTTCTCCCTCCTTTGGATGGACATGCTCATAGCTTAATGTTAAACACTAACAGTTTTTTTTAATGAATAGCTTTTGGGGAATATAATTTGCATGCCATAAAATTCACCAGTTTTACATATGTAGTTCAGTGATGTTTAATATATTCACAGAGCTGTGCAGCCACCACTAAATTTAATTTTAGAACATTTCCATTGCTGCAGAAAGAAATCCGCGCGTTTGGGTCACTCCACATTCCCAGCCCAGCCCCAGGCAGCCACTTCTCTACTCTCTCTCTCTATAGATTGCCTTTTCTATTTTTCTGTCTTTCTGAGAAAGTGATGCACTGTGTTAAAGAGATAGCCATCTCTAAGTGGGTGGAACGGCATGTGGAAAAGCTGAGTGGGGTGGGGTGGTGGGAACAATGGGCGGGGAGAAGGGGGCATTCTGGTGTGGGGTGTAGGGCTGCCACCCTAGTGTTCGACGGACAGAAGTCTTTGCTATTTAAAGTCTCCAGGAGGGGTGCGTGGGCAGAAGAAGTAGCCCTGGAAATCACTGCGCTCGGTCCCGATGCTGGAGGAACCCACCTGCCCTGTCTGGCTTAGCAGTTCTCAGCCATCAACAGTTCTTCATTCTAGCCTAGGAGGTTTTGGCTCAGCTTTTGAGGGACTTTACTTCCATTATATTTTTGTACAGACCACTCGGAGCACATGTGTTTGTTAGGAAAAAATTGAAGGATGCGCTTTTTATCTGCAGAGTTAAGCCCTTGCCTCGTGCCTGTACTTCCCCTCATACAGTCAGGGGAGGGGAGGGGTGTCCTCCAGAATGTTTCCCTCTGTCCTGGGTGTGAGGAGCAGTGGAGTGAATCCCGGGGCTGCTCTCGGTCATGTCTCATCTCCGACGATACTCAGCTCAGCGAGGTATTCAGTTGAGAGACTTTGGGTAAGTCTTGAATTTCCGAACAAATCTTTTGGGGAAGAAAGTCTTACACTGAAACTTATTTCTCTTCTGCTGGGTGCTTTTTAAAGTATTCGTGATTAGATCAGAAGGAACTCAGTTTTAAATAAACTGAGTTCTCAGTTTCCAGGGAGTCCTTTCCCCTCAAATTTCTTCTGCTCCTTAGCATATACTCGCGCTTTCTCACAGCGGTTTGTCTTTACTTCTTCCCATTTGTGTGCTGCTTTTACAGCCAGTACCTCCATAGTCAAACGAGCACCACCATCTCTGGCATTGTTAGGAGCTCACTAACAAGAAAAGATGTATTAAATACGTAGCGGGATCAAGGGATTGGAACCAAAGCGCTCTTCACTTTTCATTGGCAAGTACATTTGTCTCAAGTTAGATGCTGGGTATTAAATGCATAAGCCCTCCCTTTCTCTCTTCCTTCCCCTAAGTGCAATGCATGATTTCTCCTGAGAGAACACGCACTGTCTCTAAAGGGATTGATTACCTGAGTGGGAAAGGCGGCCCGGTAGCCGAGCTGGCCGGTTCTGTTTGTCTGCTGGGTTCTTAGCACAAGCAGGTGCGGAGCTGTTCTCTGAACGGAGAAGGTCTCTGCACACTAGTTGTACACACACACACACACACACCCCTCTTCTGTGCAAAGCCCAAGGTGGATTTAAAACCAGGGTCTTTTTGGCTTGGTGCTCTGTGAGGCCTCTTTATTATTATTTATGTATTTGTTTGTGTCAAACTGGACTAGCTCAATCAGAGCTGAATAGCACTGTCTCTCAGAGAAATTGCTCCTGTTCATCACTCGCCCCAAAAGCAGTTTTGGGGAAAGGTCAGATTCTATTTGGTTTCCATAGAATTACATAACATAGTAGTTTCTTCAAAAATCTATTTTGGGTTGGAATTTCGGGTATTCAGTCAAATACCATAAGGAGTTATGTCTAGAGAGGGGTCTGTGCCTGCCCTCTGTAGGAGACATACTATTGCTTAACAGCTTAAATAGCAAAATACTGAATATAGATGGATATTCCGGAAAAAGAATTCATTGTTAAGTCATAAGTGTAGAAATGATCTTACTCATTGCATGAGCTGGTACTAGAGATGTCAGGTCCAAAGTTCTTTGTGACGACAACTGGCATAAGTTTTTTGTTCAATAAATCACTGAAAATAGGTTCATTCTAGACCTTTATTTACTGTTCCCTTAACCAGGATAAACTTTGGGTAATGGTAGTGACTGTCTTAGCCAGTGGAATCTATTCCTGAAAGAAGCAGATACCCTGAAAATAATCCTAATTATCTCTGGATGGAGCTGCATATAAATTAAGCCCCTGTCCCCAGGGAAAAGTGTTACTCCGTCTGTCTTGGGCGAGGCTAGGATGGAGAGGTTTGCTAGCATCGCTCCTGTCAAACAGCCTGGCACCAGCATCTTTGCAGATAGTCTGACTGTTTAAAGGAGGGCTTTTTCTGTTTTTCGTTTTTGGCATTTGGCCAATACCGCAAAGAAATATAGTTGAAGATGCAGTAAGTGAACAGATGAATAATTTTGCTATGCCTCAAAATTCACCTCTTATTACCTCTTCAGTAATTCTTGGTCGTTGGGCTGCCTCTGCGCAGTAATTGTGTTAAGACCACGTGGATGGAATTAATGTCTCTTCCGGAAATTGGGATATAATTTGGGAGCTTGGGCAGGAATTGCCTGAGAAGCAGCCTGTGGCTCCGCCCTCCTGCCAGGAGCTCCTCTTGTGCTGGTGACATGCTGCTCGCCCAGCTGGATGGTACCTCTTCCCTGCATGTCAGAGGACACACCTTTTTAAACCTGTTGGAGCAACAGAAGATATAGGGGCAGTGTCCTCAACCCTGGCTGCACATTAGAATCGCTTGAGCTTTAAAAGATACTCACGTCTGTGCCCCCCTCGGACCGATATGAGTTTCTCCAGGGCGGGGCCTGGGGATCAGTATTACTCTGAAAGCTCCTTAGGAGAACCCCTGCTATAACGGATGCCTCAGCTTGACCCCCAGAGTGGGGAGGAGTCTGCTGAACGAGGGGTATCTTCTGACAACAGGGGTCAAGCTGTCAGCACCAAAGTGTCCAGAAAAGATGGGTTTAGGGGACACTGTGTTACTCCACTGAGATGACCATAAATGTGCTCTCAGAAACCCCAGGCATCTCGACAGCTTATGTCCTGCCCACCTTGTGTAGGATTGGGGGGTGAATCCCTCTCTGCCTCACGAGCGTGGCCCCCTGTTTCCCCAGAGACTTCCGTGAAGTCGTCGCACTGTTTCCAGGGAGAAAGGCTCATTTGTGGGGTGCCTACCACGTGCCAGGCTGTCTGCTAAGGGGGTTCCCATGTGCTGATGTCTTCTAATCCTTACAGTAATGTGAGTATCGTCCTTTTACGTAATTGTTCACTTCTCAGGTTCACTTTGATAGCAGGGGACAACCAGTTTTGAACCATGTTCAGAGTCCCTGATTATATCACAGTAGGCTGCCATTGTGTTGTTAGTTTCGACCTTTTGTGCCTACGGATGAGGAGGACTCGAGGAAGGGGCTCAGGAAAGCGCTCCTTTAAAAAGAAGTACTCCAGGAGAGCAGCCTTGCTGAACCAGGACAGCCTCGTGCTCTGACAGCGGCGCACACTTCCCTTGTCAAGTGTAGGGAAAGCGTGAGCTCTTGCAGTCAAAAAAGCTGGCCCTGCCTGAGCCGAGAGCCGGCTCTGTCACTCTCCCGGGATCTTGGCGTCGGCTTTGTGGCTAACCGGACAGGCTCCTAGGTCTGTAAGAGGAGGGGGTCCAGAGAAGCCTGCTGCTTTCCTTCCTGTCCTCACACCGTCCTGACTGTGCCTCAGCCACACTTATTCCTCATTACAAAGTTGAAACAGTTTGTCGCTGTGGAAAAATGCTTATTTGTGCGTAACCTTGCCCCACGACTCAACATTTTCCCTTCTTGTCCCACACTTTGAAGTTGGTAAAAGCAGATTCCTAGCCAGGCTAGGAAGTCCAGTTTATCAGCCAGGATTTATTTCAAGGGAACTTTGTCTATAGACCTTCTTGAGGGTGTTGCGACCACTAGAGAGACACTGAGAGAAGGGGCGAGACTATTCTTCGGCCCACTGTAAGTTTCTGTCTCCACGTTCCCCGGTTTCTGTCCTCGGCCACTGGTTTTGCTTAACGCCCTATCTGGCTTTCCTGCTCTCCCCTCCCCTCTCCTCCCCTCCCCTCCCTCCCTCCCCTCCCCTCCCTCCCTCCCCTCCCTCCCCCTCCCTCCCTCCCCTCCCCTCCCTCCCTCCCTCCCTCTGTCTGATCTGGCCCTTGCTCATCTCCCCACTTTTATCTCTTATCCACTCTTCAGTGTTAGCCCATTTGGGGTGGTTACCACAAAGCACATACAGCTTTACTTGGTGTCAGGTGGTCCTTTCAGAGCATTCCTGTTTGCCTTGATACCTTGATTTACCAAAAGCACTTATGCGTTATTTGTGAAGCCATTTAAGGTTCTCTTGGCCAGGATAGACATGTGTCAGGGAACTGAGACCCCGGTCCAAGCAGTTAGGGCACAAAGCTCGGCAGGTTACGTGATGGATAATGCTGTGAGAACTGTTCTAAAAGGAACTATGAAGTAGGGCCCTTGCTTGGAGAGGGGAGTGCTGAGTTGTCACTTGAGTCACTTGGTCCTTTTGCTCCTCTCCTTGAGGGTTTGTTTCCTTTTCTGAAAGCTGGTTGCATAGAATGATTTTAGTAAGTCCATGAAACAGCTGAGTAATACGTCTCTCCCCTGCACCTCTTGGAGTTGCCATCAGGGCGCTGTACTTCGCCTGACTTCTCTGTGCTTGTTAATAGCTGGGTTCAGAATCTGCAACCATTTTCATGTTCCTGCCCAATGTCATTTCCTGCTGGTGCGGTTTTATGACAGTCAGACGAGAGACGGAGGCAGATGTGTGAGTCAGGCCCTGACACTACGGGGAGTGTTACCTTGTTACCTTGCAATTTGTATGACCTAAAGCAGACCATCCTTGACCATTAAAGAAACTGTCTTCATTTAGAGAGAGAGAGAAGAAAGAAGAAAAAAAGCCCTCCATCAGCAGAGCTTCAGGTAGATGGACCTGTGTTGGGCCCAGTGGGCTGGCTGGGCCTTGTGTTAAGCGAACAAAGCTGACTAAGGAGTCATTTCTGCCTTGATTATTATTATTTTTTTAATCCAAGTCACCTTGAAAGTGGCCGGAGAGGGCACGGTGGAGCCACAGCCATGGCTGGACACTGGATGGGGAGGCATCAGTCTGGGTTACGTGCAATTTCAAAGAGAAAGGGGTCTGTTTGAATTTGCAAATGTGCACTGGCTCTTGATTCTGTGGGAGCCCGGATTCTATGTACTGTGTGTGTTGGAAGCAGGATGAGGTTGCCTACATGAGCCATAGGGGATCCCTCTGCGGGGGTCGTTGTTCCTTGTAATGTTTTCCTACTTTTGCTCATTGTGAACTTTATTGCTGTGTGGAAGGCGGGACCCATTGCTCTCCCTCAAAGGGGTTTCCCTTTGAGAATGTGAATTTGTGCAAACCTTGTATGTAGTGAGATAATAAAACAGGCAGGTGTGGGTGTGGGGAGGCGAGCAGTGGGATTTCAGTCCCTGGATGCTCTTACTGAGTCATGGTCATGCTGGACGGCGTGGCTGGGGCTGAAGTCAGAGGGGTTTGGTGAGCTTTGCGCTGGGAATGAAGTGGCTTTGAGTCCTGACGCTTGTAGAATCTCGCGGGAACAGCCCTGCTCTAACCCTCCATGCCTTGGTTCCAGGCCACAGCCTGTGTCTGAACCTCATGGTGGTTTCATGAGCTTCAGGCTGGGAAGAGAGAGCCCTCCTCTCTTTGGGAGCCAGAGCTCTCTGCCTTCCTATTTTCAGGCTCAGGACTCGGGCACATGTGAGGCCTCCTGTGTCTGCAGTGGTGGTTAGGTCTTAAAACTCAGTCACCAACAATGAGCACAGAAGCAGGGATGCTAACTAAAACAGCTTACTCTAATTGAAACCTTTTTTGGCTCATCAAAACTCACTGTTCGGCATCTGAGTGTGAGCTAATTGGTAGTGAAATTAAGCAAAATGAGATCATGGGGAAAAGAAAAAAAAAACTCTGACAAGCTTTAAAAACATCTTTATTAACATTCTTTTTTCAATTGAGACCAGACCTTTCATTTTTCCGAAAAGAATTCGGAAGCAAGCTTGCAAGCTGGTCCGCTCCATGAAGCTGTCGTCTCAGTTGGTGACAGCTCCTCATGCTGGTCTTGACTTCTCTTTTCTCTCACAGGCCATCAACTCCAGCTTCACTTGACATTCAGAATCGGGCTACCACCCTGGTCCAAGCCACCACTGTCTCCCACCTGGTTTATTGAGAAAGACTCTTGTCTAGAACTAACACCTGAGTGACCCCAGCGCGGCCCTTCCTGTTACTCTCTGTCTCTCTCTTCCCTGCTGCCCCAGCACACCCAGAAGCAGGACTGCTGCTGTTACCCATCCATAGTCCACATGGCTGACACTTCAAACAGCCAAAACTCAAAACGTCCGAGTTTGGAATGAGGAAAGGTTTCTTGATTCGGAAGGTGCCAGCCTAGGAGATGAGGGCCCTAGTGGTTCCTCAAATCCATCGTAAGAAAGTACAGCGTTCAGGCTTCTTTTAGGTCTAGAGGAGGGAAAATGGCCGGGGGAGGGGGACTGTTTTTATAAAACCTCAATCCCTAAGCAGAATTCCTGTAATGAGTAGCATGTCTGAAGCAGGAGCTCTTAGCCTGAAGGCCACGGGAACGCCTCAGGTTGAACAAGATGGAGCGAGACGAGCATTTCCCTCGGTTACAGGACCTTGCCACTGGCTGCTCCATCTGTGCAATGCTTCCCACCGCTGATCCTCACGTTTCCCTGGCTTCCTTCAGTAGGCCCTCCGGGAGCCCGTCCCCCCCCCCCACCGCCACTTGGCAGCTCCAGTTGTGGGCCACATCTTCTACACGCACACGCACACACCTCGTATCCCATGCCTGTTCTCTTTGCCCTCTTCCGGGCTTAACACTTCCTAGCATATTTTACGTCTTTGTCTTATTTAATTTCCAGTCTCTCTATCAGAATGTAAGTTCCACGAGGACGAGGATTTGGGTCTGTTTCATTCAAGGCTATAGCCTCTGTTATGCCCAGAGAAGTGCCTTGTACTCAGTAGATGCTCAATAAATAGGTGGATGACTTACAAATGAATCTTCTCCTCCAGGGGAGCTCCCACATTTAGTATTTTGGTGTAAACATTGGCTTATTTCGAAATGACTACTCCCTGACATATCTACATAGCTCAGCTCTTGGCCCCAAACTCATCCCCACTTAATAAAAGCCGAGGGGCCACTGAGTGGTTTGTCCCAAGGCAGGTTCTCACACTTGGGATTGTGGTGGCCTTTGCAGAGGAAACAAAATCTCAAAACCCCATGGGATTCATCAGGGAACCCCCAGTGTGAGAAACTTCAGCTAATGTTTTGTGCAATTAAACTCTCTTCCCGTAGACAAGGTGAAAAAGGTATTTTAAGGCAAAATATTTTTTAAGATTACTACATTTTTAAGGTTATCACTAGATTTTAATCACTAAAATGAAAAGGGTAAATTTAAAAATTCTTATAAAACATGTAGACTCTGAGAATAGGTTCCAGGCAGAGAACTCCAAGACTTGAAGGCCTTTTAGGGACAAGAATTCCCGGGGCTGGGTGAGGTTCCTTGAAAGGAACTAGTAGCTTATCATAGCTACAGTTTTGTTTTGTTTTTCTTTTTTTTTCTTTTTATTTTTAAGATTTTTATTTAAAAATATAGCTAACATACAATATATTACATCGGTTTCAGGTGTCCACCATAGTTGTTCAACATTTATAGACCTAAAGACGTGCTCACCATGAGTCCAGCAGCCATATGACACTGTCCTGTGCTGTCACAGTATTATTGGCTATATTCCCCATGCTGTACATTACATCCCCATGACTGATAGTTTTATACCTGGAAATTTGAGCCTCTTGTTCCCCTTCACTTCCCCCCTCTTTTTAATTTTTAATTACAGTTAACATTCGGTATTGTTTTGTATTAATTTCAGGTGCACAACATAGTGGTTAGACATTTATATAATTTAAGTGATCCCCTGACTAATACTCACCTGGCACTATACATCGTTATTACCATATTGTTGACTATATTCTCTACGCTTTATATCCCCTTAACCATTTTGTAACTACCAATTTGTACTTCTTAATCCCTTCCCCTTTTTCACCCTGCCCCACACCCCCTCCCATCTGTCACCTCGATAAATTCAGTATTCATCTGACACCATAGTTATTACAATATTATTGATTATATTCCTTATGCTATACCCTACATCCCCATGACTACTTTGTAACTTGTACTTCTTAATCCCTTCCCATTTTTTCACCCACCCCTTCAACCTCCCTCCCATCTGGCCACCATCAAAATGTTCTTTGTACCTATGACTATGTTGCTGTTGTTTGTTTATTTTGTTCTTTAGATTCCACATATAAGTGAAATCACATTGTATCTGTCTTCTTCCGTCTGACATACTCCACTCAGCACAATACCCGCCACGTCCATTCATACCACCAAAGAAGGCAAGAACCCAATCCCATCCATGGCCGAGAAATATTCCATTGTATATATGTACCACCTCCAATTATCCATTCTTCTATTGACAGACACCCGGGCTGCATCCACATTTTGGCCATTGTAAACAGTGCTGCAATGAACATATGGATGCAAATGTCCCCTCAAAATAGTGTTTTCAGTTTCTTCAGATAAATACCTAGAAGTGGGATTACTGGGTCCTTCTTGGTCTTTTGTTATAGCCTTTGTTTTAAAGTCTATTTTGTCTGGTACAAGCATTGCTACCCCAGCTTTTTTGTTTCTTTCCATTTCCATTTTCGTAAAATATCTTTTTCCATCACTTTCAGTCTGCGTATGTCTTTCAATCTGAAGTGAGTCTCTGGTAGGCAGCATATGTAAGGGTTTTGTTATGCATTCAGCCACCTTATGTTTTTGATCAAAGCATTTAATCCACTTACATTGAAAGTAATTATTGATAGATATTAACTATTACCTTTTTATTCGTATTTTTGGGGGGGTTTTTGTTTGTTTTTTTCATCTTAAAGAAGTCCCTCTAACATTCCTTGTAATACTGGCTTGGTAATGACGAACTCCTTTAGCTTTTTCTTGTCTGGGAAGCTCTTCATCTGTCCTAATCTAAAGGACAGCCTTGCTGGGTGGAGTACTCTTGGTTGTAGGTCCTTGCTTTTCATCACTTTGAATATTTCCTGCAAATCCCCTCTGGTCTGCAAAGTTTCTCTTGAGAAATCAGCTGACAATCTTTTGGGAGGTCCCTTATAAGTTACTAGTTGCCTTTCTCTTGCTGCATTTAGGATTCTTTCTTTGTGTTTAACCTTTGCCCTTTTAATTATTATGTGCCTAGGTGTGGGCATGTTTGGGTTCATCTTGTTTAGGACTCTTTGGGACTCTCTGTGTTTCCTGTGCTTGTATGTCTGTTTCCTTCGCCAGGTTAGGAGTTTTCAGTCATTATTTCTTCAAATAGGTTCTCAATCCTTTGCTTTCTCTCTTCTTCTGGTACCCCTATGAGGTGAATCACCAGCAGACTAGATGAAGCAGAGGATCAAATTAGTGATTTGGAAGACAAGGTAGCAGAAAACACCCAATCAGAACAGCAAGTGTTGTTAACGCTTGATGTCGTCCCAGAGGTCTCTTAAACTATCATTTAAAAAAATTTTTTTTTCCTTTTGCTGTTCTGATTGGATGTTTTCTTCTACCTTGTCTTCCAAATCACTAATTTGATCCTCTGCTTCTAGTCTGCTGGTGATTCCTTCTAGTACATTCTTCATTTCAGTTATTGTATTCTTCACTTCTGACTGGTTCTTTTTTATGGTTCCTATGTCCTTTTTTTTATGCTTGTTATCTCTTTGTTGAGATTCTCACTAAGTTCCTTGAACATCCTTATAACCGTTGTTTTGAATTCTGTCATTGGTAGGGTGCTTGCCTCCATTTTGTTTAGTTCTTATTCTGGATTTTTCTCCTGTTCTTTAATTTGGGATATGTTTCTTTGTTTCTTCATTTTAGCTGCCTCTCTGTTTGTTTCTATGTATTAGGCAGATCTGCTATGTTTCTTGCTGGGTGCCCATATGTAGTAGGTGACCTTTGGGGCCCTGTCACAGTCTCCCTGGTCACCTGCTCCGGGGATTCCAGGAGTGTCCCTTGTGTGGGTTGAATCTGCCCTCCTGTTATAATTGAGCCTTGATTGCATTTGCATATCAGTGGATGGGATTGATCCTCAAGCTGGCTGTGAAGTTTGGCCATGTCCACAGCTTACAGGCTGCTGTGCATGGGGCTTAACACACAGAGTGGGATTCACCCCATCGGGCTCTGCTGCCTGTTGAGACCCCCCTTTGGGTGTGCCACTCATGGGGATAATTGGGCCGTGCTCTGCTGTGGTCTGAAGTCAGCCTCCACGTATGTTGGTTCTGGAGCCTCTTGGGAGGGTCTCCAGTGCAGGCCCAGGTCACCCACTGCCTGGGGACTGCCTGGTAGGAACTACAAAGCAATCCATGGTTGGTTGCTATTTGTGCTGGACCTGGAGGCATGTGGGAGAGGCCATGCTGTGAACTGAGGATGGTTGCCAACAGTACCGGGCCTGGGGTAACTGCAAAAAGCCACAACACACCGAGGCCTGCTGCCACCTGCTGCTGGTTGCTGGCTCCAGTAAAGTTCAGCTGCTGATAAAGCCTCCTGCTGTACTGAGTTAGGTGTGGCGGGTCTCAGTGAGCCAGCAGGGCGGAGCTGCAGAGCTCACCAGGCCAATCAGATTCAGATTTGGCCATAACGAAGTGGGAGGGCTCAACACAAGAAAGAGGGCGCCCGCCTGCCTGCTGCTTGGGAGGAAGACCTCACAGGGAAAGTGCTGACAGTCCTCCAGGCCACCCCCGATGCCACATACCTCAGTCTGCCCCACGCGTGCCTCAGACGCCCCCGAGTCACCATCCCTCCGCTGGAGCCCAAGGTGAGTGCCTGCGAGCGAGTCTGCGCGGGCCGTTTAAGAGGACGTCTGGGTTTCCCGTAGCCTTCCATCCCACCTGGATGGTTGGAATCGCCACTTTTTCACAGCCAGATGTTATGGGGGCGCCTCTTCCCGGCACCAGTACTCCTGGATGGGGAGCTTGGTGTGAGGCTGGGGTCCCCTGCTCCTCCCTGGGGAACCTCCGTGGCCAAGATATCCTTCCCAGTTGTCATCCACCACACGGAAGTTTGCGGCCTGTTTCGCGTCTCCGCCCCCACCTACCGGTATCCACGCGGCTCCTTCTTTATATTTTTAGTTATAGGACTTCTGTTTGGCTAGACTTCAGATGGTTCTCCAGGTTGGTGGTTCTATAACTTAGTTGTCATTTTGATGTGTTCACGGGATGAGGCAAGCACAGCGTGTAGCTACTGTGCCGTCTTGGATCGTTCAGCTCATTTTGCTCTTTTTCCTTTTTAAACTGAATGTTCCCATCCTGCAGGATTTTCAAGAGGATTAAATGAGAAAGTGCTGGTGAGACTTTCAGTCCAGCCTGCCATGCAGAGGCGTGCAGCGTTCCCTTCCGTCCTTGCCCCTCCACAGTCCATGGCGGCTACACCTGGCCTGGCCTGTGTACTGTGTATTGTGGCTTGTTTCCTTCCACTGTGCTTCAGGAGAAGGTCCCTCTAGCAATCTCACTTAGAAAACAGTTCCCTATCCCCAGGCACCAAGAGGAAAGAGTCCAAGGGACTAAGATTGTATACATTTAGTGCTTTCAGATTCATGCTTTTGGAATCCTTTGTTCAAATGAAATCTGTCTTGGAACCCTGATATTTCCCGCGTAACTAGCAGTTCGCGGCTGGGCCAAACAAGGCCCTGCCCCCCAGCCATTCACAGACCCAACCTTATATACAGCAGGTGAGTGTGGACACCCAGGAGCTCTTGGCCCAGGCGGGAAGGTGGCGTTGCCTGTCACGGGGGTGGTGGGCACAGTGGGGACACAGCAAGCAGAGGCGAAGAGCCCACAGAGCCCTCCTGCCTCCGCGAGAATCACTCCTGGAGTGTGAAAAGTGCAAGTTCACACCTCCCGGCTTGTGTTTCATGAGATCTGGAGTGGGCTCAGAAAGCCGAGAGGCTTAAAATGCCCTGGTGCTTCTAACACACAGACAGGCTTGAGCACCACCGATTAGGGAATCCTTATTAGCTAAATTAGAGCGTTTCAATTTTATCCCTGGGTCAGGGGCTCTTAAACGTGGGTCTGTGGTTCTTCTGAGGATTTCTGCAGAAATTCCATGCACTCTTTAATACACTGTAATTTTACATTATAGACATTTCTATTTTTCTAAGGAAAAGAATCCATCATTTCCAAGGACCTCTTCCTTCTCCTTCCTTCAGCCATAAAGACCTTAACATTCAACTTAAGGTGTGGGAGAGGGTGAGGCGGAGCCCAGAATCTGTTTCAAGTGAAGGCATGAGAAGGCTTTGGAGACACAGGGCAGGGAGAGTCATTTGCTTGAACTAGGAGTTGGGGGTGACAGGGTCATTTGCATGAACTAGGGGTACGGAAGGACAAGGTATTTGGGTCAAGCTGGAAGGAGGAAAGGAGTCAGCAGCTGGGGTGCTCATGGGCTCCCCTTCCCCAGAGAACAGAGACTAGGACTGAGGAGACAGGAAGAAATGACATTTCAGACTTTCTCCACCTTCGTGGACAGGGGCCTCCATGAGGATCCATGATGCTGGAGTGTTTATCAGGGTTGCGCCTCCGGGAGCCAGCAGGGGCCTTCTCTGCGTCCTGCAGAGCTAATGAAGAATCATAATTAATTACTTGGTTGTATTCACAGCAGTGACTGAGGGACAGTTTGCTTCCTCAGCTGGAATCGGCTCCTCCTTCCCAGTCCCTGCTCACTCATTTGGCCAACAAGCAGTTACCAAGGCTGGACTTACCTAACAAGGGCCTTTCTCGTGAGGTTCTCTGTTCAACAGGCTAGCTAACATTTGGAAGTTTCTGCAGATCCAGCTTTCATCATTCATGCATTCAAGCAGCATTGGTAGCCCTTACTGTGTCCTCAGACAAGTGTGGGGTTTAAGTAGAGTGATCACATAGTTGATTGTTCAAACCAGGACGCTTGAGAGTAAGAGGGGGGATTGGAATCACACCAGGATGACAGGCCCAAGTCTGGCCGAGCTGGGGCAGGCCAGGGCTGGTCACCCCACCTGAGGACCTGGTGGAGGACAGGCTCATCCTCTGTCCAGTAGGAAGTCAGCCTCCATCGAGGCGCGCAGCCCCTGGGGGTGAGATGAATCTCTGGACGCCGGCAGTGGCATCTTGGGAAAATGAGGAGGCTCTCCTCCAATTTTCCGTCCACACGTGAGGTGAAGAGGGGAGGCCCTCGGTGTGGGCCTGGCCTCCGGGTGCTGGTGGTGGTGGGGGATTGAGCCGAGAATATTTCCTCTGTGCAAAGCTAATAGACCTCTGGGATTCTGTGTGCCTTTGGTCTGTCTTGCTAGCAGCACTGGACTCGAGCCTGAGAGTTAACCAGCTCTGGGTGAAATGAATAGGAAAGTCAGTTTATTCAGTGACTTAATAGAGCTCTGGGTGCAGAGCTCTTGCTAAGGTAGCAGCCCATGCGTCCAGCACGTCCAGCACGTGCCTCAGTGCTCCCAGCAGGGACATGCCCCCATGGAGGCTTCCTGCAAGAGACGCCCTTTGATCTCCCGCCTGTAGGACAGACAGGATTTGCCCAAGGGAGGCCACTGTGAAGGTTCTAAGGGTGTATGGGGCAGGGGGTGAGGGGTGGCATGCTGCAGCTCTGTGGGAGGGCCCTAAGCTCTAAGCAAAAGAAATCCCTAACAAGAAAACCTGCGGGAACCAGTCAACACAGGGCAGTGATCTCAGCCCACCCCCTGCGCTTTCCTCCTGCTGATAAATGTCTCCAAGTGGGGCAGCCCCACCTGGAGACTCAGTGGCACCTGAGGGCAGAGCCTGGTGGGAAACCATACTGAGCACCTTGATGAATAAATTTGCATGTTTTAAAACTGCCTCTTTCCCTCCTACTATAGTTGCCTTCCCCTGGAGGTTTCCAGAAAGGCAGGTCACTCTCTCCCTTTCACTTTCTACAGTACGTGTGTGAAGAGAGGTGTTTTCTTGTTCTGTGGCTCCCACACCAGACAGCAACAGAATCACCTGGAGGGCTTGTTAAAAGTGTAGACTCCTCGATTCCCACCCAGTCTGGAAACAAAGGTCCCCAAAGTCTGCTCTCCACGTGCAACCTGCTTGGTGCTGATGAGAGCCCCAGGTGTGTTCTCAGGACATTCTCTGGCTCCCTGTCCCAGAAACCTCATCTAGCTTGGGGCTGCCCTGGGCGTGGGCTGACATGTGGACAAAGCAGGTGCAGGTGGCAGACGCTGACGTGCTTTTCAGTCCTCAAGCCTCACCCCCTTCTTCCCGCCAGGACAGTCAGACATGGATGCTGAGAGATCCACCCAGGTAGCCCCAGAGCACAAGTCCTTTTTCCTGCTTTCACCTTGTGCTGGTTTGGGAGCTGTTTATTCTCAACTAGATTTTGAGTTTCTTGAACCTTGTTTACTTCGTAGTGTTATTTCCATACGTGGCGAACAGTGGTGCTGGGTAAGTGGGGGGAACACGTGCTGAGGCCTCTGTGGTCCCGAGTGTCTGCCTCCATGTCTGTGAGCCTGTGTGTGTCTCCATCTCTGCACAAGTCTGCAGGTTGGAGGTGAGTTTCTGTGAGGGTCTGAATCCCACCGTAAATCCATTTCTGTTCTGCCGCCGGTTCGCCTCCTCCACGGGAGACTTGGGGGCTTGAAGCGTTAGCCTGGGTAGCACCTCCCAGCCCACAGATGCCCCATCACCTCGTCAGGCACTGTATGGCCCCACTTTGATGATGGCCCCTGGGGCCTGGATCTGTGCTGGGGGAGGGTGCTGCGGTCTCTCCGTGGGAGGGGCCAGCAGCTGGTGTGAGGCATACCCTCGTGAGCACGAATCTCCCCCAGCTTTATAAATTGCAGGGATGGGGGTGAAGGGGTAAACGGGAGAGCCTAAGGGCCCCAATGATCTGGGTGCT
This sequence comes from Rhinolophus sinicus, assembly GCF_036562045.2. NCBI lineage: Eukaryota > Metazoa > Chordata > Mammalia > Chiroptera > Rhinolophidae > Rhinolophus > Rhinolophus sinicus. The sequence continues at coordinate 105,550,334 of NC_133758.1, forward strand.
AGAACGTGCCTGCTAAAGAGGAGAGTCTGTTAACAAGGCTGCTTTCCAGGAAGGCCAGCTCAGCGAGGGGCTGCCCCCACTGAGGACTGGCTGGGCTGCAAGGAGCAGGTGCCTAATGAGGCTCACACGGGTACCCAGAGAGAGGGCCGAATGGCCTGTGGCCCCTGAAGGCCGGAGCTCAGAGGGGGCCATGACCCCTCTGAGATGCAGGGTCAGCATGGAACCAAGGAGGGGCCTCCTCCAAACTGGAGAAGGAGCAGGGCAGGGGAGCGGGCCGCGGGGAACAAGTGAGCTGGGCACAATCTGAGGCGTGAGCGGTGATGACTGGCTGGGATGTGGCTTCTCTGATGAGCAGTCTCTTCCTGCCAGAGAGCTCTCAGGTGGCCTCTGGGGGCAGGGCCACTTGCAGCTCCTGTTGTCCGAGCCGCTGGGAGACTAATGGAAGGGGCCCTCAGGCCACCTCTATGTGCACCACGGCCCTCCCTCGGGAGGGCACACAGGCGGCCCAGCACCACCCTGGGCCCTGCCCAGCGTTGAACCCCTCTCCTGCCCAGACCAAGCGCCGGCTGGCACCCAGGTGCCCACGGTGACAAACTGAACGAGCACATGCCGGGGCTGCAAAGCCCTTGGCAAGTCTGATAATTCTCGATTCATGTTTTTAGCCAGATCTAAAGGGGACTTCTCTAGGAGGCCAGCAGACATATCATTGGTGATGCTAGAGAGCTATGCAATTTTCAGCACACTTCTCAGGCGTTCAGAGAATCGAGTGACATCCACTTACTGATGTGAAAAGGCTTCTCAGCATGTAAAGTTATAAAAAATGAGAAAAGGAAAATGATGCTGAGGTGATTCATTGTAGCAATCAATATTCATTCACAGACTCATGAACAATTAAGTTCCTATCCATTTCATGAAGTGTGTTTTCAATAAATTTTCCTTTTTAGGTTTAACAATTACTTATAAAAACCTTTACTATCTCTGTGGTTTTAATCAATCACATACTGTATTTTATATCAAAAAATAGTTGTAATAACTCCATCCGAAAAGAACCCTTAGAACTTTTGGTCACAGGAAGTTAAATATTTCAATTTCTAAATAGATTTTGTATCAGAGAAGTACAATAAGGTGAGCAATACCATAAAAAATACCGCATTGGTATAAAATTCTCTAGGCGAAATGGAATGGAGAAAAAGGAACAATGTAAAATTTTCAACTGTTAAACAAGAGTGGTTGTATTTTTTTTAATAGATGAGAGTAGGCATTAAGTCACTGCTGTGTTTGGAGTCTGTGTGATGTTTCTTAAAGTGTTGTGGCAGCTTTATTTTAAAACGTAAATATTTACCAAATGTCAGAAATCACATCTCTCGCTAGTTTTAAAACTTATATAAAAAACATTATATGGCAACTTAATGTATGCAAGATGGGATAGTTAAAAAAAATGTGTGTGTGTGTGTGTGTGTGTGTTGGGGGGATGTACCTAGAGCAAAGCTCTCTCAAACCCTGGCCTGATGGCTCCTTCTGTCCCTGGAATCCCAGCCTCTCCTACAAGCCAAGGCGGAAACGGCCCTGTGGTTGGTGCTCATGGAGGCTGTGGGCTTTGTCTGTCTTCACCCCAGATTGTACAACCTGGGCCTCTGGGACGGGCCGTGGCATGCTAGGTGAGTGTACGTCTCCTCCGTGCTGAATTCAACTGCCCTTGGTTGGGGAGAAGGGGCAGCTATTGTCCTGGGGGAATGATAAGAGATAGGCCTGCATGTATACAGGTCAGAGAGGAAGAACCGGCCCCAGGCAAGGGCCAGAGTCTGCATACGAGGGTGCACCCAGCCCACTATCCTTGGCCCAGGGCACCCCTTTGGATGCCTGGTGGACCTGTGGGGAGGCTGTTTGCACAGAGGCATGGTTTATTTCAGAGAGCAGAGATGTCGTTTCTGAACGGGAGGCTGAAGTCCAGTCTCAGGTGTGGGTTGGGGGATTAGCTCCAATCACTAAAGACATACTTTGGTTTCTGCTATTTCTATCACTCCTCCCAGCTCATCCCCTCTGCTGCTTCTCCCTGTTTCGTCCTACACTATGTATCTAGTTGTCCTAAGAGTGTATGGCGCCCTGGCCGTGGCCCTTCCCCAAGCCCCTAACTCTATGGACTAGGCTGAGAACAGGTCTCCCAGAAAGGAGTCAGCATCCTTCACGGGGCCCCAGGAGCAGGTCTCCCAGAAAGGAGTCAGCATCCTTCACGGGGCCCCAGGAGCAGGAGGATGGCTGGGTCAGGGCTGGGGTGTAGATGAGGCGTCTTCTCTAGGAGAGAGGCAGTGGGATGAAGCCCTCTGAATTAATCCTTTACTCCAGCTGCTGTGCCTCCCCTCAACTGCAGAGGGCGCCACCGAGTACGAAGGCCGCAGGCAGGGCGCAGGGCTGACCGTCACCCTGCTGCTGGCGGGAAGGCCTGCACCATGAGTGGGCAGGGGAGCCCCGGGTCTGCCACCAACTAGTTGTGGGACTTGCGCAGGCCCTTCCTGGCCCTGGGCCTCAGTTTTCCCATCTGTGAATGGGGCTACAGTGAGGATCTGGTGCGAGAAGCTGGTGTGGACAAATGCCTGAAGACATGTGCCCCACTCTTCCTGGAGGGGGCGGGGTTCCTGTGACCTCTCCGCTCGGCTCTGCTCCCTCTCGTACTGAGACTTAGGCCCAGCTGGCCTTGGTTCCTTGGGCACTTGTGCTACTGCACAGCCTGTCTCCTGCCAGGCTGTCCTCTTTTCTGTCCCCACCAGAGTCTGCATAAAGGAGAGCCCAGAGTGGGCAGTGGGGGAGGATGGGGAAGCTGTCCCGACAGAGTGACAGGTGAGGCAGGGCGACTGACGGGTCATACAGCGGCTGTCTGCTTGATGCTGTGGAAGCTGATCCGTGTGGGCGACGTGGGGATGGACATGGCCCGGGCCACGGGGACACGGAGGGAGTGATGGTCTTGCCAGCGGTGCCACCTCTTCCTCATGGCCGAGCGCACCTGGGGAGGGGGGAGGTCGAGACTCAGCTGAGCCCTCAGGGGCCAATCCCGGGGTCCGAGACATTCCTCTGCCCTGCTCCCTGCCCTTGCAGGGCCATAAGGGTGGCTGGGGTGGCCCTCCTGACTGCCACCTTCATCAGGGACTGGCGGCTTCCAAAAGTGGGGTCCTTCCCCTGCCGCCGTTGGCCCTTGGAGCTCACGGCTCCCCTCGCAGCGTGTCTGGGGCCCTCATTCCCCAGCCCTGTCCTGGGGAAAACACTGCAGCCTTCCTTTAGAGGCGCTGCCTTCCCCTCCTGACCCGCTCTGCCCCCTGACGTCTGCGGTGAGACCCCACGATCCTGCGCTGAGGATTCACACCTCCCGCTCCCCCGCGTCCCTGCTGCAGTGCGTGCTTCACTCAGACCACGCGTGTAAGTGGTCCTCCTCCCTCCTGAAACGCCTTCCGTGCCACCTCCTGACAGGCTGCCCTCACGCCCCCTAGCACATGCCGCCCAGATAGAAAGCTAACACTTCTATTCATGTCAGAGCCTGACCGTCACTGGTGCCATTTTATTCTCATTTGTGTTGCAACTGAAGAGCTTTCCTGCAGAATGGGCCGTGTCCCCTGCATGCTAGCCTAGCATATGGCTGAACAGAATAAATGCTCCAGGAGCATTCCTCGTTTGTTTGCTTTAGTGGCTCTTTCTCTCCCTGCCCTCTGGCCTGCGGTTGCAGTCTCCACTGTTGGACTTTCCCACCTGGGAACTGCTGCTTTGAGTGACAGGCCCCAGGGCTGCAGAGCCCCCCACCATCACCTTGTACATAGGCAGGGGAAGTGACCTCAGGGCCACACTGGCATTCTTCTTGAGAGTTTGGAGGCTCTCAGCCCTGGGCGTTGTGTCTGCTGTTTGCCCCAGAAGCCCCTTCAGGCCTGACTGAACATCTCTCTCGACTCAGCCGTTAGGGTCCTGGGCCGCGTGAGCTAACCTGGCTTCAGCCAGTGCCTGGCTCCCTGGAGCCCGCCCGGAGGTGTGTGGTCTTCCCTGCAGCGCAGGGAGCGTGCTGGGGGCTTTTCTGTTCCCTAGGTCCACAGAGGCCTGGATGCAAGGCTCACACCTGACACGCTCCAGGAAGCTTTCTCCTGTTGCCATCTCTATCCTGGCTCCTGTCTTCTGTGAGACCCTGCAACCTGGGCTCCCTGCACCCCCGGCTTTCCCGGTGTATTGGTGGGGTGCTGGCCCATTGTCCCTGGCCTGCATACACTGGGTGGAGTTCCTCAGGCAGGGTTCCTGCCCCCCAAGGCTGGGTGGTTTCCTGACCTTCCATTCTCCAGGGTGGAGCTGAGCTGAGCCAGGGACCCCCGGGCACTCCCGAAAGGCTGGGTGGCCCCACCGGAACTGCCCCGGAGTGGGGTGTGAGCACCTCAGAGCCCAGGCCTCCCCGGGGCCCGGTCTCATACCTCTCCATTTAAGAAGCAGTAGAAGACAGACACAAAGAAACCCTAGAAAGGAAGGAAGGACCTGTCAGTGGTCTGAGTGGGGAGGCGCTTTGCCTGGAGGGGTGACATAGGGACGGGATGGCTGAACAGAATAAATGCTCCAAATGGGACCCCAGAGACTCAGAGCTGGGGAGGCCCCACCCCCACTGTGCAGGTTTACTGGGGTCCACTGTGGTGACAGGCACCATGTGTCCTCAGAACAGCTGCTGGGCCAGCAGTAGGTGCCAGCTAGGGTGACGCAGACCCAGCGGGGGTGGGGCCCCTGGGCTTGGGTGGGGGTGACAGGCCGTGTATGTGCACTTCTATGTGAGTGTGTACACAAGTGAGCCACGTGTGCGCCAGTCCTGTGTGAGGGAGGGGCACCTGCGCGTCCCACCTGGTCACGCGCCCCACCTGGAATGACTGCAGGAAGGAGTTGAAGTAGATGAACACGATCTGTGACAGGTCGTCCTCCCCAGGATTGACGAAGAAGAGCATGTAGGTGATGCCCAGAAGGGGCAGGAGAACCAGCGTGGCCTTCACCGCCTTCCTGGGGGGTGAGAGGGGGGCGCTGCAGGAGGGGCCTCCCTCAGGAGCTGTTTCTTCCAGGAGCCCAAGCAAGCTCCCGGGGCGAGGACGTCCAGGGCAGGGTCATGGCCACCGTGGCCTCCTCCCTTCTCCCTGTCGGGGGGTCAAGGCACCCGTCACTTACCTGTACTGGATCGTCTCGGATGTGGTTGATGCTCGTAATTTTGTCATTAGGATCCTGACGATGTTGAACAGAAATACAAAATTGATCTGGAGAGAGGGAGGCAGAGAAGGGAAAAGGAAGGGCCATGAGGTGGGAGGAGCTGAGAGGCAGCCAGAGCCCAGCACATACCTGTCCCAGTCGCCACAGCACCTGCCTGGGGTCCCAAGGCGGCTGCTCCGTTCTCACTGGGACAGGCAGGCACCCCCATTGGCTCAGCTCCCTGTCACCGGAGGGCTCCAGAGCCTGCTTCTCTACTCCCAGACCCGAAGGAGGGTAATAGCACGGGGGCCACTGCTTCTGAGGCAGGGCTCCTCAGGAGGGCCCCAGCCCCCACTCTGCTCGGGGCCTGGCAGGAGCTGGGCCCAGGGCTCTGCCCGAGCTCCTTCCCCTCTCTGCTGCAGGGTCCCCGCTTCTCCATCGAGGGTCTCGCCGAAGCCCTTCTGACTGAGGAAAGCTCTGCCCTGGCAGAGCGGACCGGCCTGATGGAGTGATTAATAACCTGGTTGCTGAAGGAGTGATTAGTCTCTCACCATCCATGCCCTGTGCCAGGAAAACTCCAGAACCTTCGCAGGCACCCCTGAGGCAATGAAGATGAATGGGCCGCTGGGTTGCTCCCAGGCTCCTGGAAGGGCCGCATTTATCTTCATTCCGAGCCTCTCAGCGTCCCAGCCCGCACACCCAGCCTCTCCCTGGGACCTGCGTGCCGTGGGGTCTGTGGGTGGCAGGTGTCCTGCTAATCCGTGTCGGCTTGTCTGTGGCCGCGCTGCTGTCCCAATGCTCCTGCTGAGTCTGCGGGTCTATTCTCTGTGCTGGTGGCCGTGTGTTTGCCTCAGAGTGTGGTCATGTGTGCGTGTGTATCTGGGGACATGGGTGTGCCTGTGTTTCTCTGCATTTGTCTCCAAGTGTGAGCAGACAGGGAGGTGAGGGGATGTAGGCCTGGCACGCTGGGAATCCCTTCCTAGAAAGTGCCCATGGGTCAGAGGGACTTACGTATTAGTCAGAGGTGTCTACTGGCTCGTGTGTGAGCACAAGTTGTGAGTACATGTGCACACACACACACCCCTCCTGAGAATTCCTCACTCCTTAAACTCTCCTACGTTCCGGATCTCAGGCTGGGAGTGGGGGACACAGGCAGATATCATGGGACAGGTAGCCCTGTGGCCCTAAGCTTGCGGATCGCTGGGGGCCGGCAGAACTCAGACTCCCCGGCCACAGCCTCTGCTCTCACACCTGCAGTGACACGGCCCCCTGAACCCAGGGTCGGGAGGGCGGGGGAGCCTTCAGCCAGAGCTGCTCCCTCCTAAGTCTCATCTAATTTCTAGCTCCTGGGTTTCGGGTACATTCTCTTTGATCATGAGGTCACCGTAATGCATAGGTCAGTCCTGATTTTCTCATACAAGTGAGAAAATATTTGACCTCTTCTGATTCTTTCTGACTTCTGTGAGCGTAGAGAATCAAGATATATTCTCATTTCTTCCACATTTCCCTGCACTCAATCTTATTTACCCATCAGCCATCAACCCACTAGCCAAGTCACTCAGTTATCCACCCACTCTTATTCATCCGCTTACCCACCCACCCATCCACCCACCCACCCACCCATCCATCCACTGACCCATTTATTTAATGGGTGACACAGGTATGACCACCCACGCATTCATCCAGTCAATACGCAGCTGTGAGCACCTCCTGCCTGCAGAGCCCAGTTCCACAGACTAAGGCAAGAGCAAAGACAGGGTCTAGTGTGGAGGGTCCGGAAGACAAGGCCTCTCCCCTCTTCTTGCACGAGGCAGGCAGTGAGTGATGCTGCCCGCCTCGCCTCAGCCTGGGTCTGTGCAGCCGAAAGTCACGCTCTTCCTATGAGCTTCGTTCCCAGCCTCCCCCTTTGCCATATTTGCACCACCTCGCCCACCACAGGCACCTTCCTCCCTCCTCCAAGGAGCCTCTGACCGCCCCAGCCCACATGGAGCTCTCCTTTCTTGGACCCCACTCTGCCCCCTGCCAAATCCCAGCTCTACAGGGAGCATGGGCTGCTGCACCCTAATCTTGTCCAGCCTAGTTTCCTGTCATTTTTCTTTTCCTTCCTTCCTTCCTTCCTTCCTTCCTTCCTTCCTTCCTTCCTTCCTTCCTTCCTTCCTTCCTTCCCTCCCTCCCTCCCTCCCTCCCTCCCTCCCTCCCTCCCTCCCTCCCTCCCTCCCTTTCTTCTTCTTCCTTCCTTCAAAAAACAGGGGTGCCTGGAAATGTGGGGATTTAATGTCCCCGGGGCAACCTCCACTGACAAGGCACGGAGTATATGGGTAAGGAACCCAGTTCCCCAACCCTGGTGGGTGAGGGGTGGGGTTCTGAGCCCCTTGGACTTGCTGGTCCCCACGCGGCCTGCTCCTGCCCTCGCCCTTTGTTGGTTTCCTCCTTTCCTTGTCTTCTGCTCCCAGCCCTCACTCTGCTTCCCGGGACCACCTCCCAAATGAACGCACCACGTTCTCGCAGCATGGCCCAAATTCCGGTTGTTCCCACTCACATCTGTGTGGCCTTGGGCAAGTGGCTTCGTTAGTCTCTAACTTCCACTTCCTCACATGTGCAGCCAGGGGAACCACTGAGCCTGCCTGGGAAGGTCAGCTAGGCTGAAACCCTCGTGGAGAGCACTGAGCCCCGGGCCTGGCCCAGAGAGGGGCCCAATAAATGCCACATGCCTTTCCCATGACAATAACAGTGACAACAGCCTTGTGCCAATTCAACCAGCCGGCTCATTTCCCAGAACCCAGAAATAAGCACGTGTCTCAGCAACAGAAATGCAGCTGTGAACCTCCGGGGAAGGGAAAGGTGGGGGCAGGGGCACCAAGCGAGAGGAGAGGATGAGAGGTGGGTGACCTGCCCCCGAGTCTCAGCTCAGCTAGGTATTTATTGGTGGTGACCTTGGGCAAGCTGTGTCACCTCTCAGTTTCTTCATTTGTGAAATGGGAAGCATACTCCCTACTTCTTCCAGGTATCGGCGAATGTGAGGATTGGAAGTAACGAAGAGAGTTTCTAGAAAGGTTCAGCTTGGAACCTGGAAGCCCTGTCAGTGCAAATAGCTGGGTGTGGGCTGGACCCCAAGGGAAAGACAAGCAAAATGCCCTTGAGGTGAGGTTGGAACTGGGCAGGAGGCATGGAAAGGAGACTGGGAGTTGGGTCTTGACACAGAGCCCTGCACACCTGTCTGTCTCCCCTTCTCCATTCATTTCCTCACCACTGTCCCATATCCTTGCAATGGGGGCTTGCTCCCCACTATTGTGGGTTCCCCATCCAGACCAGCCTTCCTTGGCTCTGGATGGGTTCTCATCAGCTGGCCGGGAGGGGATGGGTCTCATGGTGTTGCCATTCACATGGGGGGGGGGTGAGTGATTCATTGCAGCTGGGACTCCAAGGGCACCCCTTCCACCCACTGCCTGCTGCCAGGGACTGACTTCTGCCTCGGAAATAAACCGAGAGCCCTGATGGCGGAATTTCAGGCCATGGGTAAAAAGCTTCTTAGTCATCTCCGGTTCACATACGCCAAAGACACTCCAAAGATGGGGGTCAAACGAACCCCAGAAAAAGTCACAGAAAGGAGAACAAGGAAGTAAAAGAAATCAGCAGTAATTGTCTGCAAGGTAGACCGAGGAGACCTCCATTAGGCACCTGCTGTGTGCAAGGGGATGGCTCTGTTTCGGTTCCCACGGGAGCAGGTGGCCCTTTAAGGAAGCCGGTGCAGAGAGGAACCTGAAATTACCGAGCCCGAAATAAGTCTTACGTAAACGCCAATTTCTTACGGGGTTTTTTTTTTACGGCTCTCCTTCTTTTTTTTTTTTTTTAAGTACGATATATAATGGGTTCATTTTTGCAGAATGCAGCCTCTACGTAAACTCTACCTTAATTAAAATTCACCGTGGATTAAAGATGGGCGGCAATTATACCTCAGATACAAATACATTTGGCCAAGGGCGGGGAGCTGGACTAGGAACAATCGCTCATTAGCTTCACTCTGGTACCACTGCTCCAGGCTGGGGGAGGTGGGCTGGGCCCCTCGTGGGTCGCTGGGGAGGGAAGAGAATGTAGGTCTGTGCTGCTCCGAAGCCAGCACACCCTTCTCTTGCCACCGGCTGCCCTCTCGCCTGGCTCTCTTAGCACTGTACCTGGCAAGGGGACATCTTACATGGGAAGGCACTAGAAATCAGGAAAGCATGAGAGACCCGGGAAGGGAGGTGCCCAGAAGCAGGGTGGCGTGTACAGAGCATGCGGGGGCCTGTCCAGGCCACTTCCTTCCCCAGTGTCTCTGCTGGGTGGTGCTCAGCTGTTCCCTGGTGCCCAGCCCAGCCCATCCCACCTACCAGAAGCACGAGGATGATGGGGCCCTGGTAGATGTAGTCTACAAGGTCACCAGGTTCCTTCCCAAACCAGCACCTGCAAAGAGGGGTGTCTGTAAGTGGCCTGCTGAGCCAGAGCTGGGGACTGCTGCAGACGTGGGCCCGGGTCCTGCAGCTTCACCCTGCTTGAGACCCAAGCTCTAGGGCCGCACCTTCCCCAGAAGCCTGGGTGGACAGTCATAGCCCCCCTGACCACCCCTGGGCTGCCTTTCACCCTGCATGGAGGGTCTGGTGTCCCCAGCCAGTGTGAGGGCAGCCTGGGGCTCCTCTTCCTCCTCTTTACACCCCCGCCCATTCCTGACTGGGGGGCCCAGGGCTGGGCGTGCAGGAGGCTCATGAATGAAGGGAGAGCCAGGCTCCCGCCTCACTGGCCCTGGTCCAGCCCCGTGCTACCTGTTCCTGCATAGCTTGGGACTGGCTGCTCCATGCGCCAGCACTCAGCCATACAAACAGGAGATAGAGAGGTAGGAACCTGCTCCGTCCTGAGCCTCATTCACTCAGGGAGGGAGCCCACGGAGACTTGGTTATTCTACAGGGAGAACGGTGGGTGGAAAAGCTTCAGGGTCGGGCCAGTCTGGCTCTGCCAGCAACTCCGACTGGACCTCAGGAAGGGCTTCATGGGCTTCGGGGAACTGACTATGTCCACAACACAGAGGTCAGCCAGTACACACGGCCTCAGGACGCTCCCCTGCTGCCTCCCAGCACCAGGGTTTCTGGTTTCTGCTTGAACGCCCCCTTTGACAGGCAGCTGCATGATGAGAAAAGCTGCCCCCCTTATTCTTGGGCAGCTTTTATCGTTATGAGTGCTTCCGCATGTTGAGCTCCTGGATTGCACCCCGTTCATCCCCTCTCCCCCAGATCCCATCTGCTGTGTCCAGCCTCACCCATGGCCCTGGCCTGTGGGTCTGTGAAAGGCTCACTGACACAGCCTTGGAGGTGCCCTGGCCTGAAAGCAAAGAAAGCTGACTTCACACCTACCACCTGGGTACCTCTGCATGCTGGTGACATAGGTTTCCTTTTAAGGACAACACAAAGCGACTCTGTCCTGGCTCGGCTGCCATTCCTGCCCGGCGCTTGGCCGGAACCATGGCTGCCCTGCCTTAACAGCCCTGCCCCGTGTGGCTGGCCTGTCCCACTTACTGTTCGTTCTCATAGTAGAGTTTGCCAATGGCCCAGGCGACGGTGATCGGGCAGGGGATGCCTGAAAAAGGACAGACATGGGCTGCAGTGGACAGACCAATGGACAAGGGTCCCTCTTGTAGAACACAGGGTGGGGGTGGGGGGCCATGAGGGGCCTGGATCATGTTTGCAATCATCCAGCTACAGACCATCCATGTCCTCAGGGGCCCTGTCCCTAGACCCCTGCCCTCCCCCCACTCTCAGCTGTCCCCTCCAAGCAGGTCCGAGCAATGAGGATGGTGTGATTTTCCTGATAGAGAAGTGGCCAGCTTTTCTTTCAGAGCCAGAGACAAAGGTCTTTGGATGTGCCATTCCAGGCAAGGACAGGAAGGCTATTTGTGGAAGGTTCTTCTGAAGGCACTATTTGCTGCTTCCTCGCCAGCATGGAGGGGAGTGGCTGCATCTTTGGACTGTTCTGGGGAAGGTGGGCAGGGCTGTGGTCCCGTCCTTGCACCCAGGATGGAGGGAGGTGACCTGGTCAGCAGGACCCCCCCGCCCTGTTTGGCTCTGACGGCCCCCGGGATGCTCACACCATCCGATGAAGAGGAAGAGCCACTTGCGCAGGCGCTCGGTGGAGTAGGTCATGACGATGGCTGTGTGCAGGTAGCAGCCCTCTACGAACATCCAGAAGAAGTTAGTCACCACGAAGTAGTTGAAGACGGTGGTGACGCAGCGGCACCAGACCTGCATGATGCGGGCAGCGGGCAGGGTCAGGGGCTGGGGCCTCCGGTGCCGCCTGGGCATGAGGGAGGGCAGCCATGGGAGGGGCTCACGGACATGGTGTTAAATACCCTCACATCTCATCCTGGGGAGGTTCGCCCTTTGTCATTTCTGTCTCCCTGTTTTGGACGGAGTTAAGACGCCAGTCTCCACTGGTTCCGGTGTGTCTGTGCCTTCTCCCTGACGCTTTCTAATTTCCCTTTTTAATCAAGAAAGAAGGAGTCTGGCTCCAAGCTTTCTGCAGGCAGAGGCTAGAATGGATACCATTGGTGTGTTTTTATGGTCATATGTTTTTGAGGGTCACCTTTAATCCATAACACTTAGACTGGTTTCCATCTAGAGATGGGACATGAAATTTCACGTAGGAAAAAAGTAATTCAATTGAAAGAAAATCGTTACCTAAATAACAGTGTAGACTTTGTGAAGCTGGGCTGCAGCCATGGAGGTGAGTCTCCAGTCTCTGGGTTTGGGACAATGGATGTTGCTGTGATATGCCTCCCAGCAGAGGGGAATTTGTCCCTGTCCCTCTGAGTAGGGCCACCCCCCACCAAGCACCTCGCAGAGAGGTGATGTGGGTGTGGGCAGAGGAGCCACAGGGAGCCACAGCCCCGTCCTGAGCTCCTCTCAGCAGACCCTACCTGGCCTTCTTTCCCATGCGTTCATCGGCAGGGCACCCTCAGAGCTGAGGTAGAGCCATGGGGAATGGTGGCCGGAGCAGTCTGGAGGGGGGGCTCTCTGCCCCCGTGTACAGCCTGACCCCTCTACATCTGGGTCTGACAGTCCCGGCTATCAGATAAGCCTCCTGTGCTGAGCTGGTCGCTGCCTCCACAGCTTTCCCACATGGCCCCAGCCCTGACCTTCACCCCCCGCCCCATGGCTGTATGTCTCCTGTTCTGAGAAAGTCTTGCTCAAGTGGGAAGCTAAAGAGCCCCTCCTCTGAACCCTGCTTTTTCTCCAAGTGACATCTTATCAGCCAATACAGGGCTGCAGGGTACCCTAAATTGGATTGAACTTGGTTGGTGCTGAGGCAGAGCTCAATGTGGGACCAAGTTAAGGGTCAAACCAGTCTGGGTGTCTGCTCACGGCCAGCCATGTAAATGATAGGTATTGAGAAGTCTCTAATGGTATGCCAATGAACTCTGCTTGGCCCCACTCTAGTTTCTGGTTTTTCAGTGACTTGGACACAGTATAGTGGCAGTTGACACAAACCCAGGGTGGGCAGCTAAGACACGGTGTGGCCTGCTCAAGATCCTGCTGGCTCAGATGTAGAGGCAGCATTGCAGTATCACCTAACCTCTCTGAGCCTCAGTTTCCATGTCTGTATAATGGGCAAATAATCCCTATAGGTCTCTCATTGGGATTTAGTGAGATAAAGCTCAACACAGGTTAAGTGCAGCCTCCTTTGCTCTACGGGGCCTTTGGAAGGTCCCGACATCACGGATGGTGAGTGGGACCAGATAAATCAGCCTGGTGTCGGGTCTGTGCTCCCTTCCTCCCCGCAGCTCTGGAGGGACAATAATTGGAGTGGTGGTGAGCTCAGGTCTGAGGATTGGGCAAGAGAGGTGGTGCCCCCAGAGCCTCGAGCCCCCCAGGCCCAGCCCCCAGCCTCTGCCCAGCGACCTCGTTGTTTTCATGTGCTTTGTGATCGACGAGCTGCAGCAGGAACCATGTGACGTTTCTCAGGATAAAGGTGGTGATGAGGTTCCAGTGAATCACATTCCGCAGACAGCGAATGCTCCTGTGGGAGGCCCAGGTCAGGGGTCAGCTGGGGTCAGGGGTCAGCTAGGACGGAGCCTTTCTGAGGCCAGGTAGAGACTGAGCCTGGGGTGAGGCAGGGCTGCCCCAAGTGCCTACCGCCCACGCTTGCGGCTACGCTCAGGCCTCTCAGAGCCGGCACCTCTGGTGCCTCCCGCACGCCTGCCAGCGGTCAGGGCCCCGGCGCCTCCCCCAAACCCCTTCTGTCCACTGGCTCCAAGGCCCGAGCAGTGGAGCTGAGCACGTCTGGGCTAAGGGAGGGGTGAGGAGGGAGGACTCACCGCAGGGCCAGGAAGAGCAGGAAGGCGGCCACAAGGGCTGCCACCGACACACAGTGGCCCACGTAGTTGACCACAAGGGCGACGTGGTAGTGCAGGTCATACTTCTGCTGCTGGACAGACAGACAGACACATGGGCAGACGGCGGCATGGGGCACAGGCAGGGCGGGGCTGGCGCGCTAGCAGTGGCCCCCCTGTGTGTCCTGACCTTGGGGGCCGAGGTGGCTCCAGGGGTCGTCAGCACACCTGGCCCCTATGGAAGGCTCTGTGTTTGGAGAATTTCCAGCCCCACAGAGAACTATGTTGGGTGAATGAGGAGGGGGACGCAGGCGGGACGTGTCATTTTGGGTCAGCAATGTAGCGTAGCTTTAAAGGGGTGGCGGCCAGCACGCAGGCGGCATGGAATCCAGTTCCAGAGCAAGTGGGGCTGGTGAGGTCTGAGCGGGACCCAGCTTCCTGTGGGGACTGGCCTTCTGGGGGCTGCATTTATTTCCACGTGGAGTCATAGAATTGGAATGCCACATGGGGAAACTGAGGCCAGAGGAGGAAGGAAGTCACACAGCCTGATTGGGACACTGATTATACAGTCATGCCCTTCTTGTGTCACGTCCACCTTGGTTGTCTTCCACCAGCCCGAGGTCTCCCGAAGGGGGGCTTCCATGTCCCCCTTCTCTACTCCACTACAGTGTCCTTCAGCGCCAGGCAGGACATGGGGCAGGGGCAAGAGGCGCAAAATGGAGTGACTGGGAGACACAGGCCTGGTTCTGCCACCCTGGGCTCCTCTGTGCTCAGCCTGAGTCCTAATACCTCTATGAGGACCGGGGTCAGCACAGGGGAGGGCCGCTCACCTTGTCATCCAAAATGGGCACGCACTGTGAGTAGTTGATCCTGGAGGCCCACGTGCCATTGTCCAAGCACTCTCGGTAGGCATTCCCTACAAGAGACGCCAGTCACCGAAAGGCAGGTCACTCCCCTCCTCAAGAACACTCTGCGGCTCCCGGGTTGCCCCAGGATAAGGCTCCTACTTCCCAGCTTCCCTAGGCCAGGAAACACAACATGTATCTGAAAGCTCACTGAAAGTCATGTGTGTGACAACTGCACAAAAGACCACAAAGGGTAGCTGAAAGGCAAGATAAAGCCCATTTTCGATATAATTTTTGACTAGGTGTTCGTACACTTAAATTTTGTTTGAAATGGAACCCAAGTGTAAGCCCTGGGTTGTGGGTTAAAGTTCACTACTTTCAGCATGCCAAACAATTTCCTTCCTTATCTCAATCATTGTATGCTTATGAGATCCATACTTTTCCTACCAGTATCAGCACTTTCGTTTTAATAATAGCTACCACGGACATACCAGGTGTTTACCACGTACCAATCCTCATAGCAACCCTACGAAATAGGAACTAATATTAACCCATTTTACAGAGAGGAAACTGAGGCACCAAGAGATTAGACTGCTTGCCAAGGATACACGGATGAGAAGAGGATTCACACCCAGAAGGTCTGGCTTCAGGTGTTGTCTTCTTAACCCTTAGGCTACTGAGCACATAGGAACGAGAGCCCTTTGGGGAAACAGGCCTATACTGCCGACCTTGAGCTGCAGCTGCCTGGACAACCACCATGTGATGTCTCTAAATGTTTGAGATCTGGCCTCTGAACTAACATTGGAATGTGATGTGTAAAGAGACATTTCAGAGCCGCAGTGTCTGACGTACGAAAGTGCAGGTTTTACTGAAGGGGAAGGTGCAAAGGCCACAGGATGCTCTTATTTACCTTTCTGTAAATCCTAGGTTGGCCATCAAGGTCTCGCTCCTAAACCACCACCTCCAGGCAGCCCACTCTCAACCTCCAACCAAGAGGAACCCCTCCCACCTGAGAACTCCCACAGCCCTTTGCCGGTCTCTGCTCTGAGTGGCATGATTAGTAGGAATCTTACCTCCCCGACTCAATTATAAGTGCTAAGGGATCCATTGTTTGGGGGTGATTTGTACCAGAGTTCTGCCCTTGGCTAATGAACAGTTGTTTGTAGATTTTTCTTTTGGTCTATGTTAGATATACAATATAAAGCTAATTCAAATAAATAGCACAGAGCCATGTCACAGAGCTAGAGGGAGAACCTTAGATTGTTTTTCGAAAAAGTGAGCTCTGAAATAATTAAGTTACTTAAAAAAAAACAAACACCACTTCCGTTGAGCTGACAGTGAGTTAAAAGCAATGGAATTATTAAGGAGCACTTGCTGAAGAGCAGAAACAATGGGGGAGATTCGATTAGCTTAATTGTTTTTTAATTTGGTGCTCCGAGAGCATAGATTTTTCCAATTTCGGGTTGTTACTGGCCTTTCCCTGCCTCTGGGGCCTGTGAGCACGAGGCCGCCCTGGCCCCTGTGTGAGCCAAGAAGGCCAATGCTGGTCTGATGCCAACTGCAACCCTAGCATGAGGACACGGGCTCCTCACCCCTGCCCAGGGCCCCCAGTTCCCCACTTGGGCTTTCTCCTTCCTCAGAGTTGTTTCGCCGTGGGAAGGTTGTGTGTTAAGAGGATGTGATGCATGGGGTCAGTGATGTTGCTGAACTAAAGGGGTGAAGCCAAAAGCACCCGCCTAACGGTCTCTTGGGAGGGTGGGTACTTTTGTGAAATGAACAATCCCCAACCTGGTGGGGGTTTACAGTCCCTTTCAACAGGCCCGTGGGAGGTGAGACAGACCCTGATCCTGGCTGTGGTCAAAGGGCAGAAAAATGTATCTTCTGGGGATGTGTTCACAGATGTAATTCAGCTTTCCAGAAGTTCAGTGCTTAGCCCCTTCCTCCAGGAAGGCCTCCTTGATTGCTCCCATCTCACAGATCTCTCCATCGCTCTCTCTGCTCCCCGCTCCCAGTTCTGACAGCCTGAGTCCCACAATTCCAGCCCTTGCTCATGACCTGGCCTGAGTTGTTCAAGTGAGGGAGTCTGGTTTCTGATCAGTGTGGGGCTCCCTGAGGACAGAGCCTCAGAATATTCATTTCTCAAGTATGATATCTTGTCGTGGTACTGACCACAGGGCAGGCTTGTAGATGGGAGGGGGTCAGGATAGAGACAGTCAAATCTGAGACATTTCTGGTGCCTTATGTCATTGCCCCTGTGGTACCCAGGTACCAAGTTCTGTGGATTCTGACTCCTCTTTCTTTTCCTGGAGTCCACCCCACTCCTGCCCATCCCTCCACCCTCTCTCTGGTCACCCTGCCTGCTTGCTTGGACTGGCGGAACAGCCTCCTATCTTGCCTCCCTGCTTTTGCTCTTGCCCCCTTGACTCTATCCTTTCCCCTGACTGTCAGGGTGATCACACTGGTTTCTGCTTCAAAGCCATCAGTAGATTTTTATTGCCCTGGGGAACAAAGTCCAACTTTCTTAGTGGGATGTTCAAGGCCTTGGACACTCAGGCACCAGCTTAACTTTCCAGACCCATCTCTACCAGTCTACATGGCAGGTGACATTGGCCCTAGCAGGCAGGGCACATAACCAGCTCTTTGCTGAACACCCCCCTTGAAACACCCTCCTGACTCTCACCCACTGCCCATGGACAAACTCCTACCGAACTTTTCAACCCTATCTCAAATGCCACCTCCTCCTGGAGGCCTCAACACCTGAGATATTAAGTAATCTCTTCTTTTTTCTAAACGCCTCCTCTATGTCTTCCCATCCTTGAAACATAAGCCTTCACACTCTAGTGCCCTTGAACTTCAGCAACACGTCCCTTTCTATCACAATCCAGGACACACACACACACACACACACACACACACACACACCCATACCCATCACTGAATCCAGTTTCACAAAGCGAAATGTATCTTGACCACGGTTATAATATTTTCTTTCTATTCTGTTCTAATGAATTCTTTTTCTGTTTTACACAAATGCTGGTCATGACTCACTAAACTGACTTCAGAATCCACTGTTGCTCTACAGTCTGTAGTTTGGAAAACAGAAATCTCTTTTAAAGCAATTGCCATAAGTCACTGTGGATTTCATGTCTTGATCCTGTCCTTGGCTACTGAAGTTGAGCTCCCTGGGGACACACACGTAGGCAGACACCACACTGGAGTCATTGGATCTCCCTCAGGAGTGACCCAGCCAGTACACGTGGGCTGCATAGGATTCACTCAGATCTGCCGAAACCTTGGAAAGCAGGGTCTGGGATTAGTGGTGGGAGGGGGCTTCCCGCAGAGAGCCGAGCCATGCCTGGAATGAGCTTCTGGCTACAGAGGCTGGGTGCCAGGGGACGGGAAGACGAATGTGCCAGCTCTTCAGGGCAGCTGGCTAATGAGGACATGGAGCCCTCAGGCACAGCCTTGAACAGGATAGAGAAAGACAGGAAGAGTTTCCCTCAGGAACCACAGGAAGATGGGCACAGAAAGTATGAGGGCAGGTAGCCAGGCCAGAATTCCCAGGATGGATCAGTGGGGTGGTTGCCTGCTAACACAGAAACACAGGTGCCCCTACTGATCAATGCTGATGGTGTGCAGTGTGGCCTGCCAGGGGCATTAGGGTCTGGGTGATGCAGGCAGGGTGTTCTCTTCCAGGTCTCTCTGGCCTGGGAGCCAGGACCCCACCCCAAGCAATGTGCCAGGACTGTGCCCCTAGAGTGGCCCTGGCCTGTTGAAAGCCCCCATTGCAATGGACCCTCCCCTTTCAGATGCTGATACTTTGATGAGAGTTCCTGGCTCAGGAAGTCATGCCCGAGTGGTCCAGAAGTGTAGCTGAGCGTGGATGGGGGCCGGTATTCCAGCTATAGTTTTGTCTCTAGCTGGCTAAGTCCCTTCCCTTGTGGCCTCAGTTTCACCTCTCAGAAAAAGTTCTCATTGATGGCATTGCCATCTTAGGTGGGTCAAGTTTTTGTAGTGTGGGTCTTCTCAATCTGCTAAATGCTAGTGGCAACCTGGAACCATTGCGACAACCCTAAACATCCCAACATCACTTTCAAGTGTTCCCTAGGTTGGCACTTCTGATATTGTAACTGGCAAGGCATGGGAAATAGGCCACAGGAGATAGGGACCAGGAAGGACCATGTGGGTGGTAGTTATGGGGGACAGAGTGTAAGAGACAGGTTGGGCATGGGTAGTGAGTGGGACAGTGAGTGGGCATGGGTGGAAGGGCAGCAGCATGGCCATTGAATACCTAGAAAGAAAATGACAAGAAGGGAGAGTGGGAAGCTGCTGACAGATGCTGACAGGAAGGCGGGAAAGGCCAGAAGCAAATACCTATTTACTGAAGGAACAAAGTCACAGTGTGGAGGCACTTTCAGCACCATGGATAGCAGAACAAAACCACTCCCACCATCTGCGTAAGTGATTCCACCTTGGAGAGCTCCGAAGACCCAGCCGTCCTCTCCACCCCACACTCAGCCCCTAGAACGTCACACCAATCATGTCCCTTTCCCAGAGCCAGCTTCAGCCCTACATCCTCCAGATGTTTTTGTGACTGCTCCAGCCCCCTGAGGGTTCAGTGGCTCACCTCTCCTAGTTCAAGCAGGGTCAGGATTGTTCTCTCACTGACCCCTGTAAAGGGGTCATGCTTTCCCAGGTAGCCTAAGGGGGCAGGGCCTAGGTGGCCCTCTCCTCTGGTCCTTTCTAAAGGGCTACACAGAGCTGAGCACACAGGGGCTCAGGGTGTACCAGGGTGGCAGTGTTGTAGGTGACTGGGGGACTCTGACTGAGGATGAGAGGCTCGGAGTGGAAGTGCAGGTTCCACTAAGGTGCATGGCAAATGCAAAACGGCACACATGCAGGAGGCATCTAGGGTCTCACACACATGCCACAGGTAGGCTGAGCCCCACCGCCAGCCAGAACTGCTGACATGTAAGTCCAACTCCACCTGGGGGAGGGGTGTCAGTCTAAAATCGTGAGCCTGTGGTCAGCATCCTCCAGATGCTGGGCAAGGAAGCCTCGACTGTCCCCAGAAAAGTGCATTAGAAACTGAGTCAGCAGGCGTCTCCTTGGAAATTTAAGACGGGGAGGCGACTTCGCCCTCATTTGGTCTGAACAAGGGAGAGTGACATGCCTGGGGTCACCAGCAAAGAAGGGGCAGAACGAGATCTCTCCCCTGGGATACATTTCCTCGCGGGAGACCCTGGAGTCAGGCTTTCTGAGAGATGCTCTCCCTGCTACCCTGTGCCCAGAAGAGGCTGTCAGCGGTGCTGCTTCTGCAGTGTCTTAGCCACTTAGTATCTGGATGTCAGACCAGACAATGCCTGAGGGGCCAGATGTTCCACTCTTCGTCCCCTTCTGCCTTTTCCTGGAGCAGGACTGTTCCAGACCCAGCTGTCTCCTTCCTGTCTGGCTTGGGGCCATGCTGGGAACTCTCTGACCTTCACCTTGGGTCACCATCCTTACCTGCTGTAGGAACAGCCTCCCTGACCTGGACTGGGCAATGATGCTGTAGGCACAGCTAATTGTGTTTCGCCTCCAGTGAAGAGACCATTTGGGGAAGTGTGGCAGTTATGTCATCAATAGCATAGTTCCCTTGAGCTTCCAAACAATCAAGGTGTCTCTCCCTGAATCCAGCCTCCTGCGTTGCTTAGCTGCTGCTGCCGCTAACTGAGGCAGCCAGCTCTGGGGCCCAGCTTGAATATGTCCTGTCTTGATCTGATCACAGCACGTTGCTGGGGGTGCAGGAGAGCACAGCTGGTGATGCTCACCCAAGCTCTGAGCCCATCTGACCTAGAAGGGGTGCTGGGTCGAGAGCCTGGGAGTCTGTCATCACCAACCCGGTCATCAGGTTGGGAAGGGCCTCCCCAGGGCCACCTGCTTGTGACATCTGGGATGAGGGATAGGAAACTTCTATTCCATTCTTCGGTGTTGTGTGGACACTGCTCTTGGGGTGTCCATTCTGGACTTCCAAAAACCATCAGCACCATATTTCCCAAGGACTTTTCACTCGTGATGCCTTTCCATCTTTGAGCAGGCATGGCAGACATATTTATAGTGGACAGTGGGGAAACTGAGTCAGGGAGACACAGAGCAGTTTAATGGCGACCACACTGGGCCCACAAAAAGGAAAGGGGTGTAACTGGAATGCAGCTCACAGCCCTCCCTAGGGAGGCATAAGTGGGAGGAGGTTCCTACCCCGTTCCAGCCTCAATTGCACAGGGATGCCTCCTCCAGTAATCCATAGCAACGCTCAATGGGCTCGTCGCCATGACGCCGGCCTGCAGAGGGAGGCGGGAGGAGAAGGCTAATGGGGACCTCTGAGGCAGAGGCTGCTGTGGAGTGGAGGAATGTGAGGGGACAGTGGCAACAAGAACTCACCCCCCACCGCGTACAGACAAACTGAGTCCCAAAGAGGAGAGAAACCTGCCCAAGTGTGAGACAGGCGGTCAGTGGCCTGCCGGAATTAGAACTGGCTCTCAGCCGTAGTTTCTATGAAGTAACGTGGAGTAAAGACATCTCTGGCTGGCAGAATCCTATGTCCTCCCTTTGACATGAGGCTTTCTGGGGGTGGGGAGCAAGGGTTTGTCTCGGGACAAGTGTCTTTCCCTCTCTGGGTATCCCCACCCCTAAGCAGCAGGGGAAGGCTGCACTCAGCTCAGAAGGCCCTGCAGCTGGGACAGTCTAGGTGTCTGGCTGGCCAGAGGGGCATCCATTTCTGCTCTCTGTCCCTTCCTCCTTCTCTTTGCCAAAGCCCCAGTGACAGCCATGCATGTCCCACTTTCCCTCTCTCCAAGCAGGGAAACAGTTCTCACACCCAGTGTAACTTCTGGCCCTTGGGCCTCAGGGGTCAGGGTGTGATCAGGTGTCACTGAGAACATACACCTGAGTTTCCAGATTCACAGCTTCTACTTCCTCAATCCAGAGGGACCCACCCTGAGGCTCCACCCCTGCACTAGGCCTGTCCTCAACCAATGTGACGTCCCCGCTGCTTCAAGGCCCACGCCCACCCTCTCTGGGAAGCCTTCCAGGAATGCTCCAGTGCCCACCAAGCCCCTCTTTCCAGTTCCTGACTGTTAATATAAACAGCCAAGGGCTCCCTGAAGCAGGGCTCAGCCTCTCCTGTCAGCCCTGTGCCCTCAGGGCTGAAGAGGATATTCTTGCACAAGAGGCAGACCCAGTGGGAAGACCCCTCTGCTGAGCTTATGTACTTCCATTGTAACACCACCCATGCCTCAACCCATCTCTGGAATGGGGTTCTGGGAAGTGAGAACCCCGTCCTCTCCACAGGGTTGGGTTAGTAGGATGTCCCTTCTTCCCCTGTCCTGGACGATGCCTCAATACAGATGGGACCAGCTGTTCCCCACAGGACATGGTGGGAGCCCGAGAGCAAGGAGACCCAGGATGAGCCAGACTGGGTTTAGCGATTCTGCAGGAGGAAAACGGACCTGGTCCAGGAGGAGGCTGCAGCTTCTTTTGCAGCTGTCAGGACCACAGGGACAGGAAAGAAGAGGTGCCAGAGTAGGTCAGATGGAAGAGGGAGAGACAGAGAGGAAGAGAGCTGGAGAGGGAAGATGGAGGGAGGCAGGGAGGGGAAGAGCAGACAGACAGAGAAAAGAGAAAGACATACACATACAAAAAGACCGAGAGAAAGTGCCTAGAGACAGAGCCAGAACCACACACACACAGAGAGAAACAGAGACAGAGGCAGGGAGACACACAGAGACACAAACACACAGAGATAGGCTCAGAAGAGTCGGAGTAGAAGGGTGGGAGGTGGGAGGAAAACGGAAGGGGTATAGTGCCCCCCTCTGGTCACACCACTGCTGGGCTCATCCATTTCCCAGCTCCCTGCAGACCGGGAAACTGAGGCCCAGGAAGGGGATGGGATTTGTCCTGGTTAGACTGTGTATGGACATTAGGATAGTTCTGGGTGGCCCAGGATTTGTACCTGCTTCCCATATGGGCTTTGGGAAACCTGGGGGGGAGGGGAGATGCAGGAGGCAGAAGCCACCATCTGCCATTAAGCTGAAATACCAGGGCCTCACCATCCAGGCTCCTTCGTAGCCAGAGCTGGAGTGTGTGACCTAGAGCTACACACATTCCCCTCACCCCATTAGATGTACCTGCCTGATGGAATTAGTGCGCTGGGGGCCCACAAAATGGAGATGGGGAGAAAGCTTCCCGGGGGCCACTGCAGGAAGCTTAAGACATCCAGGGCAGTGGAGCCAGCAGGGCTATGACCATCTGGTGGCCAGGTCTGGTAGCGTCGTCAGGGCCCACTCTGGAAAAGTGGGGGTTCCCTCACTAGGCCATCTGTGCCCTGAGTTCTTAGCTGGAGGCCCCAAATCTGGTTCTCTAGCCTACCCAGTGAATCCACAAGTTCCCCAATGTCCTTTCAACAAATCCCTTCTTTGTTTAACCCAGCAGAGTTACTTTCTGAGAGGCAGCAGAGCCTGGGTTAGAATCCTAGTTCTGTTACAAGCTGTGTGACTTTGGGAAAGCCACTTAACTTCTCTGTGTCTCAGTTTCTGCATGTATAATAGGAATATAATATTAGGTCGGTGCAAAAGTAATAGCAGTTTAAAATTTTAAAAACTAATCGCAAAAACCGCAATTCCTTTTGCACCAACCTGGTACTATGTCTCTGCCATTGGGCAAGTGTAAGGATTAATGAGTTAACACAGGTCAAACAAATAGTATAGACACTTGGAGCCTGGGCCACTGAAATGGCAGCATGGTGGCAAGGAGAACCCTGGAGGGGCCTTGGACACATGGACCTTAACTCGGTTCTGCCACAGACTAGTATATGTGAACGTGGACAAGTCCCCTCCTTTCCTTTGGTCATTGCTGCATTTGGAAATAGTCTCTGGGTTGAGAATCATCCAGGCTCTCACCTGGCCTCCCAAACTTGCTACCTGTAGCTGTTAGCTAACCACGCACTCGAGAGCTCCCGGATGCCTTGTCTCCGGCCCTCGGCGTTCTCCTGGGCTTTCCCCCATGCAGCCAGCTGCGTTCTACACACCTCCACTCACATGTCCCCCCAGCCCCCCAGAATCAACACATCCCCAACGGTGCTCAGTGTTTTCCGGTACAGCTGGTGTCAGTCCTGCGTAATCCCCACCCCACCCCACCCGTCTTATCAGTTACAAATGCCCAAGGCCTCCCGTCCATCCCTCCCCTGCGCCTGCAGCTTCCTCCCCACCTGGGCCAGCTGCAGTAGCCTCCTAAACCCTCCTCCTGCCTCCAGAGACTGTGCCCAGAGCCGAGCTCCTCTGCTCACCTGCTCCCCCAGGCTCCCTGCCTCCCCGCACCCACCTGTGCTGTGCCCTCCCCGTCTGACCAGGTCCACCCCCCGCTGTCTCCCACAACTGTGCTCCAAGCAACACTCAGCAGTCCCGAGGCACAAAGCACGGTCCAGCTCCTCCACGATACCTCTCGTCCTTCCACCTGCCGCACTCCTACCTGTCCCCAGATGTCCAGCCCAGAGATCTAAGCCCTCCCTGGCCCTCCACGGTGGAGAGAGGAGTCTTTTTCTGTCCCTCTCAGCTCTCCTAACAAATTGTCTCTCGTGCAGGCAGTACTGCCCACGGCAAAGAGTGAGGGCTGTGGATTTTCCTGCCTGTACTGGTAAACAGAAGCTGATTACAACCTTAAAAAAATGACTTCATGTCTCTGAGCCTCAGCTCTCTCACCTGCAACATGGGCATACAAGCAGTACCTCTCAGGGGTCCTCGGGAAGTGGGGATGAGTGGGATGATGTATGCAGAGCTCTCTCAGTGGTAGCCGACACATGGAGCATGACCTGCGCGTGGTCGCTTTGTGGCGGATTCTCTACACTCCAAAGTTCGCGGGGACAAATGCCTAAGCTGCTAACCCACCCGGGCAGTGCCCACTCTTTAGAGGATGAGGCTTCTGGGGGTTTGGCTGCAGCTTCACAAAGTTGGGCAGGAAGAGGAGGCAGGACCCTTCTTCCTCTTCCCCCAGGGTTCTCATAGGAGCTGTTTTCCTGCCTGTGTCCTTTGCAAAGGAAGGATCCACTGAAAAGGCAAACGTAGTGAGAGGAAGCTGCAGCTCAGAGACGGAGGAGGAGGGAACTCAGTCACTGCGCATCCATCGCCGTTAGCTGGTGGCACTGGTTAATGGCAGTGTTCCCTGTCCTCTGTGCTCTTTCTGGTCCCCAGCAGTTATAGCACGGGCAGCACTTAGGTCCAAATGAAGAAAACCGTTCATCAGATACCAGGGGCTGACTGGCACTACATTTGCTAGCCTCCGTGGTGCCCTGACCTTCCTTCCGCTTCTCATCTGATGAGATGCATGGTTTGGTGTGCGAGGCGCCTCCTTGGGAAGGCTTCCCCGCCTCCCCGCCCTCTTCCCCCCCTCCCACAGCCCCCTCGTGCTCCCGCGTCAGGGCACACATCACTCTGAATTCCTGCTGTGTTGCAATTGTGAACGAGGGCCTCAATGCCAAGGCAGTGGCTGGCACCTAGTAGGCGTTCAATAAATTCATTGAATAAATACTGTGTTCAGCTCTGCCGTGAAGAAGAGACCCGGGCCCTGCCCTCAGGGAACTTTAGGCTGGTTGGGGAGAAGAGAGGACAGGCCAGGCAGAGCTCCCTCAGGTCAGCAGGCATCACCTCACTTAGCCCTTAGTCTCTAGGCCCAGTCTGAATCAGGGACCCTGGGCTGCACTGCCCCACCCCATACAGCTTACAGGATCCTAAAAATAGTTTTATAATCTCGGGACTGGGAAGGAGCATGAAAGCTGTTCCTTCCGCTCATATACCTTCCAGCTCGGGACCTCACTTCCAAGCAGGGAGGTCTGTTTTGATCATGACAGGAAGCACGTCCTCAGATGATGCCGAAATCTTCCTGTGTGGCCTCACTACCTCTACCACAACCTCCCATTAGGACCACCCCTGCCCCCTGGGCCCACCAGAGCCCTCCACTGGTGCACAGGGGAATGCTGGTCAGCATCGGATGCAGGCACTGCTGTCTTACCATCTCTCTAGGTGAGGCCTCAGGTTCCGAGGGCTTGGACAGCTGAGTGTGTGGGGGGGAGGGAGGAAGGAATACAAGCAAGGGCATAGGGGAGCTGTACCAGTGTTGAGACAGACATTCAGAGAGTTTGCTACGATGCTTCCAGGATGAGGGGCTTCAGATAGCCCACTCCCTCTCAGGAGGCTCTGCTGGTGGGGCGGGGCTGGTGATGTGGGTGACGTGTCAGGGTGGGTCCGTGATTACTGCCCTGAGGCCTCACAAGACATTCCTACCTAAATGCGGGGTGACTCCTGCACCCTCTGCTGCCATCTTCCCCAGTGTCAAGCTAGCCAGTGGTTTTCCAGGAGGAAGGAGGGCACAGGCTATTCTCCCTGGGAGGTGTGTGTGTGTGTGTGTGTGTGTGTGTGTGTGGTCCTGATTCAGACACCATGGATTGCCTGGGGTGCTGGAGTAAGCCCAGAGGGCCAGTCCGGAGACATCTGGGTAGAAAGAGGAAACACCCCACACTCTGGCCCAGACCCCCTATGCACTGCATGCTTCTTCAGCAAAAGCTCTCACCCCATCTTTCCTGCCTCCTGCCCTCCTTCTCTCTGGTAGTAAAGAGTTTGATCATTGCATTCACCCTGGGGGTTGGGAACTTAGCATAAGCGTCCCGGGCCCCCCTGGGGGGGGGGCAATGGCTAAACAAAGAGAAGCCCTAATGGGGGAACTTCGGACACCCAGAGTATATAATATGGAAGAGACGTTTCCCCCCAAAGGGAGGAAGTATTTCCTTCTTCCGTTTCTGGGTTCTCACCGCACCAATCACCGGAGTCGTGGGCAAATCACTGTCTTACTGAGGTCTGAAGCTACAGTGGGGAAGGGGCAGAGGGAGCGCCCCCAACATTATAAGGAGTCCTTAACGCCAGCGGTCTGTCGGTGCCACGGCCCTCAGCACGTCTACGACGCGGGGTCCGGAGCCCTCCCCACTCCCTAAACCGCCCTCCTGGGAGGCGGGCGCAGAGGTCCGGGGCACTCACGCGTGGTGTTGTACTTGACGCCGTTGAAGTACTCGGGGCACGGCCTCTCCACTAAGGCTCCGGCCGCACTCCGGGGCCAGCACGTCCCGATCTGGTCCAAGGTCGTGTTGCAGTAGGAGTAGGGACCTGGCGACCGGAGAAAACGGAGCGGGACTCAGAGGGGTTGCCGGGGACGCAGGGCACAAGGCGCTCAGAGCGCGGGGCCCTGGGCGCACCCAGCGTGCCAGGGAAGGAGCCCGCGCCGGCCGGGTCCGCTCGCCCCACGCCTACCCTCGGGGTCCAGGGGTAGCGCCCAGCCGTCCCAGAGCAGCTCTTCGGCCAGCGCCAGGCTGCAGTTGGCTTCCAGCAGGCTGTGGAGCAGTGCCACGTCCATCGCGCCCCGCAGCCGCGCGCTGACAGGGAGAGTGAGTGCGCGCCCGGCGTGGCTACCCGGGACAGGGTGCGAGAGTGAGCGCCGAAAGAGCGAGAGGTCTTGGCGCCCGCCTGCGCAGCCCCGACCGGCCGGACAGCCTGCCTGCGCTGCGCCTGGTAGCCAGGAGCAGCCAAGTCCGGACCTTAGCTGAGAAGAGCTGCCTGCAGAGCGCACCGAGTGGCGGGCCCACCCGCTCGGTCACGGCCAATGGCGGCGTCAGGGGGCGGGGCCGCCTTCTTAGGCCCCGGGATGGTCCAGAGCAAGGCGGCGGGGATGAGAGCGTGGACCTGGGATGGCGGAATGCCCCTTTCGAGGGTCCCAGGCGCTGAGGCAGCAAAGCGCGGCCGCCCCCCCGCCGGAAGAATCCACTGTAACCTCCGGAATAGGGAGCCAGAATTGGGCGGCTCATCGCCTGAGTTTCTTGCACCTGAGCGAGGAGGACACGGGAGGCGGGCAGCAGGGGTGGGGTCGGGGAGGGGGCAGAGAGTCCACGTGCAGATCTGCGCTGGAGAAAAGCCCCTTGCGTTCTCCGGGCAGGACGTGGATTGGAGGGGCTTCGGGGGAAACATGGAGGCTACGGGAAGGTCTAGTGAGATAAGTGGCCTGGATGGGTGAAGACCTGGAGCGGGCTGGGAGGGCTGGGAGGGAAAGGGATTCGGAGGCGAGCCAGCCTAGTGAGGAGGTGCTGCAGACAGGCGTTGGTGGGTGACGAAGTCCCTGGGAGAAGTTGTTTTAAGTTATCTGGAGGCCTTCAAACACCTGGGTCTTACTGGCCTGGGCTCCTGAGAGAATAAAGTCTCTCTTCCTCCTGGCTTGGCCATGGCCACCTGAAGCTGGTTTCTGCACATGTGTGAGATACGGAATTTGCCCGGGCAGGGTCAGGACTAGCTGCTCCATTCTGAGGGCCCAGTGTGGGTCTGGACCGCTGCTCATGCCTGGTGAGTGGGGGCATCTGGGTTCAGGAGACAGGGCGTGGGGCATCATATGCCCCAACTCAGGCTGGGTTCTGGTCCTGCCTGTTTCTACTCTCCCTGCATGTGACCCCAGTTCTTACCGTCTCTTCTGGGGCTCTTTCTCGTCAGTGAAATGTTCTCTCAGGTCCCTCCCAGCCCTGAGAGCCTCTGGTTCTGGGTTTTAAGATGCAAAGACTCAGGAAGATGTATGCGTGTGTGTGTGTGTGTGTGTGTATATATATATATATATATATATAAAATGTATCCATTGTAAACAGATGTATGATATTACAAGTTGAGAAGGACAGGCCTTGTGCTTGGGAGAGCTGGGATTCCACCCCACCACTAGACTTAGAGGAGGGGGATGGGTTACTGTTCTCCAGGGGTCATGGGAAAGCAGGGTCTGTGCCACTGATAGGTGGGAAGTGGGGGGTGGGGGGCAGGCAGACAGTGGTGAGTCTGCTGATAAACCAGCATTGCCTGGGAGAGCAGACAGCTCCGTGAGGGGAAGTTTGGGGCCCTCTTGATGTGGTGTGGGGAGGGGGGGCCTCCATTTCCTGCCTGATGGCTGCTTGACACGGCCCATGCTGGGTGTCTCCAGGGTCTCTCATTCAGCCTTGTCAGTGAGACTCTGAGGTTGATTTAGACTCGTTTCTAACAATGAGGAAACTGAGGCTCAGGAGGTGTGATGAGTTGAATCATGTCTCTCAGAATACATATGTTGAGGTCCTAACCCCCAGTACCTCAGAGTGTGACCTTACTTGGAGACAGGTAATTCAGTTGAAATAACATCATTGGGCCCTAATCCAAAATGATGCCTATCCTTTCAGGAAGAGGAGATTAGGACACAGACAGGCACAGAGGGAAGGGCATGTGAAGACGCAGAGTGAAGGCCATACACCGAGGAGGGAGGCCTCAGAAGGAACCAGCTCTGCTGACACCTTGATCTCGGCCTTTGAACCTCCAGAATCATGAGTAAACATTTCTGTCGTTTAAACCACCCCGTCTGTGGTGTTTTAGGGCAGCCCCAGCAAACAAACACAGAGGGCTCAGGTGACTAGTGCAGGGTCACACAGCTGCCAGGTGGAGGGGCTAGGCTCCAGGCTTGGGTCTGTCTGATCCCAACACCTGAGCTCTTGACCCCTTGTAAGGCGGGCTGGCAGCAAGGCTTTCCTTTTTAATGCCCAACTCAGGCTGCATTTGGTGCTGGGTCTCAGTGCCGACTAGCCTCCTGGTCTCCTTGAGCCCTGGCAGCTCCAGGTCCGAGGGGGCCCCCCCACCCCAGCTTCTCAGGTCTGTCTGAGAAGGCCCCGACGCTGGGTGGGGCCCTAGGGACAGCTCTATGGAGCCCATGAGACCCCAGGGCTGTTCTGAGCTCCGCAGCGGTTGACCCTGACTCTCAATCACCCCCAGAAAACCCTGAAGGGTCAGAACTCAGGGGCCTGGCTGCTGCTCCGAAGGTCCTTACTAGCAGTTGACACTTGTAGCCATGGCAACTGGAGAATGTATTTTACACCTTGTGCTGGTCTTGCCTGAGTTTGAAAGCAAAGGGGTGTTCTCTTCTCCGGCTTCTGAATGCAACCCAGGCAGCTTCCTTTGGTAGACACAGGGAACTGGGAGCTGGAGGACAACTCCCAGTCAAACCCATCATCCTCAGGAAGAGCCTGAGCTCCAAATGGGGAAGGGGCCTGGCTGAAGACAAAGCCAGGAGCCAGGCCTGAAAGGCAGTCACCAGCCACTACCGCCCGAGCTTGGCTGACCTCTTCCTCCCGCAGGCTGGGGGCCCACCCTCATCTCCTGGGCTCTGCCACAGGGGGCTGGCAGAGGGCTTGCATACCTGAGAGGTTCGCGAGGGTAGTGATTGTATAGCAGTACTGTTTCAGCCGTGCCCACGGGGGCTGGTCGCTGGGCACCTGGCTTGGTTCGGCTGCCTAGGAAATAGGAGGGACGAGGGTCAGAGGTCAGGTCCTGGCTACCCATTGACAGCACATGTCTGTCTCCCTGCCCTATTCTGTCACTCATCCCTTACTTCTCTTACCTCTATTGTACAGAGGGGGAAACTGAGGAGGGAAATGCCCCTGGCCATGCAGCGCAATGGCAGCCTGGCCAGGCCTGGAACCCTGTGAGGGCCTCAGGAGTGGCCTGGTGCAGCCTGACCCCTGAGGCAGCATTCTGCTCGATCTATCCCTCGGCCCCTAGGGGATGCACCCCTACGATGGGTGGGTCCCGTTTCCTTCTATCAGCAAAGCCAGGTGGGGGTCCACCAGCAGTTCTTTCACCCAATAAATATTTGTAGAATGCCTACTGTGGCTGGGGAACCCAGTGGGTATACTCAGGCAGTCCCAGGCCAGGTAGGGACCCCCTAGACTTAGAAGGTGCAGAAGGGAACAAGGGAGAGCGGGTGATTTCACCCTGTTGTCCTGTCACACAGGTAAACAGGCAGTTACAAAGGGCGTTAGGTTCACACTTGGGAGAGACCCCTAACCTGGCCTTGGGAAGACTAAGGGAGGCTTCCAGGGAGAGGTGGTACTTTGGGGACAACCAGATGGATGAGTAGGGAAAAGGAAGAGCCCGTGTGAGCACTCACCAGGAAACAATGGCAACCCCGTCCAAAAGGTAAAAACCACCCAGGATCCCATGGCCTAAAGAAAATCATGAGTGGGTGCTGGGCGTGGAGGGATAAAGTGATGTGGTTATCTGTGTCCTTGAGGGGACCATCTTCTGGTGGGAAAGATGGGTGGGTTACTTGTTAACAGTTGTGTACAATTTGCTGAGGAGGAATGGGTAGTGTCCTGGAGGAGGTCATGCTGATGTGGGCTTTGAAGGCTGAGTAGGAGTTTGCCTAGCTGATAAAGGTGGTGCCAGGAAGGGCAGCCTAGGTAGAGCACAGCATGTGCAAAGGCTAAGAGGCTGGGAAATGTATGGTGTGAGACTAAACGAGCGCAATGCACTCTCAAATTCTAACCCTTGCCCACGTTCCTCCCAAGACCACCATATTTTCCTTCTCTGCGGCCAGTGTGTGTGCATAAATTGTGTGCGCACGTGTGTGTGCGCGTGCGTGCGTATACGGGATTTTTGTGCCCTGCCCAACCTTGACATTCCTGATTCTAGGATGCCAGAGCCACTGCCTTACCAGTGAGCAGCCCTGTCCTTTCCTCTTCCTGGCAAATATCCCCTCCCTGGCAGCTGGGTCCATGTTTGCCCCAGAATGTCTCCAGGGCCAGGGCCTGACAGCCCCCAAACATCACGTTCCCCATAATGGGCTCAGTCCATCTCCTGCACTGGGGCTGGAGGACACATGCTCAGCCTTGCCACGCGGGCCTGGAGCTCCTAATTAGGACCCCACCTGGTCAGACAGGAGAGCAATGTCTCCTGTCCCACGCCAGAGCCTAGGGTGGCATGGACAGCACTTACAGGCACTCACTGCCGTTAGGAGCTGCCGAATCTCATCCACAATGCAGGGTGCGGCGGGAGGAGCTGGGGAGCAGGGCCATGTGTGTGTGTGTGTGTTACATATTATGTCTGTGTAATGTGTGGTTGTGTGTGTGACTCATGGTATGTAGGGTGCATAGTGTGTGTGGGTATGTGTCTGTGTGTAGTGTCTGTGTATTGTGTATGTCTGAGTCTGGGTGCTGTAAGGGGCTGCCTGAGCCATCAGCCAGGAGCCCTGCCTCTTGGCCCGCAAGATAGATACTGGGACCATGGTCTTGCCACCGTGTTTCCCCACATGTAAGACCAGGTCTTATGCTAAGGTTTGCTCCAAAAGACGCATTAGGGTTTATGTTCAGGGGACATCATCCTGAAAAATCACGCGAGAGCTTATTTTCCGGTTAGGTCTTATTATCGGGGAAACACGATATTCACATATCGGGGGGGTGGGGGGGAGGCGGTTGCTGGGAGCACCTGCTTGGGCATCAGAAAAGCTTTGTTGGCTCAGCAAGCCACCAGGCAGGGGTGAGGCTGGCCCTAGAATCTTCCAAGAAGAATTCTAAGGCCCTCCCCTCAGCTGAGTCTGAGGAGAGTGTGGGCCCCAAGCCTGACTCATCAGCACCTTCCCAATCCTCCTTCCCCTTGTTGGAGAGGCAGCTAGTAATGCCCCCTGGGGGGACCGAGTGAGGCACCAGCCCCTTGAGGTCACAGCAGAGGCAACGCTCAACCCAGAGGCATGCAGTGTCCATGGCCGACCCTCAGGCCAACCAGACTTTGTGTTTTAGATGCAAGTTCCTCCTCTCAAAGCCTTCAACTGCCACAGTGTGGTTCTGTCACTCACGTATTTCATGTCAACCTTGGGGCTGGAGGTGGTGGTGGTGGGGGGGCCTGAACCCTCAAGGTGGGGTCAGGCACCCTCCCTAGGACTCAGGCATCAAGGGATTGTCCTTGCATGAGACGCTGTGGTCTGAGGCTGTGGCTGGGCCTCCTTGCTGACAAAGCACTGGGCACAGGTTGCTGTGCACAGCTTTGATGCGTGTGGTTAGGGCCTGGGCAAAACACGTGAGTAGATCAGAAGTGGTTTGGGAATAA
Source organism: Rhinolophus sinicus (assembly GCF_036562045.2). NCBI lineage: Eukaryota > Metazoa > Chordata > Mammalia > Chiroptera > Rhinolophidae > Rhinolophus > Rhinolophus sinicus. The sequence goes on from NC_133758.1 coordinate 105,582,661, forward strand.
CTCCCAGATCTGGCTCCATCTCCGGTAACTTGCCCACTGGTCCAATAAGCTGGCACAGACAAAGATTTTCATTCTCTTCAAGGGGCTGGTTGAGTGGAGTTGACTCAGTTTAAATCCACAACATATCCTGCAGGTGCCTATTTTGGGTGGAGTCGCTGGAGGTGGTGGGAGGGCAAGGAGGAGGGGGAGGGAAAAGGGGAGGCTGCTGCCCTCAGAAACCACCCCAGGGGACAGGGAGAGCAGAAGCACAGTTGTGGATAATTCCACCCAAGACCTGGGCGATGAGCTCTCAGGGCGGGAAGACTGCAAACACCCCAGTGTTTAGAGCTCTGGGGATGCTGCTTCTTAGCTCTGTGGCCTTGGCCAAGTTACTTAACTTTTCCGAGCCTTGTTCTCCTCATCTGTAAAATGGGGACAATACAAACCCATAGGGTTTTGTTGTGCATTCAATTGCTGTATGTCAAGAGCCTGGCATGTAGAAGGCACGTGTGAAATGGTGGCCCTTGTCAAGGACTTTAGGAGGTTCACGTAGGGAGCTCAGAGATGGGGGGTTCAGGCCTCATTATGGGGAGCTTGGGCTTCTGTACTGATCAACTTTGGGCTGTCCCAGGGGCAGAGAGCTGCTCCCACCCCTCGCCCCTGCCCCATGAGACTATAGGCTACCAGAACTCGGGGCCCACATCTGTCTGGTTCATATCTGTGTCCCCAGCTCCCAGTCTAGAACCTGGCACAAAGCAGGTGCTCAGTAAATGTTTGTTGGCTGGCTGGCTGGATGGGTGGACAGACGAGATGACGATTCTCTCAGCCAGGTAGAGCTGCACCCTCACGCCCAATTCTGGGAGCTCGGGTTCTGGGCTTTGCCTGCTTGTCAGATTTCCTTCTCTCTGAACTTTCACTGCGAGGCTAGCCCTAATCCTGGTTCCAGCCTCTGTGTGCCTGGAACTGGAAGCCCTTACCTTAGACGAGGGTGAGGGAGAGGCCCCGGCAGGGGGAGGAGGGCAGCAGGTCAGAGCCAAGACGCCAGCTGCTCTTCCTCCACCTTGGGTCTTGTCCAGGCAGAACCCGTGCTCCAAGGACCAGGCAGGCCCCAAAGGTGCCACCTCCCTGGAGCCAGGGGGTCTGGCCCAGCCTAATGCTCCCTCCTGGCCTGGTGACAAAGCTTCATCTAAATTTAGCCCCTGGTCTAAGCCTGGGAGATTTACGGGACCATAGGTCCAGAAGCCAGGCTGCCAGTAACCAGAGGGGAATGGAGTAAGCTGCTCCCTGCCTCCTCCCTCTCTGTCCAAGGTCAGAGAGGGCTCCTCTGGAGGGACAGGGCTCCTCCCCAGGTTTCCTTTCATTTTAGTGGTTTCATTGAGCGTGGAGGAGATGGGGTGAGAGGAGGAGGGCAGAGAAGGAGCAGGGAAGATGGAGAGAGGGACATGGGGAGGAGAGAAGGGGCATGGAAAGGGGTAGTGAGGGGAGGGTGGGAAGACGAGGAGGAGGAGAGAAGGGGAGGAGGGTGGGGAGGAGCAGTGAGTCTGGGGGCCCAGAGCAGACAAGTGGAGGCCATGGGCAGTACTCAGGAAGCTGAGGCTGCCTGCGGCAGAGGGCAAGGGACTGAAACTCATATGAAGGAAGTAGGTAATATTTCCGGAGCATCTGGGCAGGCTTCCTGGAAGGGGAAATCTTAGCTACTCGGTTGTAACTTATCAGGTGCTAGACTTCGAGGACCCCAAGTTCCCTCGGCAGCTTCTAGCAGGCTCTCCCATCCCTGAGCCTCTGCTCTTTTTTATTAAAGTTTATTGGGGTGACAAGTGTTAGTACAGTTACATAGGTTTCGGTTGTACAATTCTGTAATACATCATGAGCCTCTGTTCTCGGGGTCCCTTTTCCTAAGATGACTCACTCTCCCTTCTAGTCCTAATTCAGCCTCCAGCTCGCCTGGAGAAACGTCCAGACCTCATTATGTGCTCTGTCATCTCTGAAATCCTGTGGCTCCCTCTCTCTCCTCTGTCCCTCTCCCCTTACCTGTGCCAAGCCCTGGGCCCTGCACACAGGTGTCTGAGGGAGGGAGGGGGGAGGGGAGGAGAGAGCAAGGGGAGAGAGGGAGGGAATACTTTGGCCCAATAAAAAGAGAGGGAGCTGGCCAGCAGGAAGCCCTATAATGGGACAGTTAGGCCTTAAATTATCTCCTTAATAATTTTAACAATTCATCTAATGTGCAGTTTGCCTAGAAGTCACCCTTTTCTGAGTTGTTTTGGCATCTGAGTGTCCTAAAAGTAACATGACATTAGAATTAAATCACATTAAAATACATTTTTGTTAAAGAAAGGGAATCTGGAGTCAGGCAACCTGGTTTGGATCTTGGCCCTGCCCCTTACCAGCCGACTAACCTTGGGTACATGACCTCGCCTCAGCTTCCTCATCTGTAAAATGGGGATAATGATGGTTTTATCTCCGAGGGTTGTTATGAAGCTTAAAATAGATAACGTAGGGGTGGCCGGTTAGCTCAGTTGGTTAGAGTGTGGTACTCTTAAGAACAAGGTTGCCGGTTCGATCCCCACATGGGCCACTGTGAGCTGCGTCCTCCACAACTAGATTGAATGAAACAACTACTTGACTTGGAGCTGATGGGTCCTGGTAAAACACACTTAAATAAAAGTTTTTAAAAAATAGATAATGTATGTCAGTGCTGAGAACAGCGCTGAGCACATGGTAAGCCCTATGTAGCTGCTAAATAGAATAAACAAAATAAGCTTATTGAATAGTCGATCGTTCCCCCTGGTAGATTCGAAGGGACATCTTAAAAAATTCTGATTTTGAATAAAGTAACATCAGACACACTGGTTGAGGATTCCTAAGAATGTTGGAAATTAGATAAAGTAGAAAATGACAGTTAAGAGGACTACAGAATAGTTCCCTAATTTGTAAAGTGCTGCAAATTTGAGATTTACTAGGAATATAAAATTAAGTAAACAGTGCCCTCAGACAAATTGCTTTTAAAAAAATACTTAAACATCAACAAAATGGCAAAAGCAGAGAGGAAAAATTAGCTGATCAGGTTACAAAACACTCAGACAGTAGTTGAATTTTGGGAAAGTCATTAGATCAATGAGCTCCTGCCAAATGGCCCTTGAGACCCGCCACCCCCCTACCCTGGCGCTGCAGACCCTGGGAGTGTGTGTACAGGGCCCTGGCCTTGGCCTTGGGGAGGGCTGTGCAGGTTAGTAAGGGTCCAGGTTCCTGATGCCTGGGCCCCTGGGGGGACTTCTCAGGACAGATGGCTCCCACAAAAATCAGGACACCTGTGGCAAGAGGCCACAGAAGTGCTGTCCTGAGACCCTGGGGAGGGGAAGCGTCTTGCTCCCCAAAGGTCTGAGGGGCTGTACCCAGCCAAGATGGGCTGGTAGATTCCTGGGGTCTTCACAGAGCCGGAGGGAAGTAAGTAGCTCAAAAGGTTAGAATCCAGGGCTTTGGAATCCAGCATCCGTATTCCTTAGCCTCACCCGATCTCCTTTTCTAGCTGTGTAGGTAACTGTCTAACCTTCCTGGTACTTTAGTAAAGCGCAGAGCACAGTGTGTGTGTAGCAGGTAGGCTGCACCATTACAGCATTGCCTCTCAAAAGCCTCAGAGGGCGCCCTGGAAGGCCAGTCTCCAGGCTGGATCAGGCTGTCCTCCCCACTCATCCACCAGCTGGGATGTTCCCAAACTGCAAATCAGACCAGCTAGCTGAGCTCTGGGGCCAGAGAGACCATGGGTTGGTTCCCCTCTCGCTGGTTACATCCTGAGTGACTTTGGGTGAGTAATTAGTCTCTAGTATCAGGCTGAGGTGTTCCAGGGAACCTGGGGTAGGGCCTGGGTGACTCTAAGGGGACCACAGACTGTTGCCTGCGAGGTTCTGGTTCTGACACCCCCAGAATCCAGGGGACCCTCGCAAAGATCCCTCCACCTGGCCTGGCTCTGGAGCAGCAACCAGAACCCTCTCCATGTAACCAGCTTGGGCAGCTGGCATCATGCCCTCCCCCAGAGGGGCGGGCTGTGAGGCAACTGAGGCCCTAACACTGGCTGTCTTAGAAGGCACCTATCTCAAGAACCAGTGGGAGGGGGCAAAAAGAGCTCAAAGCCCAGGATGTGCGGAGTTGTAGGGAGTGGGGGTGGTAGTGAACCCACTGCACACCTCCACCCACCCCAGATACAGCCTGCGATGTCATTTCAAGGACCTCACAGGTCTAGAGGCTGTCTGCCCATTGGGGCACTGAGCATATCTCAGCATGGTGCCCAACCCTCTCCACCTGACCAGACCCCCTGGGAGGGCAGGGCCCCTGGTGTCTTCATGCTCCATCTCTAGAGGCTGGCACAAAACCATGGCTGCATTACTGAGTGCCAGGCATGGCGCTCAGAGCTCTACTTGTATCATCTCAGCTATTCCACACTGATCGCATCCTCATTTTACCCAGGAGGAAACTGGGGCTCGAAAATTTGAGTCACCTGTTCAAGGTCACACACGAAGCAGCAAAGCAGGGATTCGAATCAGGTCTGTCAGCAAAGCCACTTTGTCACAGCCACTGGATGCTCACTGCTTATCTGCTGAGTGAGTGTTGAGTGAATGTCCGCCACGGTCCTCTGTACATAGGGACGTTGAGGCCCGGGAAGTGGTCCCTGCAGCTGGTCTGTGGCGCAGTCCTGGACAGGACTAGGCCTCCTGACTTCCAGCCTGACTCTGACCCCCGCGGTGTGCGGCCTCTGAGGCCCTCTCTGCACTCTGAACCCTTTTAATGTCAGGGCTTTTCATGAAAAGTGTGGCCTCACACAGGTTGCCTGCTTTCTCTGAGCCTCAGTTTCCTTATCTGAAAAATGGGGACGGGGTTAAAGGGTGATTCCTCCTGCATCTGAGAATCGTTTCTGGGAATCACTCCTTCCTGGCCTTACCCCACTTCTTCAGCTCTTTCTTTATAGTTTCTCTCCATCCTCTTACCCCCAGGGCCCACCTGCAGACCTTGACGCTGGCCAAAAGGCACCCACAGCTTTGAGAGACCCTTGGTGAGGTTGGTCCTCCCAGTGCTTCCACTGTCCCATTGCTCATTTGGTTCTGGGGACTGTCTGGTTTCAGGCACTAAGAGGAGGGTGGGGACAGGGCCACAGGAGATGGGGGCTTTTACGGGAAGGGCCAGAACTGGGGTGGGGAGAGAAAGGGATTTGAGTTTCCTGCAAGGGGAGATGGAAGGGATCCATGGGGGAGGGGACAGAATGGACAGGGGATAACGAATTTCTGGAAGTGAGGAGGGTCATGTCACGACGCTAGTTCAGCCAGAAGCCCCCATCGTCCACAGGACCTCTCAGTCCCATTCTAGCTGCTATTAGAGTTTCATCTCTCCTTCACCTGCCCCCTCATCCAGGCAGAAGAGCTCCCTCCCATGATCTCACACAGGGGTCCCCAACCCCAACCGGCCAGCAAAAGCCCAGAGTCTTCCCCCACCCAACTTATAACAGGGCTGAGTGAAACTGGGTCCAGGAAAGGAACACCGAGACCCCCTCCCATCCCCCAGTCACCACAGCGCGGAGCCCAAGCTCCTGGCGCCCGGACTCTGAGACCCGACCCCACTGCCCACACTTACTCTGAGGAGTGGAGGGAGGAGGCAGAGCAGACAGAGGAGCGGGTGTGGAGAGCGGAGGACGCGCGGGGCCCCAGCGGGAGCCCCCATGCCCGCGCGGCTTGGGACAGAAGTGCACCTCTCAGCGCCGACGTCCCGCCCTGCCTGCCCCTCCCCCGGGCCACAGCTTGTAGCGCCCCCTCCCCCTCCCGCTCCGGCTCAGCACCGAGGCCAAGGCCAGGCCCTGGGCATGGGGGTATTCTCCCTTGGCCCCCACCCCCTAGGGCTGCCGTGACACCGCCCCACAGCCACCCTCCTCCCGGTTATTTATAGCGGGTGCTGGGCAGCCGCTTCTTCCCTGGCAGCCAGGGACCAAACTCTGCCTCCAGCTTGCAGAGAAGGGGTTAATGCCTTTTATCTGCCACCACCTTAGCCTCAGCTGTGGCCACCTGCGGTGGGGGGAGGGGAGAGAAAATGGGATAGGGAGGAGGGGGCCTCAGCCGAGGTTGTGGCCTCAGTGCCCAGTGGGCTGGGGGGTCTCACCCTGATCAGGCTTCCCAGAACCGCCCCTATCTTCTAATTGTCAGAGGAGCTCTTTCCAGGCTCCGATGCCTGTTTGGACCTTTGGAAGTTGAATGTAGATGCAGATTAAATAATAGCATTACTGTATCAGTGTTCAACTTCCTGATTTGATAATTTGCACGGTGGGTAGGTAAGAGCTGTTCTTAGGAACTATGTTTAGGACCACAGGGGCACCGTGTTTCCAACAGTTTTAAATGGTTCAGAAATACGGAAATATCTATTTCTAGCTGTCTGTCTGTCTGTCTATCTATCTATCTATCTATCTATCTATCTATCTATCTATCATCTAGAGAACCATAAAGCAGATGGGTCAACATGTAAATAATCAGTAAATGAGGGCAACGGGTTTATGGGTATATGGATATACTATGGGCCATTCTTCCAACTTTCCTGTAAATTTGAAATGAAATGCTAAAAAATGTTTGAAACGCCGAAACACTGAGGACAGCACCTTCAGCAAGTGCAGACTCTGATTATGGGGGCTGGCGCTGGCCCAGGCGTTGGAGGCTTTCAGGCAGTTGCCCAGGGATCCTAATGTCGGGCAGGGCTGAGCAGTGTTGGTCCCGGGTGGGGACAGGTCTGGCCTGGGGCCGGGTCAGGGCTCAGGAGGGGAGGCCTGCTCTCAGGGAGCCCCTGAAGCAGCCTCCAGACCTGTTCCAACAGGTGGGCCTGGTGCAGGGAGTTTCAGAGCTTAAGCAGCAGCTCCAGTTGTCAGGATCTGAGGGGAAAGCATTTGAAGAATGTGATTAGTGGGGCACCGTGATTTTCCTGCAGGGTGCAGACAGGGTGGACACAGGCCCTAGAGAACTCAGCCTGAGTTCGAGAAACTCAGACACTGTGTTCACGCTGATCTCCCTGCCCGGGACCCTTTTCTCCTCCCCTTCACCCCTTCCTCCAGGCAGCCTTCCTTGAGTGCTCCCACATCACCCTCCCCTGAAATCTCACCGGCCTGAGTCTGAGGCCCTGGCTGTTCCCTAACTGCCACTTGGATGAGGCTGGTCCCCAGTCAGCTTGGGCAGAACCCAGTCTCCCCCCACTCCTCTTTTTGTTTCTTTTCCCTTCCCTACTCTGTTGCATAGAGCCTAGCCCCAGTGGGATCTTTATGGGAAAAGCTGTGGAAGAGTTGACTGGATCTCCCCATTCATTAGAAAGTGACAGAGTGGAACCCCTTCCCAGGAACCGGGACAGGATATGGCTTTACTGGACCTGGTCAGGTGGTCTTGGTCAGAGAGGGCTCCTGGCAGGAGATGACCCCTTGGCAGGGCTTTGATGGGCGGGTAGATTCAGAAAGAGAGTTGATGAGTCAGTATGAGGTCCCACAGTTCTCTTCAGCGTGTCTTCCAGGAGTATCCCCCTGGCCAGCCTCTCAACGTTAAGCAGAGAGCAGAGGCTCTGACCTCAAGGTCAACCTCAGCCTGTGGAGGCTGTGCAAGCCACCAGAAGAGGTGAAGCCCATGAGATCTGGGCATAAGTAACTGCAACGGGCAGTGAGAGATAGTACAAGGCCTGGGGCAGCTCAGGGCAGGGCGGCAGGGGATTTGGGGAGGGGAGGAAATTACTGCAGGATTTAAACAGAGGGAGAAGGGGAGAACTTCACTCCAGATGGAGGAGTCAGGGTGGGCAGAAGCAGAGCAAGTGCAGGCTGGCTCGACTGGGGGCCTGGTTGGGGAGGGGCCAGTGTAGGGCTAGGCAGTGGGGGACAGACTGGAAGGAAGCTTGGTTTGCTCTAGCTCTAAAGGGCCTGTGGTGCACGCACATGGGCAATTGGCCTGATTCCTTCCTGGCAGGGCTCTTCTTGTGCTTCCAAATTCATTCCCTCGCCGCTGCCCCCACAGCCTGGAGCTCTTAGGAGGACCATCCTTGGACAGCTAGAGCCACAATTTGCCTGGAGGTGGGGGTGCCCAAGTACCCCAACCCCAGCTCCAAACCGCATGCTTAGCCATTGACTGGAGGTGGAAGAGCTCCAAGTGTCATTAACACTCTTGGGGGGTCCAGGAGGCTGGGACTTTGCCTGCATCTCACTGCCGGGGACTTTTTGTTTTGCCCCCCTCTCACCAGCATCTCCTGGGAACACTTCCTTTACAAGTCACAGCAGGTGACTCCTCATCTCCTTCCTGGGGAACCTGACCTCAGGTTCAGGGCAGGGAAGTCTGGACTTGACCCGTCTAAACGTAATAGTTAAAAACAAACAATAACAATAATAAAAAGCACCCAAGACCCTTGAACTCCCATGATATCCTCTGGTAGCCTTTGTTGCCTTTCACAGGCTGCTGGTGGTAGAAGAAACCCTGCCAACAACTGTGAGCTGGCAGGCTAATACAAACTGTTATTTAGAAGCCTTAAGCCTATTTATTTTTGAAAACGCCTTCATAGCCATTGTGATTATGAAAGATAAACCTGAGCTGGCCTTAGAAGGGCGATGCGCGGTTTGCTTTGCAAAGAGGTGGAAACGCCTAGATTTTGCTTGGCATCCAAGATGGAGAAGGGGTGGGAGGGCTTGGGTCTGGGCTGGAGGGTGTCCTTGGTACTCAGAAAAGGACTGCAGGGCAGGCCAGGTCGGAGGAGGGGTGGCTGGAAGGGCTTCCCTGAGGTGTGAGTGGTCAGTGAATGTTTGCCAGGGGCTGGTGATAACCTTGGCTATCCCCATCTTCACAAGAGACTAGACCCCTGTGTACAGCAGCTGCTGTCATGCTGCTCGGGAATGAGGACGAGGTGCTATGCCACCTGTGGATAAAGGGTTGGAGAGGGTTTGGCAGCTGTAGGAGGGGGGAGGGAGTGCTGGACATTTCTTGGTTTTGTTCAGAATGATCCTGTCCTTCTGAGAAACGCTCCATCCTTTACTCCACTGTTTCTTAGTTTGTTTTTTGTCATTATCACCTCCTCCCTCCCCAAAGAGCCTTTTTAGATCTTTTCCTAATTGCTCCCTCCTTATGAAATTTTCATACCACAGATATATAGCATATCTATGGGAGGCCACAAACCATTGTAATATCCAAGACTGTTCTGCCCCCCAAGACCTGCTTTTTGCCTCCTTGGGGGCACTGCTGCCCCCTTGAGAGGGCATGCTTTACTCCAAACGTGATTTTGATTGGCAGCGGGCCACTGTGGATTGGCCCAGTGCAATCGGCCAGGCTGGATAAATGAGAGGGCCTCCCACCACTGACCACAGTTGGTCGGTACAGAAAGGGCCAGCTGATCTGAATGGACACGATCAGCATCCTTCCCTGGGATTTTTAAATTTTGCATCAAAGAGAGAGACTATTCCTTCCTTTTGGAGAAACTGAGAGATACTATGTGCAGCAGCTGCGTGGCTGTTCGGAAAGCTGAGCTGAGGGAATGAGCTGCCACACTACAGAGGGGAGAAGGGGAGGGAGGGAGAGCGAAGGTCCTGGTGGCCTTCCAGGCACTGGGGAAGCCGGCTTTGCCTCTGCACCCAGGGAGGGAGCTCTCCAACAAATCTTCCCTGATCCCTGAAACAGTCTGTGATTCTGTTGCTTACCACCCTAGGAATTCTGACTAACCTAGAAGGGATCATGAATTGCACAGGAGTAGAATTCAGAGTAAAAGCAACCAGGAAAGTGGAAGATACCCCATCCCCATGTTTCGGAATCGGAACTGTTGGGGAGAGCCCAGACTTTCTGTACCTCTAATCGGCTGGGCAGTCGGGTCAGTGTAGGTTGCTTGGGAGCACTGGGTTTCTTAGGGACACTTGGGTTGCGTGTCTCTCTGAGCAAGGGAGTGTCGGACACAGCTGGGTCTGCATTCTGCAAGCCTTGCTCCAGCAGCAGGGCGGTTTGGGGTTGGAGATGACAAGTTCAGGGTAAGGAGAGAGCAACGTGGGCCAGTCCAGCAGCACAGGTGAGAGAGAAGACGGTATCTTAGTCCAGAGTGGGGTCTGTCCTGCCGTGCAGGGCCCCCACACTGATCCGATCTCTCATCTGGGGCTGAGACTGTTCAGATGAGGTTGCTGGGGTCCCTGCCCCTCCCCCCTGAGCTTATGGCCCGGTGACATCTTGTCCCCCAGATGTATGAGGCTATCTCCTTATTTTAGCTGTGGTCACACCAATTTAGTCTCAGATGGCAGAGTGTGCTTTTGCGATGCCATTTCAGAACACAATTTTGTAGCATTGCTGCAAGAACAGCTATTGATTTTCCTCATTTTTTATTTCTTTCTGCGGGTTCGGTGGGATGTTACTCTGGTCTCTCTCTCTCCCTCTCTCTCGCTCTCTCTCTCTCTCACTCTTTCGCCTCCAAAATCCTGCTTCCGGGGTGCCAATTCCAAGTATGAGTTATGATCAGCTCTGTTGTCACTCGTCTCTAAAGGAAAACAAGTCACTGTGTTTGACTAATAGGGAGTAAGTCAGCTCTGGCAGAGTTGGTACCTGCTCATGAAGGAGCCTTGAACTTCACACCTAGAGAACAGCTATAGGGCTTGTATTTTCTGGTGGAGTTCATGCTCCAAGGGCTGAGTGGCACTGGGACCTGACTCTGGTTGTCATGTCTGGTTTCACAGCTGTCCCCTGCCTCCTGTGCAGGCTGCTCCCAGGATCAGGCACCACAGGCTGGGCTGGTAGAGACCCGGCCTCTGCTCCTCCCCTGGGAAGGTGTGCCCTAGGGGCCTCCACCTCTGCTGCAGTATTTGCCGTGGCTCCTAGGATGCCTGTCCCACTCCCTCCATCTTTCCCTCAATTCCCTTAACTGTAAAATGAAATAACACCTACCATGGAGGACCATGGTGAGGCTAAAGTGAAAACAGGTGGGGATAACCACTTCCTCGAAACGTAAAGGAACGTCATTATTGTCATTTTGTTTCTTCCAGTTCAAAGTCATCAAACATTGAGGGCCCACTATGTGCAAGACCCTGTGCAAAGCCTGACCATGGTACCCAGAACAGAGTAGGTTCTTAGCAAGTGTTTGCTGAGTGAATGAATGAACGGGGATGAGTAGGAGCGTCTCAGGGCAAGAGGCAGAGGGCCTTGAGAAACCCCTGGCACACGGGACAGAATCTGGATGCGTCCACCCACGTCTGCCTTTCCTGAACTCCTACAAAAGCGCTGGGCTGCAAGGAGAAGGCAGTCCTTAGTATGGATTAAACGTGCATTTATTGAGTGCCGATGAAGTGCAGGGTGCAGGGAGAGAAAACAGCAGCTGTCCCAGAGTGGGGGGGAGAAAGACGAGTGAGCAGGCAAGGGCTATGGGGACTAGTGAGCACGGTGTCACCAATAGCAACCCAGCAGCGGGGGTGGGGAGGATGCGCAGAGCTGGGCTAAGTGAAGGCGAAGGCGAAGGTGTAGAGGCCAGTGGAGGGCAGGGCGCTCAGAGTGAGGGGAGGGCCTCCCAGAGGTGAGCCACACGACACAGGCTCAGGGCGTCTGTGTGGGTGGAGCCGACCATGGATGGGCAGGGAGCTCTCGGTGAGGCCAGCAGTAGGCAGAGCCGGCCAGAGGGCCTGTCTAGCACGGTGGCCATGGGAGGGATTTAGTCATGGGGATGACACGGTCAGTTTGGCATTGTAGAAGAGCAGGGTGGAAAATGGCTTGGCTGGGACTCACTCAGAGGCAGGAAACCAGTCAGGAGGCTATGTCAATAAGAAGTGTGGTGGCCTGGGTTCTGTCTTGAGAATGTGGCAGTCACTCAATTCACATTCCCATTTTACAGGAAAGAAACCGAGGCCCAGTGAGGCCTGGTGTAAACGCAGGAGGGCCACCCCTCCAAAGGCTTCTCCTCTGGGCTCGCCGGCCCACTCCCTGCCCCCCTCTGCCTGCAGAGTGAGATGAGCCAAGGACATCCTCCCCATCTGGACCGGCTGCCTCTGCTGCGGGGTGATGTGTGGGGCTCCCAGAAGGCAGGAGGTTAATAAAGGCAAGTGGTCTGTGAGGCCGGCAGGGACTGCTTTCAGCCCTTTGCTGGGCAAGGTCAGGCACAGTGGTGGGAGGTTTGGGGAGCCTCTGATTGAACCTTGGAATGTGAGTAATGTGGGGACAAGCCCAAGGCCAGCGGTGCCAGACTGGCAAGGCAGGGAAGTGGCCATTTCTAATGGAGTCTCTCCAAAGGAAAGTGCCAGAGGAGAAGCCAGAGTCAGATGCCACAACTACTTCAGCAGCAGGGGGTGGAGGAGAGGCCAGCAGTCGGGAAAGTTTGTCCTCTGCCTTGCTCTCTTGTCCCCAAGCTTAGGCTGGGATGGAGGGGTCCCGTCCTGCTGCATGACTCACCAGTGTCAGCCCTTAGGAAAAAGCTTCTCCTCTTGGGCCTTCATATCCATCAAGTGGAGATAAGGATCATGTTGGGGCTGCCGTATGTTACTCTGGGGATGTCAGAGAGGCTGAGGAAATTCAGGTCCCAGGGGTCTGGCCTCCAGGCCCAGGGCTGATGGCCTCCGAGGCAGACACTCTGATAATCTTTCTGGCCCACTGGTCGGTGGCAGCTCTGCTTTGCTCCCTCAGCCCGGCCAGCCTGTCTGTGACATGGGGAGGAATCCATTTCCTTCCACTCATATAGCCTCTTCTCCATGGCTTCCACTGTTCCTGAAACGAGATAAGGCCCTGGAAAGTACAAATTAGGGGACATGGAGATTATGAGAGCTAAACACTAGCATCTCCTGCTTCACCCCCTCCTACTTTCCCAAGATATACAAAAATCATCAAGAGTGCTGCAGGCTAGAGAAAAGCTAGGGGCCAGGAGACCTTGGCCTCTTCTAGACTCAGAGATAGGCCTCAAGCGGGAGGTGGGGCTTCCTGGCCGGCAGGCCCAGACCTGTGGAGAGGACAGAAATTGTGTCCCGACAACTGCGAGGGCTGCTTTCCTTGTGGCCTCCCCACCCGTCTGTCTCCCTGTGAGGACAGCTGGCCTCAGGTTTAGTTCAAGGTGGTGTAAGCACGCTTTCCTGCAGCCCAGGGGACGCTCAGTGACTTCCTGGGCAGTTAGGTAGCGCAGGTCACCTCTGGGCAGAGGCCCGGCTTCCGCTGGCCTCTTGAGCCCAATTTTGTGTCTTCTCTCGGGCGTGCACAGACCCCCACGTGGATTCCTCGGCCCCCACCATGGAGGGGGTGCAGCCACTCCTGCTCTGTGGCAGCTCTGTGGCCAGACCCTCCCCCAGCTCACTGAGCCAAGTCCCTGCTGCTCGGTGTTGGCTGCCACGGGGTCTGCCGCATCTAACCTCGCCTCTGCCAGGCCCGCTTGCCCTTGCCAGGGGGACAGACACCGTGTTGACGCCAGCATGCTGCCAGCTGTGCTGGCCACAGAAGTCCCTCCAGTCGGCTGGAACATAGAGTAGGGGAACAGACTCCTCTCTCCCGGCTTTCCTCTGTGAGCGGCCCCACGCAGGGTACCACTGGGTTTGCTTAATGGGACAGTTCTGGTGATGGCCAAGTTACCCACAGGCCACCAAAGAGGTGGAGTCAAGACAGTTCAAATAATAGCCACAGTGGCACAGGCAGGCCACTCCTTTCCTCTGGCCTCTGGCCTGCTGTGACTTTCCCCAGGGGTCTCAGAGCAGCCCTGTCATGTCGCCTTTCCTGTGCTAGTCAGGGCTCTCCAGAGAAACAGGACCGATGGGATATGTTTATATAGTGAGAGATTTATTTTCAGGAATTGGCTCACGCAATTGTGGGGCTGTCAAGCTGAAATCCACAGTGACGCTGGCAGGTTGGAAATTCAACTCAAAGTTGATGTTGTAATCTTGAGTTCTAATCTCCAGGGCAGGCCAGCAGGTTGGAAAGTCAGGCTGGGATTCCTCATGGCATTCCTGAGGCCCAATTCCTTCTGTTTTGGACAAACATCAGTCTTTGTTCTGAAGGCCTTCAACTGATTGGATGAGGCCCACCTGCACTACACAAGGCAATCTGCTTTACTCAGCATCTACTGATTTAGGTGTCAATCACATCTAAAAAATATCTTCACAGCAACATCTTGATGAGTTTTTGACCCAACAACGGGGCACCATAGCCTAGCCAAGTTGACACATAACATTAACCGTGACACGGCCCCATACCTGTGTATCTTGTAGGCCTGTGTGTCTGAACCCCGTGGGTGGGCTTGGTTTGGCTTTGCTGGGAATCTCCTTGCCCATGTAAACACCCAGTGCTACTAGTTGGGGGCAGGAGCGGGGTGCCCGACTCCTTTACTGGATGTTGCTGAAGATCACGTGTCTCATAGAAAAGGATAGGAACATGTTGTTAAACACAGAAAACGCTGGGTTATGGGAGTGTCAGTAATTTCTTACATTTTCCTTTGTGCTTTTCACTATGTTCCAAAATTTTACAAGGGCATACGTTTCTTTTTCACAGTAAGAAAAATTGTATTTAGAAACATAGGACTTGGCCTTTAGCAGGGGGAGATTGGTTCTGGCTTGTGCTGGGGAACGCAGGTTGTGTGGGTCATGCTGGGTGTGTAAGCATGGTTAGCAGGGAGGAGACCACAGGCCCCCTGACCCTGGGCCTGGGACTTGCCCCACCGCCCTGCACAGCCTCACGGTCTCCAGTTCCAGCTGGAGACTTGGAGGCTGAAGCTGTGGGGAGAGTGAGGCCTCTGGGTTAGTTCAGGGTCTGGAGCCCGGGGTACAAGGGTCCCCATCACATACAAGCCCCCAAAAGGGTGGTGGGAGAGAGATTACTGGGAGATGTGCTTCCAAGTCAGATCTGGATGAAGTGTAGAAATCAAACCCCAGTCAGGGCGCTGCAGAGTCCTAGCCAGTCAGAGAGCAGAGACCAGCCCTTCAAGGGCTGCTGGAGACTGTGCTCTGTGGCCGGCGTTTCACCTCAGAATGTGTTCTCAGCAACCTCGTTCCCTGTGGTCAGTGAGTACGATCTGGTCGCATCCCTGTGTCAGCTCTCCTTGGGGAGGTCAGGAAGAGGTGACCCAGGCTGATCCACCGAGGTGAGAGGAGGTGGGAGGGGAAGCAGAGGAAAACTCCAGGCCGCATTCTCAGGGAGGCTGCCTCTTCTGCAGTCAGGGAACAGCCCAGGCTGGGTGGGCGGCCATGGGGGCTGAACCATCAGCGAAGGAGAAGCAATGGGAACCCAAGGATGGAGACAATTAGACAGTGGAGGGAAGAAGGCAATGAAAGTCAGTGTTGCTTTGTGTTTAGGGAAGGCCATCCTGCTATTCTTAGAAGGAAGCATATTTAGTGAGGATGTGAAATCCACACCAAACCCTTGACTTCTTCATTGCCAAGAGATGGGCTTTGTGAGTTTACCTGAAATGGTTATCATAACCCCTGATATATACATATGTAGCCTTGTTCCCTGTGAGGCAGGAGTTTAATCTCTTTGCTTAGACTTTATGGATTTATACAGTCCTCATAAACTCTTACTGCTGTTTGTGTTTCAGGGAGGAAGAAACTGAGCACAGAGAGATTAGGTTACAGGCCGAAGGTCACAAAGCCAGTAAGTGGTGGACCTGGGAGTTGAACCCACGCATTCTCAACCACCATGCTAGGTGTCTTTCTGCAGGAAGGGCCACCTAAGGTCTGAGGTCCTTAGAAATACCCTTCCTGTTTTCCCAGGGTTTGCTATGAAATCAGACCACCAGCTCTCCCCCCACCCAGCCGTCCCACTGAATTTCAGAGCCCACCTGACCCTCTACCCCCCGCCCCTCTGGCTGGTGTAACTGGGAGGGGAGAGTGGAATTTCACTCAAAGGCTTTTGCTTTCCTTAGGAAAGACAGAGCTCTCAAACTGAGCAATGGAGCGATTGATTCCAATAATAGGAGGTATTTGCGCGGAGAAATGCATCACTTTGCACAATCTGCTAATGCTCTCTTTGGCAGGTATATAGAATATTGACAAAGGGAATTCAAAAGGTCCTGCATTTATTTCCCTTGGCTGCTTGGGAAAAGGGGAAATTGGGTTTTGAACACAACATAAACACCATCACAGGTGCCCACAAGCATTGATTCTGTGTAGCGTCTTCTATCACCTGCACATCGTAGGAGCTCCGTAGAAATTGATTGACGCCAGACTGCCTGCTAAACTTGTGTCTGCTGCATTCTAGCTGCGTGATCCTGGGAGACTTACCTCAGTTCTCTGGGTCACAATTGTCTTTGTAGAGTGGAGCTCAGATTAGTACCTGTAATAGTCCCTACCTCCTTGGGTTGTTCTGGGGATGACACGGGTTAGGCCAGGCAAAGTGGGTAGTTAGTGCCTGTGCCATCCTACACTCAAACAGTTCAGCTGCTGTGAATGGGAAAGTGAGTGGAAAATGCAGCCAGGATGGAGGGGGTCACCCCACCCCCCTGCTGGTCTGGACCAGAAGTGACATTGACCTTTTACAGATGTTTGCGTTGTGATGGAATTCAAGCAATAACTGGCAACTTAATACACAAAATAGAGAGCTTTGCAAGTGCCTTTAGAGAACATCTGGTTTCATGGGCCTGTTTTTTGATGTGGAAAGCGAGGCCGAGAGGGGATGGGTTTGCTCAGGCCCCCAGAGCGAGGCCATCAGAACTGGGTCTTAAGTCCCCCTAGACGGGACTCTGCATTGCTTCTCTCGATTACAGTTCCTCTGTCGAGGGCTGTGACCTGATCGTAGGTTTGAATGTCAAGGAATCAAACGATCGCCTTATGGAAAAGGCAAACCCAATGCAAGTTAGCAAGTTTGGCACCTAGGGAGGGAGAGCAGCCATCAGTGTAATCATCAGGCCTCTGAGCCATGTGACTAGTTTAACTGGGAGATTCTTTCCGGGAGGATGTGACCAGGATTTCTGTCCGGGCCATGACGGCCATTGACCATTCCAGCCCCCAGTGACCTCCCCACTCCTCTGCTCCCACAGCCCCCGCGTCTGAGACTCTCCCCTGTCGGGACTCTTCTTGGCTGCCCCCAACAACTCAGCAGCGCCTACTGGCATTCATAATGACTTCTTTAAAAAATATTTTTAATAACGTAAGGAATACACAAATGCATTATCATTATTAAAAAGTAAAAATAAGAGAGACAAACGTTGTCCTTGGTCCTCCCATTACTATCAGTCTCCCCTGAAAACACTTTTTTATCAGTTTCCTGCGTTCCTTTCCGCACCTTAAATTTTGCTTTTACATCCAATTTTTATATTTCTGTTTTGTGAGGTTGTTTACACGAATACGATACTATACAGGTGCTCTTCCGCTTAACAATATGTCTTCGAGATCTTTCGTTGCGATACTGTTGTGTTATGTGTTATTTATGTATGTCACCTATGCTATCACATAAATGCGGCCTATAATACTATGTATGGTGAAGGCTGCCTTGTGTACAGAGCAGGACACACTGCTCTTAATGGAGGTGTGGTACGTACGTTCCCAGAGTTTCACCGTCGCTGACAATACTGCAGAGTACAGTTTTGTACAAGCCTCTTTGTGTAACATGTGCAAGTATTTCCCTGGGTAGAAACTTAGAAGTAGGATGGCTGAATTGCAGAAAACAGACGTTTGGTGTTTGAATAGCTGCTGCTATCCAGGTCCTCCAGATTGCACTGAGATCTCCAATAACGTCCTTCCCCTGTCTGCTGCAGGGACCGCCTGTTTTCATTTGGCCAGTCTGGTAAATAGGAAGGTGAATTGCCCTTGCTTTAATTTGCATTTCCTTTATTGCTTAGGAGGCTGAGCCCATTTCCATATGGTTATTGGCCATTTGTAAAGGAAATGCTCACTGAATGGATTAGGTGCTCCCTGAAGATACAGCTGAAGGGGGGGAGAGGAGGAATGTGTGGCTCAGGGGAGACTGTTCCGTGAGGTTCCAGATCGCTGGGCTGGTCCAAGAGCAACAACGCTCACAGGCCCAGGGGGTGGGGGTGGGGGGAGTGCAGGGTGAGGCAGGCGTCTGACAGTGAGGACACTAGAGTCACACAGTCACCCACAGACAAGCTGGGACCTGAACCCTAGACCTCCTCAGTTCATGGCGTCTCACTCTAACTGGGTGTCCCCTACTGATGGAACTATCGCTACTTGGACTCAGGAATTTGACTAGAGTTTTTTGGCTGCAATTTGTGTTATCCATTTTTGCATAGCAAACTAGTCCAAAACGTAAGTTAACACAATAATCATTTGTCTGCTCATGCTTCTGTGGTTTGGGGAGAGCTGTGGCCAGTTCCATAGCCATCTGCTGGGGCTGGAACATTTACGAAAACCTGGAGCTTGGGACGAGATGGCTGGACCAGCTGGGGCCTCGGTGGACATCTCTCTGGGGCCCCTTTAAGTGGCTTAGCTCAGGCTTCCTCAGGCATGGCGGTTTCAGGGAAGTGACTTTTTTACATCGCATGGCAGCTGGCTTTCCCCAGAATGCAAAAGTGAAAGCTGCCAGGTCTTCTTAATACCTGGACCTGGAAGCCCCTGAATGTCATTGATGCTTCATTCCATTGGCTTAGCCAGTCACAGGGCCAGGGGAGGCGAAATAGACTTCACCTCTTGGTGGGAGAGTGGCAAGGGCTGGGGGAGTGGCAAGGGCTGGGAGAGATTGTGTGGCCCCTGGAAACAGGATCTACTAACTATACAACTGAAATCCTATCAAAACAGACAGAGAAACAAGAGGAGAATTTATAGAGAAACAAGAGGACATGGGGTGAGTCAGAGAACTCAGGCCAGGAAATGAAGCAGATGGACGGTCTGGATTGGGAAACTCATCAGTAACTCAGGTGGGCCTCCCTGGGGACCCCAGGGAGTCTTCAGTTTCCCTAGGTTTCCGTGAACCCCAATTCCAAACCCCAGAGAGTCCTACTGGCCCAGGCCAGGGCTGATTTTCTCCCAAGTGTGGAAAATGAGGCTCAGAGACTTTGAAGGTGTTACCCAGCGTCAGTAAGAGGCAGAGCCAAGTTCTCAGCCCTGGAAGCTCCAAGCCAAGGCTCACACCAGGCTGCCCCTGAGAGCCCAGCCTTCCCTCTGCAGCCCCTGTCAAGTTGGGCCCTGTGGGGGCCTCACTGGGCTGGAGCTGACAACCAGGCTTCCTCTTAATCAGTGGCCTCCTCTGGTCTCTGCTTGGAGAAGACAGCGTCCTACTGCTCAGGGAGGGTGGGGGGGCCACTTCCAGGTGTAATTCATCTAGAGTGAAAGGCTTCAATCGCCCCAGCAGGCTTTCTGCCTTCCCACTCTAGCTCCAGCATGGGCTGAGAACCAGAGTTTCTGAGACGTGCAGAAGGAGGCAGGCGGTAATTCACGTCTGAGCCTGCTTGGGAAAGGGAACCTCTCCACTGGGCAGCTCTGATCCGAAGGATCGTTATCTCTCCCTCGGGGCGGCTGCCCGGCTGGGATGGGAAACCCCCACCACCACCCAGGGCTGCCTCCGACCTTTCACTGTCCCCTCCACTCTATGCAGAAACCTGGTTTGTGGCCCCCACAGGCACCTGCACCTCTTTCCTGGCCCTGCCCAGGGCTGGGCTGCTTTAGGGGACCCCTGGACTTCCGGTCCCCAGCCACTTCCTCTTCTCTGCGGGGCCTTGGCTGATGTTGCCCCACAGCCTATAATGGCCCCCTCCTCACTCTACCTAAGCACATCCTCCCCGCGTTCCAACGCTTAGGGCAAAGGCCACCTTTCCCATAATGCCTTCTGCAGGTTCCCATGATAACCGTTTCTACCTCCATCTGGACGTCTGTCTCCTTTCAACTGGGATCACTGGGATTTTGGACATGGGCATAAAGCCTAGCATATCCTCATAGCATATTATTTATTCATTTCACCACTATTTATTGAGGGCCTACTATGTGTCAGGCCCCGTTGTAGCTCTGGGGCACAGAGGATGAAAATCACTGCCGTCGTAGATCTTACATTCTGCTGCGGGAGGCAGGCGATAAACACTATGTTTACGTCAAGGGCATAGCAAGGCACATGGAGATAGGTGCTAGGGTGAAATAAAGCAGGGGAGGGAGATTAGAGTGCCAGGGGAGGGGCAGGATGGTGAAATTTTAAAAGGGGTGAGGGAAGGTGTCTCCAAGACGGGGACACTTGAGCAAAGACATGAAGGAGGTGAGGGAGGGAGGCATGAGGCTCCCTGGGGAAAGTGCGTGGCACAGGGCAGGTGCCAAGGCCTGGGCAGGAGCATGCCTGGCACGTCTGGGGCACCGTGTGGCAAGAGCAGTGTGAGCAGAAAAGTGCAGATGTAACCATGACATAAATAACTTATAATAATAACAAGGGATACTATTTTTAGTTCTTTTATATGTCAAGCACTGTGTTAAGCACTTTACATATAATCTCCTTTAATCCTCACAACCACCCCATGGATTGATGCTCTTATGACCCCTATTTTACGAATGAGGAAATTGAGACTCAGGGAGGTTTAGTAACTTTCCCCAGGTCACACAGCTAACACATCATAGAGTAGGAATTTCAATCCTGGTTGACTCCAGAGGCCATGCTCTAGACCACGTCTTACACTGCCTTGAATTAATGAACAGATAATCATGGCATCCTGCCTGACTCTCACGCCGTTCTGTCAGTTCCAAGATGAGAGAATGTAGTGCATGCCCTCATCTTACTCAGAATCTTTTAGATAAGTGTTTGTCCATCCATCCATCCATCCATCAATCATCCTCCCATCCATCCATCCATCCATCCATCCATCCATCCTCCATCCACCCACCCATCATCCATCCATCCACCCAACATCCATCCATCCATCCATCCATCCATCCATCCATCCATCCATCCATGCATCCATTCATCCATCTGTCATCCATCCATCCACCCATCCACTCTTCCTTGCCTTTTCTCCCCCTTCCTTCCCTCCATCCCTCCCTCCTTCCCACCCACTTCTATTCATCCACCCATTCAGCACTCACTGAGGTTTCCTTTGTGTCCAGGCCATGCTGGATTGGGGTCCTCAGCTGTTTCCTGTTGCCATTTTCTTCTTCAGTAGAGAAGGGCCACAGGAACTGGGGAAGAGCCTCAAATTCCACTCAGCTTTACCCTAACAAACTCTGCAACCTCCCTGGGCCTCAGTTTCTCTGCCTGTCTCCAGAGGGGCTCAGTTCTATACTTGCCCAGCCTACTCTGGGTATAGGACATACTCATCTGTGGCAGGTGAGTTCTGACCCCATGGTGCTTCCACTGCCTGCAGGGTGGTTATGGGCAGGACCCCAGTTGCATATGTAGCTCAAGATCCTTCTGGAGGTCCAGGTGGAGGAGGCACTTTGTTGTGTTCAACAAGATGCTTACTGTCTGCCCTTTGCGCGGGGCACCATGAGCCTGTTCCCTGCCACCTTCCCTCTGTGCGAGTCCTGTGTGAGGCACTCAGCCCAGTGCCATAGAAACCAGGCCCAGTGTGGAGAAGAGCAGTGTGGGCAGAGCTGGGATGCAGGAGCAGCTAGGGGTGGCTCTAGCCAAAGGAAGGGTCCTATCTACTGGGGTCAGAATGATGGATTTGTGGAAAAGGAGGAGATATCGCCCTGACCTCACAGCTCAGCTCACCGTCCTGCCCTGCTTTGCTCTTCAAAGTCCTGCTCACATTTCAGCTCCTTGGAGAAGTCTCATGAAACAGCCTGAAATGTAAGGAAGGATTGCACATACTGTTATAGACTGGATGTGTCCTCCCCCCCGAAATTCATGTGTTGATGCTCTAACCTCCAATGTGATGGTGTTAGGAGGTGGGGCCTTTGGGAGGTGATTCAGTTCAGATGAGGTCATGACGATGGAGCCCTCCTCATGTGATGAATGTCCTATGTATCTACTCACATCTACGCCCAGTGCTGTGATGCTTCAATGAGATACGTCCACAGAACAGGGCTGAACACCCAGTGAGCCCTCAGTAACGGTTACTCTGCTTATTTTCCAGTTGGCAGTCTTCAGTGATTCATGGAGCTTTTCCTTGGAAAGGCTTTCCCAGTACAGTTTCTTGACTTGGAGCCCATACCATGGCCCCTCAGCAAAAGTCAAGCTGGGGAGACCGTGTGCTTTTCATGAAAGCTGGTCTTCCCGGGGCTCAGCTTCCTGTGGCCCCAGGTGTCTGCCTATTGCTTACCAGGCCCAGGCCCATTGTCCTGGGCACTCCCCTTCCCTCACCAAGGCCCAGGAGCTGCCAGGAGACTAAGTCCCACCTCCTCCTGTGTGTATGTGAGCGGGTCAGGCTGGCAGGGAGGGAAGTCCCATGGGTAGAGGGCACAAGACATGCAAAGCACGGTTGTGTGACCTGGTGTGGCTGACTGTAACTACTGAGTGACTGTAATTACTGGGCTGTGAGGATGGGAACAAACCTCTCCAAGTCATTCAGGACTTTCTGCCTCTCCTGCCCTGCCCACAAATGCAAGTCACCCTCACTGGGCATTTTGAAAATGAAACATACCCCTGGATGGGGCCACTGATGGGGAATGTAACTGGCATACTGGGTGGGGCTGGACGCATGGAGAAGCAGTGGAAGCAGGGGCGGGAAGGGTGGGCAGGACCCAAACAGGGCCTGGGGCACAGGTAAGGAGTTGTGTCCCTGTCCCGGCTGCTGCCTGTGTGCTCCTCTGACTCCCAGCAGCCTTACCAGCATCCCCAGGGCTGGGCAGGAGGCCTTTCCCTCTTCCCCTCAGCAGCTGCTCCCTCTTTTCCTCCCTCCCCACCCACTGCTACTCATACTGGGTGTCAGAGTGAGCT
The DNA here is from genome assembly GCF_036562045.2 of Rhinolophus sinicus. Taxonomy (NCBI): domain Eukaryota; kingdom Metazoa; phylum Chordata; class Mammalia; order Chiroptera; family Rhinolophidae; genus Rhinolophus; species Rhinolophus sinicus. The sequence goes on from NC_133758.1 coordinate 105,605,355, forward strand.
GGGACAAAGGAGCAAAGAGAAATGCAAGGACACCCCAGGGCTGGCAAATGTGGCTGCCTTTGGGCGCCTGGGGATCCTTTCTACCTGTTGGGTTTTGTGACATATTCACATGTGACCTATTTAAATTTCATATAATTTAAAACAAATAATTTCAAATTATGGAAGAGTTGCAAGAAAAGTACAAAGAACTCCCTGATAGGCTTTACTCAGATTTATCAATTGTTAACATTTTATCATAATTCATTCATTCATTCATTCATTCATTCATTCATTCATTCATTCATTCATATGGGTGTATACACCTATATGTATATATATGTATATTACATATTACACACATACATACACACATACATACATACATACATACATATTTATGTCCATTATGCTACAAATACTTCAGTGTGCATTTCCTAAAAACAAAAACATTCTTTTACATAACCACAGCACAATGATTAAAATTAGGAAACATAACTATAACACCGACACAGCATTGTTAGCTAATCTGTGTGTTTCATATTCAAATTTGGCCCATTGTCCCAATAATGTCCTTTATAGCTGCTCTTTCCTCTCCAGGATCCAATCTAGGGTCACGTGCTGCATTTACTGGTCATGTCTCTTTATTCTCCTTCCTCTGGGGCATATCCTCAACTTTTTCTAGTCTCATGACCTTGACATTTTTGTAGAGCCCAGATGGATTATTTTGTAGGATATATCCACTGTGAAATTGTCTGATGTTTTCTGGTGATTAGATTCAGAAAATAAGTCATTTTTAAAAGGAAAAATGGTGAGATGTTGAAGCCCAGGTGTGATCCTAGGTTGCATGACTTACGAGATCAAGGAAGCCTCAGGTAAGAGGTTGTAGAGTCCCGCAGACCGGGTTTTGATCCTCAGCTTGTCACTCTATCTGTCCATATACTCATCTGTTCATCCGAGAAGTGGTGATGGAGCACCTAGCGTGAATCAGGCACGGTTCTAGTCTCCTGGAGCAGATCAGGGAACGAAAGACAAAATCCTCGCCCTTGTAGAGTGTAGTGAGGCAAGTAGTGGCCCCTGGAAACTTCAAATATAATCTTATTTGAAAACGAGGGTCTTTGTGGATGTAATTCAGACATAGACCTTGAGATGAGGTCGTCCTGGATTGCCGGATGGGCCTTAAGGGACAGACAAGCAGACACAGACAGACAGAGGGGAAGGCCGTGTGCGGGCAGAGGCGGGGACTCGGATTATGCTGCCACAAGCCCAGGGCCCCAGGAACTCTTGGAAGACGCAGGGGAGGAGCCTTTGGAGGGAGTCTGGTTGTGCTGACACCTGGATTTTGGATTCTGCCCTCTACAACTGTTAGGGAATACATTTCTGTTGTTTTAAGCCACCACATTCATCGTAATTTGTCGCAGCACCCCAGGAAATGAATACCTGTAGGTTCCATTGTAGTAATGATGACATGGGGGGAGGGTTACATTCTACACCTCAAGTAGGCAGGTCACTTGACAGCTGTGTGAGTTTCAGCAAATTTCTTGACTTCACCAACTTTTAGTTGCCTTGTCTGTAAAATCAGAATAATGGCACCTAGCTTAAGTGGAAATTAGTCAACAACAGAAACTCAGTGCCTGGCACATAGTAGGTGCTTCATAATTGACAGCTGCTACTACTATGACCCTCTATTACCTGCCAACAAGAACTTGACAGCAACATTTGCCCAGAAAATCCTCTCTGAGGAGGTAGTGGGGAGCAACTCCATCTGATCAGATTCCAGCTCTCTGATGGGGCACAGAGTTCTAGACAGTTCTGTCCCTTTAAGCAGATGAGAAGGGGGATAAACTGCCTCTTCAGCCCCCCAGCTCAGAACACTTAAGCCAGCTCCCTTTTGTGCTTCCAGGCAGGCCTCATGGCTCCTGGGCTCTGCCCTTGAATCCACTGTCCGGGAAGAATTGATTACTTGGGTGCCCGGAATGGTTTTGGGGGCTGGATTGGGGAGGTCACAGCCTCTGGGGAATGGAGTGCTCTGGGTGTGGGATGCACATGGCAAAATGGCAGGAGCCGTGAGCTGGGAGAGAGAAACATGAATCAGAGAGAGAGAGAGAGAGAGAGAGATGAATCAGAGAGAGAGAGAGATCCAGCTTCTTCTCTCTAGGCTTTTGCCAGGACAAGATGGGGTGCCCTGGTTCTCAGTATGGTGAGGCCACCACCTGGAGAGCCTGTAGGTGGGTAGAACACATTCCCCTGGAATGCAGGACTTGGCCTTCTAGGTGCCAAGAGTCCCCTGGCTTCTTTCATGTATGAGGTGCCTTGGCCATGGGGTAACCAGCAGTCGGGCCAGAGCAACTGTCTGGGGGAGAGGCCACTGGCTCCCGTCATGGGTGGGGGCCTGGACCTCACGGCCTCTCACAGGCCCTCCTGGTCAAGCCTCCTGTTAGTGTCACCAAGACGGCCCCTTCTGGAGAGACATGGCTGTCCAGAGGTGACAAATTCGGGACTTCAGATGGTTTCTCAGCTATCTAGAGAAGCAGGGCTCAGATTGGTATCTGTTGATATTTTTAGGTTGCATAATGTGATGCCACTTTGAATTTGCATAGCCTTTTTTTTTTCTTTTTGAAGTCCTGCCACATCAACCCATTCAATGCCAGCGCCTCTTCCCACAGTGTAGCTCTGCCAAAGCCATCTTCCTGTCCCCCAAATGTGAATGGCGGCTTCCCAAGGCCACTTGGAGTCAGGGGAGCTTACTGAGTGAGCCGTCCACACGGACAGCCCCCAGCCCCAACAGAAACCAGACTTGGGGATGAGTGGGGGCCTCATCACCCCCACAACCCCCTTCACCTCATCTGCGTGGACAGTGCAGAGCGCAGACACCCCCCCAGGGCTGCTCTGGAGCAGCTCATTAACCGTGGTCTACAGGCATCTTGAAGGGACCTGGCAGCTTCCATGCAGCGTGAGAGCTGGAGTCAAGCAAATTGCTGGATTTGGTTTTAATTTATTTGCAGACGAATATTCCTCCCCAGAGGCAGGAGGAGGGGGAGCGCAGGATGGCTTTTTAATTATTTGGGGCATTGTTTACAAAGCCTTCGGAGCAGAGGGGGGGCCTGAGGGTGATTCTGATCTGATCCCAGTGCGTCCCTTCTCTCTGTCCCCAGTTCTTCCACAATAACACGCACGAGAAATAGTCCCTGGCCCAGGCTGAGCCCAACAGCCTGCCGCCCCCGTGTGGCCGCACCCCTCCCTTCTCTTTTCATGCCCCTGCCTGGTGCCTTGCACAGAGCTTTGGTAGGCTGCGGAGCGCAGTCCTAGGCAGGGTGGGGGTGGCCCCAGGGTGGCAGCCACAGGCCCGTGCAGTGGCCTGAGGTCCTCCAGCAGCTGCTTCCACACTCACCCCCCTCCGTGGGCCTTAAGGCTAAGTCTGATCACGTCTCTCCTCTCTCAAGTGCCTCCCACCTCACTCAGAGGAAGAACCTGGGCCTTATGTCGTGCACAGAGCTCTCCGCGCGCGTGGTACGTGTGCCCATGTGCACACACACACAGGTTCCTGCAGGAACGACACACATCCTGCAGGCACGTCTGTCCCCTGCACATACACAGATGCCTCATACACAACAGACGCACACACACAAACACACACAGACAGGCATGCACGCAGGCGCTCACAGTCCCTGGGACTCGCCAGGCTCTCTGCCATCTCAGGGCCTGTACACTGGCTGTTTGCTCTGCCTAGAAGACACTCCTGAGATACCTGCTTGGCTCAGTCTCTTAACTCTTGTCTCAGATGCCGCCTCCTAGAGGCCCTTCTTGGCCACATTGCAGTGGACGCTTGTGTGCCCAGCCAGGCCCCACCCATTACCCCCTCACCCAGCTGCCCCCTCCTGCAGACATGGCCCGTGCAGAAGGAGAGCTGCCTGGCCTGGAACATTCCTCTGCCTCTCCCTTTCCATTGCTGGGGCCACCCGCAGCCAGGCTCCCGCTGCTGGCACGAGGTCCCGCCTTCCCTCAGTGTGCCTGGCACTGTGCTAGGTGTTGGGGGAAAGGCACAGTCTCGCCCTCGTGGAACATGTGGTCTAGTGGGAAAGGCTGACGTAGAACAGGCACTTCCAAATAATTAAATAATTATCGGAGCACAAAACAGAGCGGCTCACAGCCTTGTCTGTGAATCACATGGTTTAGGGGAGACGTGAGCCACCTCCAGGGACCTCCGTGTGAGTTAAGCACCTTCTCACTTATAAACCTGCCTCTTGAAACAACATGGAGCTAGGAGGTGAGCAAAAAAGAGGAGCAGAGATCCTGCCCCAGAACAGGGACCCAGAAGAAGCAAATATTAGGGCCGGGAGGAACTCCTGGGGAACAGCTGCTCCAGCCCAACTGGAGCCTGGACAGCCTACCTCCAACTCAGCACCTCATTTCTGAGCAAGCCCAGCCTCCTTGTGTTCTAGCTTCATGTCTGTCCTTGCTGTCTTGGTGTGGCTGGGGAAACTGAGGCAAGGAAAGGAACTGGGAGCTGGTGGCCACGTCGCTCCAGCCCTCAGTACCTGGTCCTCCTGCAGTCCTTTGTCATTACCCACTTCTCCTGCCCAAAGACTTCCTCTGTGTAGGAGAAATGCTGAGATGGAGAGGAGAAAGCCTCCGACCCCTTCCTTTCACCACCTGCCTATGGGGAGCCACTGCCAGGTCACATGACCCACCCAAGGCCACACAGCTGATGAGAGGTCCAGCTGGGCCTGGAGTCCAGGGCTCCTCACTGCTGGCTGAAACCACGACACATGCTTTACCACCCAGCTTTGAGCCCTCGGGCTGTTCCCCTCTCTCAGAGCCTCAGTTTTCCCATCTGAACTGGGTGCTCCATGGTCTTCCAAGGTCCTGCCTCCACTGGGATCTCTTTTCCTGCCAGTTTTTGGGGAAGGGTGAACAGTGGGTGGGTTCCAGCCATAGTGCCCATCTGATGGCTTTGGGATTCTGTCGCCTTTCCACTCCCCATCACCATGGCAGTGCAGGAGCAAAGAGGTTTATTTGGCTGTCTGAAAACCAAATGCTAGGCTGTCTTAATGGATTTCCAGGAGGTTTCTGCCTTTGCTGCCACAGTAGAAAAGATTTCCAGCTCTGTGGTCTTGAAGAAAAAACAAGCAGTTATGCCTTTTGAGGTCTAAAATGAGCACTGTAAGTCCAGGGAAGAGGTGGAGGGTGTGTTTTGCTGGCCCGCAGAATTGACAGCCAACATCTTTCTCAGATCCAGAAGTTATCATTACAAAGAAAAATACATTGCTTTTCTTTCAGCATATTGGGTCGTCTAACAACAGCAGGAAATGGATTTCTCACTTAATTACAGATGTTCACTTGCTCTGTCTGTAGCCACACGGGCCCCATTGGTCTCAGCTGTGCTCTCCAGCAGGAGCGGCCACATCTACACAGTATTTCCAGGCCATGTTCCCTCTGGGAACACCCCCGTGCCCCCTCCTTTCTGGTGCACACCCAGGCCAAGGCCCTTCACTGCTGCCTCCACCAGAAAGTCTTCCATGTACGCAGATAAGCATCTCTGCCTCCTTTGCCCCTGGCCCTCCCCTTCCCAAGGAAGAGCCATCAGGAGTCCTGGCATGTGACACCTGTTTATTGGGACCCATCCTGTTTCTCCAGTCTCCTGTCTGCTAGGCCTGCACCCACCAGCTGCCCAGCCTTCCTGATCCAGGCAAATCACTCCCTCCTACCTTCCCGTTGCCTTTGATCGCACCAATCCCTCTGCCAGGACTATCAGCCCGTCCCCATTGTCCCTGCCCCCGGCCTGCAGCCCTTTGTTTGGCACCTCTGCCTGTGGAAACCCCTCCAAGCCCACACCAGCACCAGCTGCTGCAGGAGCCCTCACTGACTGTCAGTGGGCCTTGCTCCTTTCCCTCTCGCCCACTGCTTGCCCTGCCTGTGCCCTTTCCCAGAGGCAGCCAGTCACACCCACAGCATGCCCCCACCCTCGGCCTGAGTGACCTGGTCTTCAGGTCTAAAGGGAAGCCCAGAAGTTACCTCCTCTGGACCGGGTTCCCACTGTGTGTATGCTGGGCTGCAGGAGTCTCTCTTCACCATCCTGCAGCAGTTCTCAGCCTCTGCCTGCACACCCCACAGTCCCCACTGACCTCCTTCGGGGCCCCCAGACCTCACTACCTTCCTGGGGTTCCCTTGCCCCCACAGATTTCTTAGGGCTCCCTAAGTCCTCACCTCCTTGGGGCTCCCCAGATCCCAGTGAACTCCTAGGGGTCCTCCAGCCCCTGCTGACCTCCTTAGGAGCCACCAGCTCTGAAAGCTGGAGCCCAAATGTGCAGAGGTAGCAGGGGAACCCCTCCCCCAGAAGGGGAATAGGGGATGTTTTCTGTACAGAGCACTGGGCCCTCCTTCCTCTCTTACCTGGAGATAAGAGCCAGAGAAGTCAGGTGTGCCAACTCCAAGGTGTGCCCCAGAACCCCATTATTTCAGGGAAAAGTCAGAATTCAAGATGCATTCCTTGCTGCCTTGCTACTCAAAGTAGGGTCCTCGGACCAGCGGCATCGACGTCCCCGGGCGAGGGGGTGCTTGTTGGGAATGCAGAATCTCAGGCCCTACTGGCTCAGCCCTACTGAATCAGAATCCGTAGTTTAACAAGCTCCCAGGTGACTCATGTGCACACTAGTTTGAAAAGCCCTAGTCTCCCAGGCCCTAGCTAAAATTCAGTGTCCGGGACCCGCAGAGACAGGAGGGTTCTGGCTTCACAGAGGCCCTGCCTGTCCAAGGGTTTCCAGGCTCTTCTGTGTGCTCCAGCTTATGGCTTCTCTGCTAGGTGAGGCCTGGCAGAGCCTCGATGGGTCAAAAGGTGCTCTGAGCAAGCAGTTATCTTTCTTAAGGAGGCCCCTCCCTGCACCTCTGCAGGCAGCTTTCTGCCCTGCACTGCCCTCTCGTGGCCATGGGGAGCCATTGCCATCTCATATGGTCCCATCTCTGCAGCCAGGATCCCAAGACCCAGCCAGCTGGTGGTGGAAAGAGGACTCGCAGGTCACTGACCTCTGACAGAAGGCAGCGGGACCTCAAAAAGCACAGTGGAAGTGGGTTGGAAAATACTAGTTTCAGCAGCAGAATAGCAAATGGAGGCTGCCCTTCTCCCCGGGCAAGGGGGTCCGGTTAGACCCTTCTATCACTGCCGTTTCCTGCACACCGTGTGGGAAGCTGTTCAGAGCCGGAACATGGGTTGGAGGAGAGAGAAAGAATCCTGTGTAGCAAGGACGTGCAGGTAGGAGATCGTTCAACTGGTTCAGGGAGCTCTGCATGGTGTCTGCAGGGCACGAGGCAGCAGCCAGGGGGTGGGGGGGTCTCTTGCTGCGTTGGGACCTTACAATGTCGGCCAGGGTTTCAACAGGGTACAGGCATGACTGCGTTTGCTTTGGGAGGCTGCTTGGTGGAGGAAGGACTGGGATTGGGACATTGGGAGCTGAAGGCTCAGCGAGAGGCCCAGGCCGCAGTTCAGAGCATTAGGGGCTTTGTGTGGGCCAGACTTGGGTGGACAAAAGCCAATGCCCCTCCTATACCCCAGAGAGAACATGTCATCCGTGTCTGGAGCTGGCTGGCTACGTGGGCAAGGAGGGTCTTGGGAGACATATGACTTCGTAAAAGTTCTTCTGGGGATCTTGGACGTCTAACCTCCAGCATTGTGAGAAGAAACACTTCTGCTGTTTAAGCCACCGGTTCTCTGGTACTCGCTATGGCAGCCCTAGCACACTAATACACTAGGTGATGTGCAGGTGGGGCCAAGATGGTGAAGGTGGTACCCAAGTGACTGAGTTTGGGGAAGATGGTGCTGGCGAAGGCATGGGTGTGGCTGGAACACCAGCTTTGCCTGTTCCTAGCTGTGTGGGCTTCAGCAAAATCTAAAGCTTTTTCAATCTCAGTGTCTTGTTTGGAAGAATGGGGCCAATAGTTACCATCTTGCCTGGAAGCGGTAGGATTAAAGATGTGATAATGTGTGTGTTAAATGCATGGTGCTTAATAACTAATAGTCTGGTTATGAGAAAACAGGCACTAACCGGGGGAGGGACGTGGACCTTAATGTCAGCACTGAGTAGGCAGAGTACTGGGCTTCCATGACCCTCGCAGTCCAGGCCAGCGCAGGTCAATCGGCCTCGGTGAGCCCAGGAACCAGCTGTGGTGCTAGTTTTCTACTAGGGGTCACTTGGCTGGGGGTTTACTCCTCCGGAACAAGGAGGCAGGCATTCTCCCCATTTCTCATCTTGGGAAATGGAGACTCAGATTGGAGCAGTGACTTGTTCTAGGCCACACAGATGGACAGGGCCAGAGCCAAGACCCCAGCCCGCAGTCCACGATCCAGCCCCTCGACTGCACTGGGCGTTTCGCCTTGCGGGTTCTGCCTCCCGCTCCCAGAAGCGAGTTTAAAGGACGCTCCTCCCCTTCCCGTTTGCCTTCCCGCCCTCCGGCTCCCAGGGAAGGGGAGGAGTTCTCCGGGAGCGGATGACACCGTCGCCAAGGCAACACGGCCATACTGGCCAACCGACCCAGGGGCTGGGGGCTGCGCGGCCGCGGCCTCGTGGGCAGAGCCGGTAGCATGGACAGCCTCTTCGTGGAGGAGGTGGCCGCCTCTCTGGTCAGGGAGTTCCTCAGCAGAAAGGTACGTGGCACCGCCCTCCACACCTCTGGGCAATTCCTCTAATTGGGGGATGGGGGTGGGGCGCAGTCTGGGGAGTACCCCTGCAACCTCTGCACATTTGGGGGGGTGGGCGGGAAGCCTTGCCCTGCCCGCTGCAGGCCCCAGAGAGAGATGCCCGACAAAAGCTCCACTTTCCCGGGCTGGTAGGACTACATCTCCCAGGAGCCTTTTCTGTCACCGCGCATTTCCCGCAAAGATGGGCAAGACAGCGGCCGCCCTCCCAAGGCATCTCCCGCCCTGGTCGGCCGGCGGGCCGAGGAGGCTGCGGAGGGGACGTGGCCCAGCTCCGTTCTCCCTGCTCTGGCTCCGGGGACACAGCAGGCAGTCCCGGCCCAAGCCTCGCTGCCCATCTCCATGACGAACCCATCCCAGGACTTAAATCCCGTCAGGAAGAACTGCCCCCAAAAGGGAGCCCAAAGGGCTAAACACTAGTTCTTGACAGTCAGATCTTTCAGCCACATTCATCAACAGTTCAGTAGCTTCGTCTTTTTTATTTTTAAGTTCTCCTTTGTCTTGTCCCAGGAGAGTTTCGGGAATACTACAAAGTTGGGGAGGTCCTTAGCTCCCATCTGCCCTTCCAGGGCAGGTGAGGGAAGCCTGGGAAAGAGGTGGCTGGGGGTGAAGGTGAACCGGAGTGTCGGGACAGCACCGATTACTCCTAAACAAAGTGACTAAAGGCAAGCCACCTGCCATGTGTGTGGTGTCCACCTGGTGTCCTGCTGGGTGTTGGGTGGGGTAAAGGGCGATTGTCTGGGATTAAAACACACAAACAAAATAAACAATGTTTTGAACAGAGGAAAGGGAAGGGCTTTGGAGTCAGATAGAGCAGTTCAAATACCCCCTATAGCTAGCAGTGTGAGCTTGGGTAGGGACTCCCTGCCTCAATTTCCTTATCTGTAAACCAGGAATAAGAAGATTTACCCTTGGCAGATTTATAATGGGGATTGATGATATATGGGCAACTCCCAAGCGTCATATGGGGCACACAGGAGGTATTCAGTATTGTCTCCCCCCATCTCTGATGTGCACCTGTTTTGAAAGTCTATTTTTGTTTTTTAAACGTGTACTTTTATTTAAAAATAATGTAAATGCATGTGGCTTCATTGCATCTGCTCCGTTTTTATGGCTAATTGACTTTCCATCACCGAGTCCCTGCCAGACCTTGGATATCAGTGACACGCCCTGTGTGGTTGACCGCTACCATCATTTCTTTCAAGTCTGGCCACCACGCAGAACTCTCAGAGTTTTCCTCAGGCCTTTACTTTCATGAGTCCTCACCTGATATCCAAGGCTCCCTTATAGCTTGACCCCAGCTTACCATCCCAGTCTCATTTCTAGCTTCTTCCACATGCTTTTCCCTTTTCCACCCATAGCCCGCCCAAGTCTCATGTCCTTCAAGAGTTCTTCTCAGGTAACGCCAGTTGGAATGGCTGACTCATCTTGTCGGTGGTTTGCTCACTGGTGCTCATGTTATAGTTTATACATCTGCCTGTCTCACCTACTAGATAGGTCCACAGAGCCGCTACCTGAGCTGGGTGGATGCTTCATAATCGTAAATCTGTTGGCTTTACCTTCAGAGCACATAGAGAAGGTAGCCACTTCTTTCTACTTCTGCTGCCACCACCCTGGTCCAAGCCACCTCCATCTTTCACATGCATTGTTGTTCAGGAGCCTCCTAAGTGGTTTCTGCTTACTCCCCTGCCTCCGACAATCTGTTCTCAGTGTAGCAGCTAAGTGGTCCTATACAAATATATGTCAGTCCAGGGTGCTCCTCTTTTCAAATCCTCCAGTAGCCACTCAGTTCACAAAAGCTGACGAGACCTTCCCTGACTTGGGTGACCTTTCTGACCTCATTTCCTGCCACTGTCCCTGGTCATGCGGCTCTAGCTGCACCAGCCTCCTGTGACTGCCACAGGGACTTTGCACTTGCTGTTTCCTTATCTAGAACATTCTTCCCCCGAGTGTCTGCATGGGCTGCTCCCTTACTTTTCTCACGTCTCTGCTCTAATATCACCTAATCATGAAGCTTTTCCTGGCCACCTTTTATAAAGTAGCAACCCTTCCCCATGCTCCTTCCTGGCCCACTCGCTATCTCCTACTCTGCTATGTTTTTTTCCCCCCATAGCATATAATACTTGTTGGCTTTTCCCTATAGAATGTAAGCTCCATGAGGGCTAGGACTTTGATCTGTTCGCTTCTCTGCCTCCAGCAGCTGAACCAGTGGACTAGTGGTTCATTCCTTTCAGATCATTGATGGGGAAACTGGAAGATAGGAGTGAACACGTGGATGATGCTCTCAAATTGTGTCCTTCCTCTTTATATCTGCTCTCTCTGTTTTATTTGTCTCCATCATATTGTATATGAGCAACTGCCGTACTATAAATTTACCCCTTGTTTATGGTCTGCTTTCCCATTGGAATGTCAGCTCCATGGGGGGGGGTACTTTGTCTTTTTCCTTCTGTATCTCTTGCATCTAAAACAGCCTAGCACATAGTAGGCGCATGGCAAATGTTTATTGAGTGAATGAAGATTAAGTGGGCTGGATGGGAGGAGGTCTCCCGAGGGTCCTCGTCCACCACCCCAGTGGTTTTCAAATGCCAGCGTGCACCGTAGTCCTGGAGAGTTTGCTAAATGTGCCAAGACTTGCTGATCTGAACTGTTGACACACTGTTATCCAGCAGAGATGGGCCCTCATTATAGAGGTTTCCACATCACTTTGATTGGTGGGAAAGCCATGGCTAAGCCCGGATGAAATGCTGGTGCTTGCTCTCCGCTCTCACCTGTCCTTCCAGCTGACTTCCTAATGCCCCAGGCGTGTCCCATTTCTTTCTGTCTCCCCTCCGTAAGGCTTTCTTTTTATTCTCCTTGGTTCAAGGTATATTGTGTTCATACCTCTTGTTTCAGATTCTTCCTACTTCAATTCATGGCAGGCAGCAGGTTTTGTCTTGTTTTCCCGGAGTCTCTGCAAAAATCTGAACACAAAGGGAGGGCAGATGGTGAGGTCTTCCTGGCACTGGGGTTGGAACCTTCAAGAGCAAAGGGCTCCCTTTACGCCAGGCTGAACTGTTTGTGAGGCATCTTTGCCTCATCCTCCACCATTCAGGAATCATCGTGGCCTGGTGAGGTGGGCAGCCGCAGCTGCTGTAGCCGTTTTTCCAATGAAGAAGCCAGGCTTTAGGGAGAACAGCAGTTCCCATTGCCAAAGTGTGTCTTAGCTGGGCCTTCTGGGAGTTCAAGGATGGATGATGGAAAGCAGCTTCCTGTGGTCCTGGGTCCCAGTATCTCGGAGTCACAGGCGGGGGCGGTCAGAACCCCAGCTATGTGATCCCGCAGTGTTACCTTGGGAAAATCAACCCTGGCTTCCCATTTGAAAAAACAAGGTCATGAATATTGGTCTTTTGTTTATGTTTTTCCTTTTATTTGCTTTTAAAACTTCATATTCTGCAGCCCCACACCTACAGCCAAACACCGGGGCTGCTGAGCAGCCTTGGGTGAGTCAGTTACCTGAGTTTCACTTTCCTTATCTGTAAAACGGTCTGACAATGCCAGCCGAGCATAGGTCAGCCCATAGGGTCATCTGAACTGTTGACACACTGTTATCCAGCAGAGAGGGGCCCTCTCTTACTATTACTATTCAGAATAGTAATTGTGAAGATGGTGTCAAGTGTAAAGGTCATATAAACATAACTTCTTCACTCAGTTTTTGGTCTTTGCAGTATCTTTGCGAGGAAGGCGGGATAAGAATGATCATAACGAACATCAGCCTTTTGTTTAGACTCTGCGTCAGAGAACGGAAGGCTTTGATTTAAAATAGAAATAATGACTCAGATTTCTTCCCTCAGGGCTTACAGAAGACACGTGTGACCATGGAGCAGGAACGCCCACGCTCTGATCTCAGCATAAACAGCAGGAACGACCTCCGCAAGGCTTTACATCTTGAATTGCTCTACAAGGAGAACAAGGTACATGCTTTGTGCTTTGAACGTGTGGCGTCATGTTCTGGAACTGCGTTTGGCAATGTCAAAGCACTCATGGGCTCTGCCAAGCCATCGGAGGCTGGCCACACCTGCAGGCAGGGAGAAGGAGACGCAGCCCAGGGCTCACAAATCCCAAGTGTGCGTCGGGTTTTCATCCTTGGGCCTTCGGGCCGCCCACATGGACATAGCGCGCACGCGCAGCCATGAGGTTCATTTTGAACCCGAACCCGTAATAGTTATTCCATCCGCTCCCTCCTCCTCCTCCGTGAGGCTGTTTTTAATCAGACGGTACTTAAGAATATAGTAGTCAGTTATACTAAAAATTTCCATTCCCATGCTCACCTGGGCAGCACATATACTAGAATTGGAATGATATAGAAGTTAGCATGGCCCCTGCGCAAGGATGACGCTTATATTCGTGAGGCGTTCCATATTTTTAATAAGAAAAATAAAGAATAAAATAAAAACATAAGAATTTCCATTCCCTGCCTGCGTAAGGTTGCCTTCAGTTCCGAGTAATACTTTCTTCTGAAGTCGATTGTGACCTTTCATTCAGGCAGAAGTGAGGCTTTGGCTCAGCTCACCCAGGTGCACTGGAATCGAGAATGGGTGAGACTTCCCTGAACCCCGGCCTCAATGCCCTCACCCCCTCACAAGCTTTCATGGCTCCCTGCAGTTTTCGTTTGTTGTACTTAGCGCCCTTATAATACTATGAGTGTTTGTGTGGTTATTTAATTAGTCCCGCCTCCCTTACCACCTTGAACACAGCAGGAGGCTAGAGATGGCGTCTCTTTTGTTCACTGTTGTATCTCCATACTTAACATGTCGCCTGATGACATAGCAAATAGTCAGTACTTGTGGATTATATGACTGACTGACTGAAGCTGCCATCTGAATTAATTGCTCTTTCTGTTACGAAGACAGAATCTTTTGTTTGATTTAAGAATGGGCTCTCCAGCAGATGTTGCCTTATGGTAAGGCGTAGTATCAGAGTTGGAAGGAACCTAATGATCACGTAATTTAGCATTTATCACAACTTTTTTTTTAAAAGGCAATAAAATGATATCCCCTGCAGAATTCCAATATGCAAAACAACGAAAGGAAGCAGCCCTGTTTGAAGAGGGAATGAAGAGATTCTGCCTTCTTGGCTTTCTGGGGCAGCCCCTCAGGCCTGAGCTATGCAGCTTTTAAACCGCTGATAGAATGGGACCGCCCCCCCACGCCGGGGTGCTGTGAGCCAGAGCCAAGTGGCTCGTCATGGTCTCATAGGCAGTTACAGGGTGGGGGAGAGTCTAGAACTAACTCTTCTAATTCCCAGTTCTAGCGCAGTAATGGCAGTTAAGCTGACTTTAATTGTAACCCTTTGCTCAAGTGTAATCTTAGCAGATTGGGTTGGTATGGGGCTGAGACACCCCACAACCCTCCAAGGCTGTTTCTGGAACACCTGGCAGAACCTCAGCACAGCTTGAAAACCGCCCTTGTGCACATCATCGCCCAAGGAGGAACTTAGGCCAAGTTTCCTTCAATGAAGTGAAGCGGGGAATTGCAGGCAAACCCATAAAGTTCAGCCAACTGGTATCAACCTGTAGGACTGTTCAGGTTGCCGGACGTCCTTGTGCTCCTCCTGGGGGGGGGAGGGCAATGGCAGCCAGGTAGTCTCATCAGAGGCTCAGTAAAGACATCCCTTTGTCCTCTGAGTCGTGGGGTGACGCTCAGGCTCTTCCACCTCCTGTACGTGCTCAGCTGAAGTCCTTTAGAAAGAAGACAGTTGACCCAGGCAGCAGATATCCAGAAATGTTCATTTGCGGCACTTTAAGGCAGGAAACTGGACTGCACATCTCAGAAAGATTTTTCCGCTGAGAGTGAGACAGTGAACCAGAGAATTCCAATAACCACTCTGCTACAGTGGGATTTTTATGTAAATGTAACTTTACCTAATTTCCTAGGAGTATCTTTGCCATTCATGTTATTTTTATTTCTTCACTATACTGTAGTCTCCCTAGAGGAACCATTATCTTAAAACACTTGAGCTACTTTTATTAGCGCTTGATAAGTACCTTGATTATTTGATTTATACAGTGGTAACTAGCTGTTCTACAATGAATTGGAGTTTATATTTTACAGAAAAAATACTTATTAATCTATCCATTGCATAATGACTTTGACATGTGGACAAAGCTAACGTGATTCTAGGGAAGCCCTGCGAATTAATGTTAATTCCAGTAACTTGTCTTTCCCTATTAAGTATACAATAGATGCCTATGTAAATTGAGGTTTTGAGAAATGAGGTCTAGAGTCATATAATGGCTGTGTCTATTATGAGCAAAGTGACATGAAAAGCCATTAAATATAATCCAGGTAATCCAGGGCCCTAAGTCTATTATATTGGAAAAAAAAAGGCCGAAATAAATTTTATAACATCTTTCCCCTGAGTCTCTCTTCCTTGTAAGTTTCATTCAGACTTAGACAAAATATTTTTTTGGAACCCATACTGAAAATAATTCAATAAAACCACACCCTGATTTTGCCTGCCTGATAACTCTGTTGAATTTGGCCATAACCCATTTGGCTGTGGGTCTCGGTTGCTGAGTTCTGCTGTGTAGACCAGGGGAACAGGAAGGGAGAAGGCCTGGACATGCCCAAGTCCCCCTCTGTGCCAGGTTCTTTGTCAGGTACTTTATTGCTCTGATTGCAACCCCCCTGAGTGCCCCACATCTGGCGTCACTTCCCAAGGGCCTGGTGTTCCCAGGCAAGGGAGGTGGGGACTAACACAGTTACATGGCCCGGTCCTTGAGGGCAGCCTCTGGATTGCTGCTTGTGTAACCGTGTCTATCCAAATTACTTAGGGGAATTTTAAAAGAATTCAGGTCTCCAACCTTTGTGATTCTAGCTTAGTAAGAGTCAGTGGGGCCTGGAAATGTGTATTTAAAAAAATCTCCAAAGGTAATATTTGGTACATTCAGGGTTGGGAAATACTGATATCGTTTATTTCCAAAACCCACTACTGAAGAGTTTCATTTTATTTTGTTTTTAAAATTGGGGTGTAAACTGAGTCGATACTGATTGCCTGTCTGTGCTCTTTGCAGTTAATTTGCTCCTGTACTGTCCCCGTATTCCCTAATGTCCAATGTTAGATGCAAAGCACACAAACTAAGAGAATATTCAGGCCCCAAATGTTTATAAACTTGTAGAATTATCAGTCCCTAAAGGCTTAATTTTTTTAAGTAAAATGATATATATTTTACAAAGATATTCCTAGGAGAAAAAACCCAAGAGGAAATTTGAATTGAAATTGAATTGCCTGACTCATGTAATGGATGCTGGTTCTTTTAGGGTAGAAATTTTTGTCTTCATCTTTGTGTGGTAACACAGTCCTTCACAGAAGTAGTCAGTGATGTTTCCTGAAAGAGTGTATGAATGAGTGAGAAGTTGATAAAATTATGTCAAAGAATTAGGATGGCCGTCTTTTCCACCCTTTCTCTTAAACTGTCTATACAATTAATGATATTTTTTCTTCCACTGATAGGCAAAGGAAAATCCTCTAAAAACCAGCCTTGAACTCATGACCAGATACTTTCTGGATCACTTTGGAAATACTGCTAAGAATGTTACTCAGGAAACACCAATCCCTGCACTCTCATTTGCAAAGAAAAATAACAAATCACCATTGAGGTGCTCAGAGACCACGCTGGTAAATATATACAACCTTGCAGATGAAGAGGCAGTGTGGAGAACATCACTGTCAGAAACAAGCAAAGCCAGGTATCTCTTCTCATTTACACTGTGGATTAGTTTCCCATTGCTGCTGTAACAAATTACTATAAACTCAGTGGCTGTAACATTCAGGGTTCTCCAGAGATTGGCTTTTGTGATTGCAGGGGCTAGCAAGTCTGAAATCTGTAGAGCGGACTGGCCTTCTGGCAACTCAGGCAGGATTTCTGTGTTACAGGCTTGAGGCAGAATTACTTCTTCTCTGGGAAACCTCAATTTTTGCTCGTAAGGCTTTCAACTGATTGAATGAGGCCCACCTACATTATCTAGGGTAATCTTCTTTATGTCAACTGATTGTAGATGTTAATACCCTCTGAAGGATACCTTCATGGCACTCCCTAGGGTAGTATGTGACCAAACAACTGGGCACCGTAGCCTAGCCAAGTTGACATATAAGGCATCGTGCCGTCTTAAAGTAACACAAATTTGTTATCTTGTAGTTCTGTAGGTCTGGAGGTCCAGAATCGGTCTCACTGAGTTAATGTCAAGGTATCAGTTGGGCTTACTCCTTCTAGAGGCTTTGAGGGGAGAATCTGTTTCCTTTTCTTTTTCAGCTTCTAGTGGCCACCTGCACTCCTTGGCTTGTGGCCGCTTCCTCCATTTTCAGAGCATCACACTCCAACCTCTGCTTCTGTCATCATGTCCCTTCCTCCTGACTCTGATCCTCTTGTCTCCCTCTAATAAAGACCCTTGTGTTTCCACTGGGCCCACCCAGATAATGTGGGATAATCTCCCCATCTCAAGATCTTTAACTTAACCACAGATCTTTAACCCTTATCCACGTAAGGTAACGTATTCACAGATTCCAGGGGTCAGGATGTGGACATCTTTGGGGAGCCATTATTCAGCCTTTCAGAATTCCTGTCACAGAGCACTGTTACTTTCCTCTGGGGGCCATGGGGATGGACCTTTGTGATGGAGAATGCTTATGATTCAAAATGTCTCATTTAAATTCCATGATTCCTGTGGGTCAGGGGCTTGCTTTGTTAGGATTTTCTTCAAAGGCTACAAAACACTGTAGGGGTGGACAAATCTGAAAAAATAAGGCCTTTAGGAACTCTTAGGAAGAAAATGAATTGGCGTTCTTGATTGAACCTCTATCATTTGGAAAACAGTCCTGTTAAATTACAACCTTAACATGCTGTATGTTGTCACTGAGAGCGGGTCTCATTTCCTGAGAATGGATATTTTCTTCCGGCTCTGTTGAAAAGCATTTCTCACTCCTGCTATCACTGTCTCTCTTGATCGCTTTCTCTCTCATACACACACACACACCCTATCTTTCTTTCTTTCTTACTCTTTTCCTCTCTTTCAATGCCAGGCAACCCAGAAAAAGAAGCTGTTGGCATGCCTACCTAACCTTACTGAACCTTCACTGCTGGGGAAGGTCAAGTTTGCTGCATTCTATCCACTAGCTCATGGCACGCAGTAGGACTGCACTCCACAGATCTCATGACTGTACTGAAGGGCTACAGTTTTCCTTAATCACCTGGGTCTGGAATAAGGATGTTCTTTATATTTGAGGATAGTCCACATTTGAAGGTATTTGAGGAATCAAGTCTGATTTTGTTTCTTTTTTCCTAGTCCCACTTTGTAGGCCAGGCTTGCCCTGATATGAAAGTATTTTCTGTTCCTTACCTTTAAGGATGAAGCACTGGCTGGTTAGAAGTCACCACAGATTTGAGAATGGGCTTGTATGAGTGCCTGTTGAATGTGGACTTTCTTATCATTGTTAGTGATTCCTCTGAGGAATCTATTTAATGGCAATGTCTTTTTTTTTTTGCAGACATGACAATCTTGATGGGGATGTACTTGGTAATTTTGTGTCATCCAAAAGGCCCCCACACAAAAGTAAGCCCGTGCAGACGGTCCTGGCTGAAAGCCCCCCTGTGGCTCCTACATGGGAGAAAATGGACAATCTTCAGTTGTCAGAGCCTTCCTTGGACACGAAGAGGGTGGGAGAGAAGATGAGGCCAAAGTCTGGCCTGATCGCCCGAGGCATGATGGCCGGGCCCACCACCAGCTCTCCACAGGTGCTCCTATTATTATTATGAGAGTGGACAGTGAGAATGGGGGCAGGGGTTTAAGGTGCTGCCTGGGTTTATTTTGGGGTACCCCACAAGACAGCCCAAGAAGAGGGGATCTGGGTGGTGGGATGGGAAGAACACCTGCCTCTGTTTTCTCCCTGGCTCCACTGTCATCTTGTGGAACTCTGGGCAGGCCTTGTCTCCTTCCCTGCCCTCAGTTTACCCATCCTGTCAACGAGGTGGATGCCATGTTTTTATGTTGCTTTGCCGAGTCAGAACACATCTGCCCAGCTTTATCTTTGCAATTCAGGAGTGGGGGGACCATCCAAGTCTAGGGAACATCTTTTTTTAAACCATGATAGTTAAAAGGGAAAAAGAACCCCCAGTCCTTATAGCTTCACTTGCTTTGCTTTCAAAATAAAGCGTTCTAAAGATCAACACCGTCACTGTACAGTGTCCCTTACGGAGAGATTGTGGTAGCACCTGATCAGGTGGGGAGACTAAACCAAACGAGAGAGGAAGTATAAAAGAACTTTGTAAAACAACAAAGGAAAATCAAACCCCAAACTCAAAGTGTAGTATCGGATAAATCAGGGAGCATAAGCAGACCAAACCGCGGTGGTCGGCGTCCACGGCTGGTCACCTCCAATCTCACGTGCCGCGTGTGTAGATGTGGGCTCGGGCTATAGACGCAGCAGTGCAGAAAACCCCACTTACAGATGAAGCGGACCCTCCCCCTGCCTCTGCCTACACCTTGGGAGATTTTCAGACAGCGTCTTTATTTCTCTTGGCCGTGGTCTTGTTTGTTAGACCAGGTCTAAGGCACTTTCGAACTCTGGGATTCCGGGGCTCTGAGACGGTATAGCAGTGTTGGTGTTCAGGTCAAAGGGGGGAAGGCCTGCTCCATTCTGTGTGGTTCAGACCACACCTAGACATCATGTTTCATCCTAAGTGTCTTGTACTTGAAAGACATTCACAAACCAGATCATGTGTAGAGGAAAAGAATTAGGAAGGTAAAGAGTTTGGAGAAAACGGAAAGATTCGGGAGTATTCCATCTTGGGAGGACAGGGCTAGTGTGACACAGGACGGAATGTACGAGATTTCTTCAAACGTGGAGATAGGAATAGCCTTGTCACAGGCTGGCAAATACGTGGCCTTCAGGTGACCTCTCCATGCCGCTCCCTGATGTTGTGCCTGTGGCAGACATTGCTAGTGGATCTCAGTGCCCTTTTCCCTACCAAGTCTGGATGTGACTTCAGAACCTCCCGGGCATGTTGGGCAGTTACTCCCAATGCGTGGAATGGAGTGGCAAGTGAGATCAGCTCTATTCGCCATCTTGAGCTTAGGCTATAAACCCCATGGGAAGCAGGGACTCCACCATAGTGAGCACAGAGCGTGGTGTGTGGCCCTTTGTTGGACTGAGTGATGTACACTTGCTTGGGGCTTCAGAGACCATAGCTAGGGCCAGTGGGTGGAGGCCAGTGTAAGGAGCTCTCCGTTGCTTCAGCAGTGGCATGGCACAGGCCATTTAGGAAGGAACTAGACGAGTTGTGTTCAGGGGATGCCAGATACCCCATCTGCTGGGGACCTTGTAGAAGGGGTCCTGTCTGGTTGAGAGTTTAGACTAGATCAGCGATTGTCAGACTTTGTAGTCTCAAGATCTCTTTATACTCTTAAAATTATTGAGAAGCCCGAAGAGCTTTTGTTTATGTGGGTTGTGCCTGTTGATATTTACTATATTAGAAATTAAAACAGAAATATTTTTTGTTAACTTATTATTTATTTAAGTGTGTTTTTCCAGGACCCATCAGCTCCAAGTCAAGTAGTTGTTTCGATCTAGTTGTGGAGGGCACAGCTCACAGTGGCCCAGGTGGGGATCGAACCGGCAACCTTGTTGTTAAGAGCACCACACTCTAACCAACTGAGCTAACAGGCCGCTCCAAAACTGAGAAATTAAAAAAATACTTGTTTAGTCATTAGAAATAACAATAGTAATTACATTTAACACAAACAGCATGTTTGTTTTAAAAACCTTTTATTTTCCAAAACAGAAAAGTAGTGAGATGCGTAGCATTGCTTGACATTTTTGCAAATCTCTTTCATGCCTGACTTTAGTAGCAGGAAGCTCAAGCCTCATATTTGACTTCTGTATTCCGTCTGTTGCATGATGGCATTTTGGTTGAAGGAGATGAAGAAAATCTGGCCTCATACAGATATGCAGTTGGAAGAGGGAAACAAGTATTTTAGAAGTCTTTTCAGAAAACTAGGGCGATTCTTTGCTACTACACACAAACTAGTTGTAGTTTCTGAATGTGGAATGTGCAGCCACACTGATGAACTTTTGGCACTTTATCCATTTCCTTCGGTCTGTCTTGCAGTTTGAATGGATCTTTCACCTCTGTATGATTTAGTAATGTGATGCATGGTCACTTGGAAAATATTGGTTTACTGAGTTATATAGATCTTCTGAATATTGACACGTTTCATTACACACACAAACACACAAACAAAAACACATTAAGAAAATCACATCTGTTGAAGTTACCACCCAACTCAGAAAAGGCGTTAAGGATTGTGAAGCACCCAAACTCACAGTGGCAGATAAAAGTTTCCCCAAATTCTCATTTTTGCCTGAAAACTTGTATTTCTTCACTGACACCACTACATCATGGGTCTCCCTTGAGGTGACAGGCTCAATTTATTTTTGAGGCAATGCCTGCAAAATATCCAAGTCTGACTAACTATAACCATAGTTGGTTGGTCTGTCAGTTGTCCCATGAAAAAAAATCGCAGGTTCAGCTCACGGCTCAGATGTTTGACAAGCACTTTTCCTCAAGATAATCGTCATCCTCTGCGTCCAGCAGACAGCTGGCATATACCTCCCATTAGAATATTATTACACAGAATATTAGAGAGATGTGGACGGTCAGGACAATATCGAAGAACGTTAATAATATCTGTGCTTCAGCTTGGACATTCTTAAGTGCAATTAGCATTTTACTTACTTATTTTTATTGCAAGTGGCGGTGAATGCCTCGAGTACCACTAAAGCTTGGTTCCCCTGCCTTGATTCCCGCTAAGGACCTGCAGGTTTTCTGAGCAGTGCTGTTGCATCATCACTGCAGATGTCAACAGAGCGAAAAAGGGCAAATCATTCATATTGATATTATTGCAATGGTTTTGAGCTCTCTAAAAGGGTTTGGGGACCCCTCAGGGGGCAGACCACACGCTGAGAACTGGTGGACCAGGTGAATGCCAGGGTCCGGTCCTACCGTGGCAGTCGAATCATCCAATCTGTGCAGTGGAGACCCCCTTCCCGACTGCAGTGTGAGTGAGGTGACTCGGGGCTGCTTTACTGCCGAAAGATTGCCTTCAAAATCTCCACTTAGTCAGTGTTTTGTGTGCTTTTCCCTGGGGTGTCTGAATCCTGGGAAGGACTTTGAAGGATGGGTTGTTGTAGTAGTTCCCCAGGTTTTCTGGAAGGTGTTCTGTGGGCCTTTGAATCCCTTGGTCATATTAACGGTTGCTCAAAAGAGCAAGGTTTGCTGGGTGTTTCATCATTTTTCACTACTAGGTCATTTCTGCACTTTCGAAGGATGAGTAAGAGGCTGGGTCCCCTGCCCTTGGCCAGAAGCTTGGTTCTCTTTGGGAACGGTGACTCACGTTTTCCTCGCTCTGTGGCAGGGGACGCCCTGGGTGTCTTTGGAGGAGGTTTATAGTGCCTAGTAATTTCCACCAGGCGAGGACACTCCAGAATTAGCTGTTCTTATTCCAGCACAGGCTTTATACTATTTGGCTCAGGATTATTTCTGGAAATGCTGAGAGGTCCAGGAAAAGCCCAACAGGTGTATTTTTGTCCCTTTCCCTTCCTCCCCCACCCTAGACTGGTGACAACATGAGTTCCCATTTCATCAGTTAATCATTGATAGTAAGAGGGCCTATCAGCTCATTCCTTTGGAATCCCTTCCTTTAAAAAGCTAAGCACATCTTGGCGCTTACTAGGCATAGGTCACTGAGCCGGGAGCTCTGTGGACACCAGAGAGAAATGAAGAATGGCTTTTGCCATTCCTAGACTGCTGGCAGGAGGGGGTGGGTAAGGCCGTAAGTAAGTGGGGACAGGGGCACAGGTACGTAGCTGTAGCTAATATTTGTGAGCTGCTGTGATGGCTCTGGCTCTGTGCTAGTGCTTTCCGAGGGTCTCTGCTTTGATCCTCACACTGTCCCGGGAGAGATAGGTACTACAGGTTCCTAGTTCCTCCTTCAAAACCTTTGGGCCAGGTGTGTTTTGTCATTTAGAATTGTATTTTCAGGAAAGAACTACAGTGCAGAAACCACACACCACATACCCTGCATTAGGGTTTGGGGGTAGCACCCCATGAACAAAACCATTAACATTTCTGCAACTAAACATGAACATTCACACTTGAAAGGAGACTAAACAACCTCCAAGTAGTTAGAAAGAATTTGTTACAGGATTCCAAAGGACATTTTTGTTTTCAGAGGTGATGGGATGTAGGAATTTCAGATAGTGGATTGTGGACAGGTTATATTACAGGGGAGGGAAGTGAGGGACAGAGAAGTTCAATAACTTGCCAGAGGGGACACAGCTGGTTGATGGTGACACAGGAATTGGAACCCAGGTCTCCCCTTGGAGCCGCAGCTTTACCAGCCACTGGGACCCGCTCCCCGTAGGGGTGTGGGAGGAGGGCAGAGGCATGCTCTGGGGGTTCATGCAGGTGGGGTACAGGGAATGCATTACAGAAGTGGTGGCCTGGCAGTGTCTCCTCAAAGAGTAGGTAGGATTTTAAGAGGAGGACTTGGTGGGGAGTGGGGGAAGGACTTTCCTGGGGGAGGGCACGTCATGGGCAAATGCTTGAAGTGGGATAAAGTCTTTTCCCACCTCCCTTGAAGGGATCCTCACTGCTTTTGTCCTTGTCCCTTTCAGGATTCCCTCCGGAAACGCTCCCTGAGGCGGCCCCCGGCCTTGAGTAGCATGACCCAGCCCCGTGAGGAGGAGGAGAGGTGGAAAGCACCCGAGCTCTCTACCCGCACCCCGGCCTGCCCTGCCCCACAGGAAGGCCTGGCTTCCAGCACAGGGTCCACCGCCAGGAGCCCCCTGGGCCAGCTCAGTGAGCCCACCTCGGAGAAGAGCAGATCTGTGCCCAGCAACCCTCCTCACCTGCTGAGCCAAGGGCTGCTCCACAGGGGGAATGGCAGGTGGACGGGTCATCCAGAGGACAGCCCAGCTGTGGACAGCGGCCCAGAGGCTGACAGAACGCCCTTGAAGTTCTTGCCTGCTGGGAATGCCAGGACCACCCAGGAGAGGCTGGAAAGAGCGTTCAAAAGGCAGGGGAGCCAGCCCCTGCCCCTCAGGTGAGCGTGCGGTGCCAGGTGATGGCTCTTTCCAGAGAGCTGTCAAGTCCCTGGTGGCTCCTGGAGCTCCCACAGCCAGCCTGTGCAGTAGGGAAGATGACTGTGGCCCAGAGTGCGCATGCCCGGGGAAGCTGCCAGGGGTGCTTCTTGGGCCCTTCTTACTTCTTCTCAAAGTCAAGAAGCCTTTAGCAGATGGTCCCCACACAAACTTGCAGCCACACGGTCAGGCTGACATGGTACAAGAGTTGCTTCCTGGGGGAGACTGGAGCCGGGGGATGAATCGGCTCCCATGGGCTCTTGTGGGGCCAGTTTGTTTTAACCCTGTCCTTACTCCTTTTTTTCTTTCGCAGTGGACTTGGTGAGTCCTACACTGACTGATTTTTGAATGTTAACCCAATCTTACATTCCCAGAACAAACCCCACTCGGCTCTGATATATTATCTTTTTATATACTGTAGTCTCAACTTATTAATATTTTGTGTAGGGTTTTGTATAGAAGTTCATGGAGGAGATTGGCTGGCAAACTGGTTTTCTGGCAATAGCCTCTCAGATTCTGGTACCTAGGTCCAGCTAGACGTGAGCCCTCTTTTTTCTGTTCTCTTGAACAGGTAGTGTAAGGTTGGTGTTATTTCTTCCTTAAATATTTAGGAGAATTTAGCAGTGAAGCCTTCTGAGCATTGAGCGGAAAGGTTTTAAATTATGGATTCAATTAAAAAAAATTGTTTTTAATTCAAATTTTCTATTTCTTCGTATATCAATTTTGCAAGTTGTATTTTTCCAAAGAATTTTACCCTCTATCTAGATTTTAAATATTGGAATGAAATTATATAATTATAATAGTCTCTTATTATCACTTTAAAGTCTGTGAGATCTGCAGAGATATCTCTGTTTCTATTCCCATACTGGTAATTTGTGTTCTCCCTATTTCTTGACTAGTCTTACTAGGGGATTATCAATTGTATAATGTGCTATTTCAAAGAGCTAACTTTTGGTTTTGTACATTTGTTTTTTATTTCATTGATTTCCACTCTTTTATTCTTTTTGCATTCTACTTTCTTTGAGTTTAATTTGCTATTATTTTCTATTTTATCAATATTGATAATCAATAATTGATTCTCAGCCTTCTTTTTTACAATATCTTTTAGGGGTACAAATTTCCCTCTAAATAGTGTTTTGTCTGCATCCCATGTTAATGGGTTACATATTCATACAATTTAGTTAAAATATTTTCTAATTTCCATTGTGATTTTTTTTTTTCTTTTGACCCATGGGTTATTTAGACATGTATTGATTAATTCAAAATGTTTGAGGTATTGTTCTGGTTATCCTTTTGTTTTTGATTTCTAACATTTCCACTTTGACCACATCTACTCTGTATGATTTCAATCCTTTGGAATTGAAATTTCTTTATAGTTCGGTATATATGTAAAGCTTATCTCTTACAAGCACCACACATTTGGAATTTTAATCCAGTCTGATAATTTTTATATTAATTGGAATAAATATTACATTTATATTTTTCTTTTGCTTGAAAAACTTCCTTTACTATTTCTTTAGCTGCTGTGTCAAAATAATATATATTTTTTTGAGTTTTTGCTTGAAAATATCTTTATTTTACCTTTTGTTTTGAAGGATGTTTTCAATGGGCTTAGAATTCTAGATTGGTACTTTATTTTTTTTTCAGCACTTTAACTATGTTATTCCTTTGCCTTAGGCTTTCACCATTTCTTCTAACAAATTGGTTGACATTTTTATTGCTACTACTTTGAAAGTTATGTCTTGTTTTTTTTTTTTTTTTTTTTTTAACTGCTAGCTGCTTCTCCCCCAATCCCCTCTCCACTGGCTTCTTTTAAGATTTTCTCCTTCTTTGATTTTTCAACAATGTTACTATTCTGTGCCTAGCTGTGGTTTTCTTTGATGATTCTGTTTGGTATGCATAGAGTTTCCTGAAGTTTTCAAAATTATTGTTTATCTTTTCAAAGATCCTTTTTGTTCCGTCTTTTTTTTTTTTCTTCTTCAGGGACTCCCATCACAAATGCACTAGATCTTTTCACTGTGTTCCATAGGTTTTTAAAAATATTTTTTCCTATATTTTTCATATCTTTCTCTCTCTGTACGTCAATCTAGATATTTTCTCTTGATCTATCTTCCAGTTCATGTTTCTTCTCGTCTATCATGTCTAATGTGCTATTAAATATATCTAATAAATTCTTAATTTCAGTTATTTTTCAGTTCTAGAATTTATATTTCTTTTTTAAATAGATTTCAATCTTTTGTGAAATTCTTCACCTTCCTTTATTTTCTTGAGCATATTATTCATAGTTATTTTCAAGTTGCTGTCTAGGAACTTCCATATCTGGACCACCTGTGTGTCTATTGCTATTGTATATTTTTCTTTTGGGTTTTGATCATTTTGTCCCATTTCTTTGCAGTTTTGATAATTTTGATTGAATTCCTGACATTATGTGTGTGAATAATTGTATAGGCTCTGGTTAACGTTTCCTTCCTTGAAAGAGGATTTAATTTTCTTTTGGTAGATGTTAATCTTCTGATACTTTTAGACTTTGTAAAATATCTTTTATCATTCTGTTATCTGTCTAATAACTTTTATAATTATCTCCTTTGTTGAACAGAAATCCTTAATTTTGGCATATTCAATGTTGTTTGCCATATGATTTACATTTTTGAAGTTTTCTTTATTAATTCCTTTTTTGCCTTTTGGTTTCAATGGTATTCTCCATTTCTAGTAACTTTATAGTTTTAACTTTCACATTTTGGTGTTTAATCTTTTGTATTTGTCAGGATAAAAAGATCCACTTTTATTTTTCTCCACATAGTAAGACAGTTTTTCCAGTGTCACCTACTCTACAATCTGCTCTTTATCCCATTGATTTATAAAGCATTCTTTATTCTTTACTAAGTTCCCATATAGACATGGGCCTGTCTTAGAGTTCTCTATTGTATTTCACTGTTTTTTTCTTTTTGTCTTTTTTATTTTTATTTATTTTATTTTTAAGATTTTTATTAAAGATATAGCTAACACACACTATTATATGAGTTTCAGGTGTCCACCATAGTTGTTTAACATTTATATACCTGAAGATGTGATCACCATAAGTCCAGCAACTATCTGACTCTGTACCACGCTATCACAATAATATTGACTATATTCCCTATGCTGTACATTACCTCCCCATGACTTATTTGTTTTATACCTGGAAATTTGCACCACTTATTGCCCCTCACCTTCCCCCTGCTTTTAAAAGTTTCAATTACAGTTGACATCTAATGTTATTTTATATTAATTTCAGGAGTACAGCATAGTGGTTAGACATCTATATAATTTAAGAAGTGATCTCCTAACTAGTCTAATACCCATTTGGCACTATACATAGCTATTACTATATTATTGGCTATATTCCCTATGCTTTAATTTATATCCCTGTGACTGTTTTGTAACTACCAATTTTTACTTCTTAATGCCTTCACTTTTTTCACTC
Organism: Rhinolophus sinicus; assembly: GCF_036562045.2. Lineage (NCBI taxonomy): Eukaryota > Metazoa > Chordata > Mammalia > Chiroptera > Rhinolophidae > Rhinolophus > Rhinolophus sinicus. Next base: position 105,632,657 of record NC_133758.1, read on the forward strand.
TGCCCCCCAACCCTCTCCTGTCTATCACCTCAACAAATCTAGTACCCATCTGACACCATACATAATTATTACAATATTATTGACTATATTCCTTATGCTATACCCTACATCCCCATGACTACTTTGTAACAACCAATTTGTACTTCTTAATCCCTTCTCCTTTTCTCACCCACACCCCCAAACCTGCTACCATCTGGCAACCATCAAAATGTTCTCTGTATCTATGAGTTTGTTTCTGATTTGTTTGTTAGTTTATTTTGTTTTTTAGATGCCAAATGTAAGCAAAATCACATTGCATCTGTCTTTCTCTGTCTGATATACTTCACTCAGCACAATACCCATGCTGCCACAGATGACAAGAATCCATTCCCTTCCCTGGCCAAGCAATAACCCATTGTATATATGTACCACCTCCTCTTTATCCATTCTTACATTGATGGACACTCAGGCTGCCTCCACATCTTGGCCATTGTAAACAATGCTGCAATGAACATATGGATGCACGTGTCCCCTTGCAGTGACGTTTTGGGTTTCTTCAGCTAAATACCCACAAGTGGGATTACTGGGTCCTTCTTTGTTGCTTGTTTGCCTTTGTTTTAAAGTCTATTTTGTCTGGTGTAAGTATGTCTACTCCAGCTTTTTTGTTGTTGTTTGTTTCCATTTTCATGAAATATCTTTTTCTATCTCTTTACTTTCCTTCTGTGTGTGTCTTTCAATCTGAAGTGATTCTCTTGTACGCAGCATATGTGAGTGTTTTGTTTTCTAATCCATTCAGCCCTCCTATGTCTTTTGATTGGAGACCTTAATCCATTTACATTGAAAGTAATTGTTGATGGATATGTAGTTATTGCCATTTTATTATTCATAATTTTGATCTCTTTTTCCCATCTTAAAATAGCCCCTCTAACATTCCTTGTAATAACTGGTTTGGTGGTGATGAACTCCTTTAGTTTTTCTTTCTTGTCTGGGAAGCTTTTATCTGCCCTTTGATTCTAAATGACAGCCTTGCTGGGTAGAGTAGTCTTGGTTGTAGATCCTTGCTTTTCATCACTTTGAATATTTCCTACCAATCCCTTCTGGCCTGAAAAGTTTCTGTTGAGAAATCATCTGACAGTCTTATGGGAGCTCCTTTATAAGTTACTAATTGCTTTTCTCTTGCTGCTTTTAGGATTCTCTCTTTGTGTTTAACCTTTGCCATTTTAATTGTAAGCGGGCATTTTCCCGCCAAATCGCGTTGCGGGGCTTTTTTGACATTTTCTCGCCAAAATTAGACTTTCCGTAAAATATTCATATCTTTCGATCTATTTGATATTTTTCTATGAAACTTTCAGTGTTTTAGTTTTAAAAAGAGGTGCAAAATATGTGTTATTCTCGTCTCCCGCGCTTTGGTATAAAAAGCGATATGATGAGTTTACTCGTTTCCCGCAAAAAATGTGTTAATTTTAATGTGTCTTGCCGCGGGCCTGTTCGGGTTAATCTTGTATGGGACTCTGTGCATTTCCTGGGCTTGTATGTCTATTTCCTTCACCAGGTTGGGAAAGTTTTCAGTCATTATTTCTTCAAATAGGTTCTCAATCCCTTGCTTTCTCTCTCCTCCTTCTGGTAACTCTCTGATGCGAATGTTGTCACTTGATGTTGTCCCAGGAATCTCTTAAACTATGCTCACTTTTTGGATTCATTTTTCTTTTTGCTGTTCTGACTGGGTGTTTTCTGCTATCTTGTCTTCCAAATCATTGATTTGATCCTCTGCTTCATCTAGTCTGCTGGTGATTCATTCTAGTGCATTCTTCATTTCAGTTATTGTGTTCTGCACTTCTGACTGGTTCCTTTTTATGGTTTCTATGTCCTTTTTTTTTTTTTTTTTAAATTTTATTTTATTAAATTTATTGGGGTGACAGTTGTTAGTAAAATTACATAGGTTTCAGGTGTACAATTCTGTATTACAACATCTATATCTATGTCCTTTTTTGTGCTTGCTATCTCTTTGTTGAACTTCACACTAAGTTCCTTGAACATCCTTATAACCATTGTTTTGAATTCTGTCTCAGGTAGTTGCTTGCCTCCATTTAGTTTAGTTCTTTTTATGGAGTTTTCTCCTGTTCTTTTATTTGGGAGGTATTTCTTTTTTCCTCATTTTTGCTGCCTCTCTGTGCTTGTTTCTATGTATGAGGTAAATCTACTATGTCTCCCAGTCTTGGCCAGGTGGCCTTATGTAGTAGGTGCCCTGTGGGGCCCTGGCACAGCCTCCCTGGTCACCTGAGCTGGGTGCTCCAGGAGTGTCCCTTGTGTGGGTTGTATCTGCCCGCCTGTTATAGTTGAGCCTTGATTGCTATTGGCACATCAGTGGGTGGGATTGACCCTCAGTCTGATCGGCTGTGGGGTTTGGCCATGTCCACAGCTTACAGGCTGCTGTGTGGGGGCTTAACACACAGAGTGGGATTCACCCCAGCAGGCTCTGGTGCCTGTTGAGACCACCCTTTGTGTGTGCTGCTTGTGGGGCTAATTGGGTGGTGCTCTGCTGTGGTCTGAAGCCAGCCTCCAAGTATGTTGGTTCTCGAGCATCTTGGGAGGGGCTCTAGTGCAGACTCAGGTCACCCTCTGCCTGTGACCAGCTGGGGACTACTTGGTAGGAGCTACAAAGGGATTTTTGCTGCCTGTGCTAAACCTGGTATTATGTGGGAGAGGCCACATTGCGACCCAAGGACATCTGCCACCATTACTGGGCCTGCAGTAGCTCCACAAAAATCCAGGACGTCCTGAGGCCTGCTGCTATCTGCCGGCTCTCTTAAAGTTCAGCTGCTGATAAGCCTCATGCGGTAAATGAGTTGGGTGATGCAGGGTCTCAGGGAGTTACTAGAGTGGGAAGAGCTGTGATTGCCTGGTTAATGTAGACTCTGGTTTGGTGCCAGTGCTGTCTGGAGCTACTCAGCAAAAGTGTCAGAGCACGGAGAGGCCAGCTGCTGCCCACTGGGGGCCGTGAACTCTGATACTTCTCCAAGATACAGAGCAATGTGGGTGGGATTGGCTGCTCTGGGAGATAGTGCCTCCGGGGTTGGGGGATGTGGGTGGGGCCAGGTCCCAGCAGGGCAGAGCCTGGGAGCTCACCAGGCCAATCAGATTCAGATTTGGCCTGTGGGGGGCGGGCTCAACACAGGAAAGATGGAGCCCACCTACCAGCGGCATAGGAGGAAAACTTCTCTTGGGAAAATGCTGGCAAAATACGATTGTCCTCTAGTACTCCCCCTGAAGCCACATTCCTCAGTTTGGCCCCTGTGTGTCTCCAAGCCCCAAGCCCCCCTGAGTCACTGTCCTGCTGGAGCCCAAAGCGAGTGCTGTTAGGGAGTGAGTCTGTGCGCGGTTGTTCAAGGGGACGTCTGGGAAGAACTGTCTTGGACCTTTGCTGTAAAGTCGCTCCCAAATCAGCTCACAACTGTAACTTTCTTGTCAATCAGCTGTTCTGTATTCAGAGTGGTTTTCTTTGCATGACTTCACCTGCACCCCCTCATGACTCTGGCCTCTTTTATTGTCATCACAGCACCTGTCGTTACTTGAAATCATTTTGTTTACTTATGTGTGTCTCCCCCACAATAGAATATAAGTTTCATGAGAGCAGGGACCTTTGTATAATATTTCCTGCACCTAGAATATTACCTGGTACACAAAAGACACTCAATGAATATGTACTACTACTACTAACAACAATAGTAAGTATTTTAACTACATTTACTCTTTTAATTCTCATAAAAGGTCTATGAGGGAAATACTGTTATTATCCCCACTTTACAGATGAGGACACTCACTCAGAGAAGTTGCTTTACTTCTTGCTTTACCAAGTTTTACATCTAGTAAGAGGCAGAACAGGGGTTTGAACCCAGGAAACTAGCTCCAGAGCCCGGTGAATACATGAATTAATGGTGTTACCTTTCTCCCGGGTAGAAATCCTTTCCACCACCTTTAGATGGTGGCTGGCTTCAGCTCGAACACCTCCAGTGATGGGGAACTCCCTGCCTCCCACCGCACTTCTGCCTGATTCTGACTATCAGAAAATTCTTCCTCACACTCAGTTAAAATCTGCTCGCGCATAGTTTAACTCAGTGGGCCCTGTTTTGCCCTCCAATGCCAGAACACGTGTGCCCTGGAAAAGGGGACAGTGCCTCAAACCTGTTGGTCGGGAGCATTCGCAGGCTGCACTGATCTGGGAGAGATGGAGGCTGAGGAGAAAGGCGAGTGGCTGGAGGATCGGGGGGCTGGGTTCTAGGCCTCGCTTCGTCTTGGGTGACCTGGATGGGTCATTTTGTCTCTAGGCTTCAGTGTCCCTGACTGAAATGTGGCCACTGGGGAGATGATTTCCAGGTGTCCTTCCAGCTCATGCATTCGTGCTGGCCTATGAGGCTTACTTCCAGAGTTATTTCATACATCAGATATTTACTGGGTACCTGCTGTTTGCAGGGCACTTAGGAGGCGTGGCACATGGGCTCTGGAGCCTGACGACCTGGACGGGCACACCAGCTCTGCCCTTTATAAACCGTGGCCTTGGACCAGTTAGTAAACCCTCGAAAGATGGTATGGACTTTGTTTTATACGAAGAGGGTAGCAGGCAAAAGTGCTTCCACAGCCCCTCCCCCCAATACCAAGTGAAGTATAAGTAGGGTGTTTAACATCTGTTTAGTAGTGTTGACTTTTATATTGGTCAATCAACAAACATTTGGGGGCCTTGGTTTTTACCTATCACTTGTTCCATATTTGCTGGTCACCATGCTGAGCTCATGCGTACATTATCTCATTTACTCTTTATAATCATTGAGTCGGATATTATCATTGGGTATTTTTTTTTTTTGAGTTCTCATTAAATAGTATTCTCTTCCTCCTCCTGAGTTCTGAACACATTGACAAATAAAACAAAGGGTATCAGTCAGATACGAGTAAAATGAATGCATCGCTGTGATTGATAAGGGAGAGGACACAGCAAGTCAGGAGGCCTGGTGAGCCGGGAACGAGGCAGACTGCCCACCTCCTCTCAGGCCCAGGGCAGGTCACCTCACATAGTCACGTGGTGGGAGGGTCCAGCCCCTGGAAGCGTAGCTCTTTCCCAAGAGGAGAAAGGGTACAGCTGAGCCTAACATTCCCCTTTTCTTTCTTCCTCCAGTTAGCCCGTCACATAAGTCACACTCCCTTAGGACGGAGTGAGTAACGGGGAGGAGACTAAAGGTCTATATGAAGGAGAGACCAGTATAGCTTCCTCCAAACTCCCAGAAGACACTGGGAGTGCAGAACAAGCATCTTCTCGCCCTCGCAATTATTGTCCCCATTTCCCAGATGAGGAAATGGAGGCACAGTGAATTGAAGGAATCTGTCAAGGTTCTGGATGGATGCAGATCCAAGGGCTCGCAGTGTGGTGAATGGAATATGCGTTGGCTTTTAGCTGTTTCCCATCCCCTCAGCTACGCATGCTTGTGCAGTGCGTATACTACGTAACTGAACACAGCACCCTCGGTTTGAAACCAGGGCCAAAATAATTCCATTCGCTAAATCTAACTGCCCCCCTTGCCCCTCCCAGTCCCGTCCATAAGTCCCGTTCTCCCCGGGGCCTCCATTTATTTCATTCAGTTCAGTAAACGTGGGTATGAGTCCTAGTGTGTATCAGATCCCACGAGGTCCTTAATGTGAGAGGGAGGTGTGCATATGTAATTCTTTTAAACACGACAAAGGACAGTGAGATGACAGCAGAGCTGGCCTGTGCACAGCGCATGCTCCACAACTCAGACCTCACAAAGCTGGAGGAAAGGTGGCTATTTGGAGCCTTCTCTGGGCCTTGCAGCGTCAGCCCAGGGTCGGCCATGGAAGTCCCCAGGAGCAGGGGGACCGTGCACGCGTCCTGGGGCAGGGGGGCAGGTGGAAGACGTGACCTGCTGAGATATGAGGGGGCACGAATCTGTGCAATCAGTCAGGCTCGTCTCACTCTGACTCTTTAGATCGACTCAGTTAATGACAGGACTATTTTCTGCTTCCATTTTTGTTTCTCTCTGTGTTTAGAAAATATGGCATCTGGGCTCCCATTGTGGGGGGATGTAGCTGTTTGGGGCCATCTGTCATTTGTCACTGGCTTGTCAAGGCTGTCCTTGGTGGGTTCGTCTTAGGGTCAATCAGAACTGCAGGGATGCGGCCCTGAGCCGGGAAGTCCTGCCCTCCTCGCCTCACTCTGCTTCCCGCCAGCAGGCTGTGTCCGGGCAGGACCTTCCTCTGCGTATTTACATCTCACTCCCCCACACACCTGGCTCAGAGCAGCCCCGTGAGAAACCTTAGAGGCAGGACTACGAGCCTCTAAGAGAGGTGATTCTTTGTTAAGTCCCTTGAGCTAGGTGTCCAAGCATGGTGGCTCCCCAAATGGCACTTTGTGAAGGTTGGTAGTCTGGCTGGGGGCAACCTCACTTGTGGGGCTTACAGCCGGCTCGCAGGGCATGCTGGCCTGTCATTTATCTGAGAGTCTCTCGGAGTGGCTCTCGGGGCCCTCTGATAGCCACACAGATCCTGCTGGGGTTGACTTTCTGCGTAGTAGCTGAAAACACGCGGGGTTTCTGGTGGTAAGCACTGGCTTTCACTTTGCTTTCCAGGTGGGCACGGGCTGCACAGGCTCCAGCCACACACTTTTTGCCCAGTCTTGTTTCGAGACCTGGATGTAATCATGGGCATGAAACTGAGAAGAGCTGTTGGCCTCTCTTGGGAATTCAACTCATGGCAATGGCCACAGCAACAGAATCTAGGTGCCAGAGCCACCAAGCAAATCTGTGTCCCCTCAAGCAACTGTGAGCCATGGGTCCTTGGGAGGCAAGATGGGATGGCTCTTGGTACAGATGGGGAAGCTGAGGCCCAGAGAGGGGCATGGGTCTCTCCAGGGTCACACGTCCCTTAGGATCAGGGACCCAACAGCCTGGCAGTGTGAGCCAATACGAGGGTGTATTAGTTTCCTATTGCTGGTATGACAGATTGCCATAAACTTAATGGCTTGAAAATAATACGAATTTATTATAGTTCTGATGATAGAGGTCAGAATTGGGTCTCATGGGGCTAAAATCAAGGTGTCAGCAGGGCTGCATTCCTTCTGGAAGCTTAGAGGCGAATCCGTTTCCTCGCCTTTTCCGGCTTCTCTGTAGAGGCCTTCTCAGGCCTTGGTTTGTGGCTCCTGTTCCATCTTCAAAGCCAGGAACATCGGGCTGAGTCCTTCTCAGGCGGCCATCTCTGGTTCTCCCTTTTCTGCCTCCCTCTCCCCCTTATAAGGACCCCTGCGATTATGTGGGGCCCACCTGGGTAACCCAGGATACTCTCCCATCTCAAGGTCAGCTGCTGAGCAACTCCATCTGTAACCTAACTCCCCTGTGCCCCATAACCCAGCATGTTCACACTTTCCGGGATGAGGACGTAGACATCTTGGGAAGGGAGGCCATTATTCTGGCCACCATGGAAGGAAACTGTTTTTTTCGTGCAGCATTTAAAATCCTTTTTGGTCTCACTGCAATTTTTAAAGTGTCCACTTTTCCCCATCTCAGTCTCCCTTTCTACCACTCCTGGAAGAATTTTTGTCATGTTCACATTTTCCAGTCATTCTCCCCTGTCTGTCTGTCTTTTCCTAATGTGGTTCATGTGGGAAGGGAACCAGGAAAACCCAGGGCTGCATGATGCCCCCAGGACCAGCAGGTTTGGCACGTAAAGGATGCCTGGCTCCGGGGTCTGCCATCGGCTCCGGTGAGCTCAAGGCAGTTGTTCGTCTCACCCTGGGGAAAATGGGCGTCGTCCTAGAACACAAGCTTCAAGTATGATAAAGTCTATGGAACTGAAGTTTAATTTAGGTGGATTTTTTAAAAGGTATCTTAAAATGGGTGTTTTAAAGAGTGGAGTGGAATAGATGGTCCTTTAGGACCCATTTCAATTCCTAACCGCTTTAAATATACATGTCCTTCCTGTGCTCAGGATAAGCCTGCAGCAGATGCCACCAATTACCCTGTGGCATCCTGTTCCGCGTGCAGGACTTCCTTGGTTCTGGAGAGACTTGCCTTCAGACCCCGAGTTCCTAGAGTTGTGTCCTCAGGAAGGCCCTGTCAATCCACAGAAACAATCATTTATTCATCGATTTATTCAACAACTTTTTAGTGAGTGCCGTAGTGTGTTTGAGTCAGCCTGTACCAGCTCTAACCTGCTGACTGTTAGCATTTTTCCCTGATTCTGCGTTGGACCTCAAGGTGGTAGCTTGAACTTGGTCAGGGTGGGAGATGTTTAGACCTTGGAAATTGGCAAATGCTGCAAATCAGCCTCCCCCTCCCTGGAGAACCAGTTGTTCACATGTAGCAGGACGTCATCTGTGATGGCCTACTGTGTGCCAGCCACAGCCTGGGTCACTGGGGATTCTGTGTGAACCAAGCAGACCAAGGCGCCGCCCTCTGGGATCTTATACTTCCTCCTGGGCGAGGCAGCCCAGTACCACAACTGCACAGGTAAATATAAAACACACCTGAGTGCTATGAGGAACAAGAAATCAAGGAGCAGTGAGAGGGAGCCCTGAGTTTGGGGTTGCTGTTTTCCAGAGGGGTAGTCAGGGAGAACCTTTCTGCGAAGGTGACACTGGACAAGGAAAACAGGGAACCAGGCTTTTGATCCCTGGGAGCAAATGCAAAGAGACTAGCTGTGCAGAGGCCCTGCGGTGGGAATACGGTGCTTGTTCCAGGCTGGAGTGGATGAGGGAGAGAAGAGGGAGTGAGAGGGGCCTGAGGCTGTAGAAAGCACTGGCTTGTACTCTAGGAGGTAAGAGAGCCTTCGGAGGTCGAGCAGAGGTGTGGCATGACCTGACTCGTGTGTTTGTAGGATCCCTCTGGCTGCCGGGTTGAGAAGGGACTCCAGGCGGCAAGCCAGGGTGGACGCAGGGAGACCAATCGGGCCGAAGCCTAGAGGAGGGCTGACAGTGGCCTGAATCGGGGCGGTGCAGCGAAGGCGGTGAGATATGGGCTGCATTGTTACAGGTGCACGCACGTGGGAGTCAACGGGATTTGCCCATGGATTCGATGTGCTGTCTTAGGAGGCAAGGATGACTCCCGTGCTTTTACTGAACAATGTACAAGAAGGGAGTTGCCATTCCCAGAAATGAGGAAGACGGGGAGAAGCAGGTTTAAGCCATGGGCACTGGGCCTAGTCCATATCCCTCGTTTGCCCTGATTCTGGCTGTCAGGCCGGTGGTGTTTCTTTATTCACTGGCCTGCGGGTCAGGGACCGTGTGCTTGGAACCACAGAGGTGAGCCGTTATCTGTCCTGTGGGTCTCATTTCAGGCCCTGTTGCTGCTGTGTGACAGGACCGTTCTCTTCAGCCTTGGGGTCTTACTGAAGCTGTTAAGAGATTGTCTCTCACACCAGGACTATTCCTAGAGTCCCAGTTAACGGGATTGCTCATAGCTATTCTCGGATGACAGTGAAAGCAACTCCCCAGCTGGCCTTGAAGTCAAACACTCCTTCCTGTGTTTGCAGGGTGTTTCTGCCTTGGTCAGAGCCTCGTGCTCCTGTCTGTAAGTGGAGGGGTCGATGGACTGCACTTTAGGGGCTCCTCCACCCATGACATTCCCCCGCCCTACATTCCACATGTGGCCTTGGACGTGCCGCCACTGCTCACTCTTTCCTGTTACTTGAACGACTCCTGTCTTAGGTCAGGTCCCCAGGGACAGTGGTTCTCCAGCTGTGATCCCTGGACCAGCCGCGTCGGCGTCACCTGGGAACTTGTTAGAAGCACAACTTGCCTGACCTACTGCATCGGGACTTTGGGGGTGAAGCCCAGCAATGTGTTTAACAAGCCCCCCAGGGGATGTGCTGCAGCCCACGTTTGGGAGCCAGAAGCCAAGCCTGAGATGGAGGGTCCGGTGCATGTAATTTTGGGGGGCATGTTCTTAGTGAGGGAAGTAGGACAGGGCAGGTCCCAGTGAGGATGTGGGGTCTTCATCTGATCCCACAGGGAGGTGAGAGTGGGAATTGACCCAGAGCTGGTCCCACCTTTAAGCCACGAGTGAGCTTTTTTGTTTCCTGCTTCAGTCTTTGACGATGGGTTGCCCGTCCTGGGGTGGGGCAGGCAGTGTGCCACTTCCTGGGTGAGTTTGGCAAAGGGCGATTCTCTGGAGAAGGGTGCAGCTGTGAGCCGTTAGCAGCCAACGTGGACAGCAGCTGGGATGGGTGTGCCCAGTCAGGGGCATCTGAATGGGGCACCAGTGCCTTCTACGTCAGTTCTCGTGGCTCCTTCTATACTCAGCCAGCTCCTGGTGTCGTAAATATAGACAAGCTGCAAAGCCGGTTCACAGACATCAGGCCGGTGCACGGGCGGCCCTGGTGACGCAGGCCAAGCACGGAGGTGACAGGTGGGGAGACTGGAACGAAGCCTGATAAGGCCCGCAGACGGCCCCCGCCATCATGACCCCCCAGTCTTCACTGTAGGCGTGCCATGCTAACCTGTCACTGGCTTCATGGCCGGGTATTGTCCTGTTGTATCAATTAGACAGGGAGTGTCTCCTGACATCCTTCTGGGGGTGGATGACACGGCTCCCTGCCTCTAAAGCCCAGGGCCTGCCATGAGGCTCTGTTGGGTGCTAAGTTGTAGCCCTCACAGAGGAGTGCAAGACCGGCGGGCAGTTAAGGGGGTGCTGTTGACCCAGCAGGAGGGCCGTGGGTTTGTAGAGGCCGTGTTTAACGCAAAGGCTTTGTAGTGCACCAGTAACATCAGGTGGGGATGGCTGCGATAACCTGCCCAGTTCTGTGTGGCTCTCTGCAGCCTGGACACAGCCAGGGCCCCCCAAAGCATCCATGTCTCTGCCTGTGTGTTGGAGCCAGTGGTCAAGTCCAGGGAAATTTAGCAGCTCTTGACATTGGGAGAGTGCCTGTCAGATTTTCGAGTTTTGCAGTAAATGGACAGCAGGTGGCAGCAGAATGTCACCAATCTTCAGGACTCCGGAGACTTTGGTTAGCCTTACCACGTGACTTCACTCAGCAGACACCCACCAGGCCCCCACCAAGGACTGGCACTCAGGGAGAGAGATGAGTGAATCCCAGCCCCTCCTGGGTCCCCAGCCGCTCCCGCGCTCTGGGTCAGGAGCGCACACAGGCCTAAATCCTGCGACGGAATGAGCTGTGCCACCTGGGTCTTGGCAGAGGGCTGAGCAGAGGATGTGGCATTTGCGGTTTCTTGATTGTTCCCAGTATCCGAGCATCCCGAGTCTGCTGATGAGTAATGGGTAGAATTTCTGCACTGCACAGGACGAGTAATGGGTAGAACTTCCATTTTAATTTGTCTCTGCGCATTGTTTGCACTTTATGTCTGAAATTAGCTGACTTTTGGAACAAACACAACACACAGTTGCTTTCCTGTGTGGACAGGTGGCCTGCCTGGGGCACCTGTGCTGTTGCAGCCTTACCTTCGTAACCGACTCCAGAGACCTCTCTTGTGGCAGGCATGGCTGCCCCCCACACCCGCCGTTGGTGCCCTGTGCACAGCTGGTCTCCTTCCCACCTCTTACCTGCATTCCCCCTACATATGCGCCCCCAGCCCAAAGCAGAATGCCAGCTCGCTCTCCTTCCGCAGGCTGGCCTCTCCCGAGCACGCACAGGAGACAACTCCGAGAAACGGCCCCAGGGCACAGTACAGACCCCTCGGAGTCCTCCAGGAGTGGGGCTGGTGCCCGACTCTTTGTGTGGCAGTTACAGCTGCTAGGTACCTTCAGTTCCAGGGTTTCCAAGGCTTTGATCCAGTGCATCTCCCAGGGGACAGAGACATCCCATGACTCAGATTTCCTTTGAGGTCAAGAAAGTGTGGCTCTGCGGGGAGAGAGTGTCCACACCTCTCCCTGGACGGCTGAGTGACCTCGTTTTGTCTGTCTCTGGACCTCAGCGTGCAGCTCCGAGGTCCTCCTCTGACCACACCTGGGCCTCGCCAGCGCAGCCGTAGGCCCAAGTCCAAGTCCAGGCCACGCAGGCTGGGAAGATGATGCATGCAGAGGCAGCCGCTCCTGCTAGATGCAAGGAGGCTGCTGAGACCCAGGGATGAGTTTTGGGAGATGAATGACAGTGAGCAGGACAGGTGTGTAGAGAGTCTTCTTTTCTGGGTACTTTTGTTTTTCTCCTTCCAAGATGCTTATCTGCTGGTCTGCCAGGTAGCTTCCAGCAGACCTTGGGTACCAGAACCCCGGAGAGAGGCCAGCAACAGGGCCAGGATGAGAGTGGAGCGAGTGAGGCATCTGGGGTGCACAGCATAAGGAGGCACTCACTCTCCAGGGGGCTCAGCTGTGGTGTAGGTGGCTCCATGAACCTGCGAGTGAGTGCTTCCTTAAGTTTTACACCCTCGGTGCCTTGCCTGTGTCAAATGCTGGCCTGGTCCACAGAGTCTGGCTGCTTCTCTTTGTTCCTCAGTATCGTGGATAACCAATATAGCATAATGATTTCATAACTTATTTTTACTTCCATGAGCTCCTTGAGGACTGGAGGGGGCCTTCTTTCTTGCTTTTCCCTAGCTATATCCCTGGACCTGCCAATAAATATTGAGCAGATGACAGAATGTACATAGTTAAGGAGACTGCAAGGGAAATTTATGCTGATCTGTTTGGGACAGTGTCATGAAAATTACATTGATTATCTTTAATAGCATTAGAATAATCCAGACTGTCTTCAAGTTCACTTGTTGGCATTTATTCATCGACTCATTTTTTTATTCATACATTCATTTAACCAACTACTCATCTGACCAACCAATCATCCATCCAACTAACCAACCCATCAATTCACCAAACCCCCAACCAACCAATGCAACCCATCACACCTGTGATGTTTCACAGTCAAGGCATCTGGCATGTTGCCGTCCTCGGGAAGCCTTTCCCCTGCTCTTCCCTGCTGCTGTGGTACCTGGATAGGACCCCTTTCTCATACCTCTCGCAGCAAGTGTCACGCTGGAGAGAGCCAACGGGCCACCTTGTTTCTCCCGCTGGGCTCTCAGCTGCCTGAGTATGGGGCTGAGTTGTCTGGGACCCTGCCTCCTTCCATTTTGCCCAGAAGGGCTCCAAACGTTCTATATGGAGCTGAATTACTGGCTTTGCCTTGGGGGCGGGGAAGTGAAGTCTGAGGTCTTCTTTTCACTCAAGGAGCACGCAGAAGAGTGGCCTAGTGATTTAGCAAACAGAAGAAGTCACCTAAAAATAGCAGACAGGGTCTGTCCCAGAGCTGGCTGGATGGTGCCCACTGAGGTGCCATATAGGCTGAGCAGGGTTGGAGCAGCCCAGCTAGGGGCCACCAAGGGCCTCCTGGCTGTGCCCGCACACACTTATCCCTCTTCTCCACCTTCCTCTAAGCCTGAGGTTGTTTTTGGAAATTCCTGGCATCTCATTCCCAACGACTAAAGCAGCTCTCTTACCGTTTCTCAGCGTTGACCGCCCCACCCCCGTTTTTTTTTCTGGGGCCTTCTTTTTCTGTTGCATTTGCAGACTTTTTTTTGGATAGTGTGTACTTACAGTGGCTCATGGAAAAAGAGCCTAAGCCCATAGCTTTTCCTAAGGATTGGAAAAGGGCTTTGCTTTAGGGAAAAGACAGGCCTTGTTCCCCCCCAGCGTGTAACTCCAACAGGCTGCTTACCTTGGGGGCTGGGCAGAGAGAGCTGAAGACCTTCCCGTGCCAAATCCCGTGCATCCTGCTGCAGGGGCCCTTCCTTCGTGTTCCCGGCTGGTTTTCCCAAATGGTAGCCGTGGGCGGAATGCTGCCGTGACTCAGTGGACTGTGCCTTCACCTTGGAACCATGGCCTTTGATGCTGGCTTCTGTCGGGGGCATTTTGTGCAGAGGCCTTCAGATCACAGAGATGACTTGCCAGCGTGGTTTCCTGTGTAGCTGGATTCCATGTGTGTGTCTCATTCCAGAAAATTCGACTTTGTTTTCTCTGCTCATTCCACTAGCAGTTACTAAAGCCAGGGGATTGCTTCCATTTCCTGTTGGGGCCAGGTTCACGGCCATGGGTCGCTCAGAAGTGGAGCCTTTTCCCGATAGAGTAAACAGTTTTTGATCTCATTAAGTACATGTTATTTAGTTTTATCCAGTTCGACAAAGCGTTGATGGAGTGCCTCTCGCTTGTCCGAATAGTGTTGGGGCGAGCGATGCGGAGGGGGGCTTCCTGCCCCAAAGAGGCTGAGGCATCCATACACATAACTGTTCTACAGGATGAAAAATAAGATGAGTGACAAGGGGACAAGCGCAGAGTGCCATGGGGCGAGAGTCTGGATTGTTGCAGGGACAGTGACGCTGTTGATATTTATTGAGCACTCATGATTTGACAGGTCCTATTGCAAGAGCTTTAGGCATATTCCCCCATTTCATCCTGACAGCCACGCTAGGAGGGTTACTGGCGCCATTTTACAGGTGGGGAAACTGAGGCACAGAATGGCCAACCCATCTAAATCCATTTAGTCAGTCTGGCTCTAGGGGCCTCAGTCTTAACTGCTGTCCTCAGGCCACTGTCTGGTGAAGAAGGGCTGTGGCGGAGCCGAGGTGGGCAAGGACTTAGAGGGTCGGTCTGGGAATTCAGGGAGTAGAAAGATCCTAAGCACAGAGGCGGTGGGCAGGCTGGTGGAGCTGGGTCGTGTGGGGACCGGGAGGAGGGCAGACTGACTGGAGGAGGGGGCCGTGCCTTGAGAGCCAGGCCAAAGAGCAGTGGAGAGGAACAGAGCGGTTTCTTGGGGCCTTGGTTATGTAATGGTTGTTTTTGTAACCAGTCGGAGCTGTGCTTCAGGAAGATTAGGCCAGGGCCACTGCAGGACTGAGCGGGGTGACTGGCAGCAGGAGCCCGACCTCTGAGCTAAAGGCGCCACGGAGAGCCACTGGCCGTGGTGGAAGGAGGCCGGGCCTGCAGTCGGCACAGATGGGAGCCCTGAAGCAGGAGGCACTGGCTGCATCAGAGCGGGTGAGGTGCCTGCTCCTGGATCTGTCCAGTGGAGCTTTTATTTCCACAGTTAGGGGTGAGGCAGAAACGTCGATTCCGGGAAGTGGGAGAGGGGTGTTTGGATGGTGCCAGCGTGGGGCTGAAAGCTGAAGTCCTTGGAGGGGCAGACATTGCCAGAGGCCCATGGGAAAGGCACAGAGGTCAGGAGCCTGCAGCGGGAGAGCCACGTGTTGGTGTGATAAGGAAAAGGCGTGGTCAGAGCAGGAGGAGGCCTGGGAGGTGAGGAGAGAGGGGTCAGGGGGTTGGCAGCTCTGGACCCTTAGGGGAGGTTGGGAAGGTTACTAGGTCTGGTGATGGGAGGGGCTTGGAGAGAGTGCTTTCAGCAGGCTCCTGGGGACAGAAGGTCAAGTGCAGTGGATTGAAGAATGGCAGGGGTAAGGACATGCGCAGAGAACATGGAGGTGTTTTAAAGGAGTTTGGAGGTGAAGCAAGACCTGGGGGCAGGATGGCAGCTCGAGAAGGTAGAGGGTTAGGGAACAGGGTCTTTTTTTCCAGGACTGGAGAGATGTGGGTGTCTGTAAGCCAAGGGCTGGGCCCCAGCAGGAGAGAGGAGAAGCTGTCATTCACTGACTCAGGGGAGGCAGGAAGTGTGTGTCTGGGCGGGGCCTCAGGGGGCAGCGCTGACAGTAACCAGATTCATTTCCTGCCACCCTCCACAATGGTAATTGATGTCCCTAATGACGGGCCTGGGGCATCGCAAGTTCCCAAAGTATCTTTTAACTCCCCAGTGAAAGAGCCGATTCTTCTCCTAGTTTTTGAGTTATTTGAAATATATTCCAATTAAGCGAAGCTCTGTTGAGTTATTGAGGACCGCTGTTTGGGAAACGTTGCATTTTTACCGTATTCGGAGACTTTGAAACATGGCTTCTCGTCTTTAACATATTTAGTAACTCTCAGCTTGGTGAGGTTGAAAGGGCCTGAGACTTTAGACTTAGATTTGTGCCTTACTAACAGGGCGACCTTGGGCACAACTTTTTGTTTTCTTTCTTTTTTTTTGGTCTCTTTGTGGCTACTTTCTTCATCCAAAAAATAGGATAATACACCCACCTATAGATAGGACTGTTATGAAGAATAAATGGAATGATGTATATAAAATAGTTGGCCCACAATAGTTACTTTAACAAATACTAACTTTTTCCCCTACTATTTAGTTAGTCAAAAAGCCTCCTTTCTTAAATGGATGGATGTATCCTGAATAAATAGAAATTTTGTAAGAGAGGGATGGGAAGTAAGGTTAGAGCCAGATTATGGAAGATTGTGATGGCCAGAGAGAAATGTTCAGATCCATTGTGTGGGCCATGGCCAAGGGAAGTGGAGATAGGAGAGTGGCCTGAGTTCCTGTGAGTTGGGGCAAGTCTCTCCCATGGGTAAGGCCCTCAAGGAGCATGTGCAGATTGAATATGTTTTTCCTGGGACAGGCAATTGCGCCCTTTTGCAGTGAAGCCCGAGGTGAGGCTGGGTCCATTGGAAAGCTCTGGCTGTTGACCTGGATGGGCACTCCCTCCGTTCTCTTTTCCAGAAGGTCCTCGAGGCCAGTCCTGGCCAGTGGGCTGGCAGAGTGAGCTGCCTGGCCCGGCCCCGTGTGGCTGTAATCTTCTGCACTGGGCGGGCCCAGGGCTTCACTAGATTCTGTGGAGGATTCTGTCCAGAGAAATGGGAGAGGAGGGTGCCATTCCTGTTATTGCTGCCGATGCCTCCTTCGGAACCAGGGTCACTGCTTCAGCCTTTCGCCCCTCATATGAAATTTCTTCTGAATGAGACAAAAAGAAACTCAGGCAAATGGAAACAGTCACGGATAGACACCAAGACCAAGTAGTTTGCCACCATCTATCTGAGGACTGGAGGCTCTTTTGCGAGGCTTAGACCCCCCTCCATGATTCCACGTTCGCCTCCTCGCGGAGCAATGACACACTGAGTATTCATATTCCAGAAGCTACTAGATAGAGGGCAGGTGAGCTTAGAAGAGTATTTCGACAGGTGTCTAGGAGCCAACACCATGAGCCGCCAAGGAAATCCATCCACACAGACTTCCACAACCCAGAGCCTCCCCCCAGCCCCGTTTCCGCTCAGCGTAACAAATCTCAAGTCATTTTCTAGCCTAGATGTAGGCGGTCAGACATCCTGAAAATCCAATACACTCCTAAGAGTGCATTAAAAGAAGAAAAGAGAAGTGGAAAGCATCCATTTTAGATAAAAACCAGAACTGGTTTTGGCCTATTTAATATTTAATAAAGACATTACAACTGACTTATTACTCTTCTTTTTAAATAAAATAACTCCCAAAGGGTACACTTACCAGATGTGCGGCCATCGGGGAAAACTTAAACAAGGATCCTGGTTTTAAAAAGTGTCGTCACACAAACCAACCCCACATGGATTTTGTAGGCGACTGTCCTCAGGAGATACAGACTGAAGTATTTAGGGACGATGTGTCATGATATCTGCAACGTGCTTTCAGATGGTTCAGCAGGAAAAGAAAGTGTGTATGTGTGTTGAGAGAGAGAGAGAGAGAACATATGACAAAATGTTTACCATTTGTCCCTGTAAGTGAAGGGTATAGTGGTATTGTCTTAGTCTTTTAATTTTCCTGCATTAACATTTTTCAAAATAAGAAGGGAAAATACAAAACACATGCAACAAATAGGCCAAATGAATAGTCAATAGGATCTGTCTTCTGTGTCTCAGTAAGGATCCTAAAGGTCATAGTGTGCCCCTCAATGCTGGAATTGGGGTGAGGTGATGAGAGAGAATGTGAGGCTAGCGCAAAGCACCGCGGGAACAGCCCACCACTGCTGGTGAGTGGGGTGTGGGAGCCCCTTCCCTCCTCCCTGGGGTATAACACAGAAGCCCTCTGACCTGGGAACCTCTGGCTGTTACTGAAACAATGGCTTATATACCTTTTCTGGATGCGCAGGAAGCGGCCTCTTTCAGTGTCATCCTTGTGGGCCTTATGGAGCTGAATCCTACCCTCTCTCGCTAGACTCCCCCCACCCCCACACCCCCGCTGTGGGACTGGAATCTGACACCCACAGTCTGGCAGTACTAGCTGGCTGTGTCTTCCTTCCCCTGACCCTCTGGTTGTTTTCTTGAAGCCCCCGAATCCTTTGATAACACCCACGTCGCGAAGCTCAACGTGACATTTCCAACAGGAGACTGCCCGACATGAGTCCAGCTGCTTCACGTGGTTTTTATATTTGTTCTGGAAAAAGCTCCAGATACCTTTGGTCAAAGCTCTTTCTGTTGGCCCGTTGCTGGGGCCATTTCCCGCCCACGCGATCCAGAAGGGGCCGTAGTCTGTAAGGCCTGGCCCGTCTACCCCACCGGGTGGCGTGAGGGTGCAGTCTGGAGAAGTGGACACTCCAGGAGGTTTGGGAGGGTGTGGGCTTTCGGTCTCTGCCTGTGGTATTTGGATTCAGATGCCTAGAAACCAGGAAAGCAGAGCCTTGCCAAAGGGCCTCGTCCTGCTTCTGCAGAAGTTTCACTGTTAAGGAGACGAGAGGTTCTGCTGCTTTGATTTTTTTTTTTCCTTCTCACTTAAACACTCACATAAAATGTTGTTACCTCTTAAGGAGTGAACACTTGCCCTGTGCTGAAGTTCTCAGTCCCCAGTTCCTGACTTCTGTGTAAGGTGGGCCCTGCCCTTCTCTGCTTTGGGGGTCGGGGAAAGTTCTGGCACAGATTTCCGACCTCTGAGGGGCTTTTCTTAGCCATGGCCTCGCTCCCTACCGAATACCCCCACCTGCTGGGTCCCACACCCATGAGCCATCTGGGCTGAAGAGCTGGGAACCCTCATTACAGGCTGGGGTGGTGATCCCAGAAGGGTGGGGAGGGAGGGGCCCCACAAACTGGTTGGTACCTAGGGACCCTCACACCCCATTTCAAGTGAAAACGGCTGCAGAACAGGCACAGGGTGGCCACCCAGCTGGCTCAGGGACACATCTAATTTTAGCTCGGTGTGCTTATCCTGAGTTGGGGCTGGCTCACTCATGGAAATTCCACAGCTCTCTGGTTTTATGTGTGTGAATGGCGTAATGCTCCAAGTTTGCAAAGCTAACTTGGGTTTAAAGCAACATGTTTCTTTCTCCTTTTCTAAGAAATGCCCAGAAAACGGCCGTCTGTGCTTTTGGAGCAGGTCAAAATTTCCTGGAGATTCCTCCTTTGTGATGGGGCAGTGGGATGGGGTGGATGCAGGCGCTCCAGGAGCCGGTGTGCCTGGGCCTTTCACTGTACAAACTAGGGTAAGGCCACTGTAGGGTCTCTGGGTTGGACTGGCCCTGGCAGTGGGTCACTGGGAATTCATGGGCCAGCAAAACACAACCAAGAACAAAACCCTCAGGGACCAACTTCAGGTTCAGATTCTGACGTGGTGGGCCTGAAACTAACACAGTTTGGACGGCCTCCTTAAGACAGAGAATATAAAAGTACATCATTTTTGCCCGTTTGACAAAAATAGAAGGCTGTGCCAACAGGTGGCTGGGGCCTCTTGGAAGGGGCCTGTGCAAGTGGGTGCCTGGAGCGTCAGCCTCGTCAATGTTACGGTAAATCAGACACTATTCAGGTTGTTATTTATTTTTCTGGCTAAGTAAGAATATTAAAACAATTTTATAAAATTTAAATATAGATGTAGTCTTACAATAAAAGTTCAACCTTTAAAATGAACAAATGAAGCCTCGTCAGAGAGTCACTATATTTTTGCTGAATTTCCTCATTTCACCATGGAGCAGTGTGTCACACTGGTTCCAATTTTCTGATCCTCAGTATTTTCGTTTGTGAAAATAGGGCTAACACGTCCCTGTGCTGCCTCCCACAAAGGCCTCTGTGAGAATTAAATTGAAAACTGGCCTTTGCAAGTGCGTGGTAAAATAGAAATAACCTCCCAGGCAAATGATTATTATCGTGAGAGCAAAAACTATAGAACATTTAGAACCCTTAGAATGTCACAGAGAGGAAAATGGAAGCCCGGGGAAGGTGACTGTTCACCCAGGGCCACTTGGGGGAAAGACATGAGCTTCAATAATAAGTGTTATTTAAGCGTGAGCCTCCTTAACCTTTCCAAAAAAAATAAATGAACCCAAATAGCTTTATTTTCAAGTTGATATGAAGTTAACCTGGCACCTGACAGTGTCATTTCAGACTCACCGCTCATGGCCCCATTTATTGATGCTTACGCAGGGGAATGTTCTGTGAGTTCAAACTGAAACTATTTCATCCCAGGAACTGTTTTAAGCCACCCTTTGGCGTACTTACCCAAACAGAACCTAAGTGGATTTAATGTGTAATGGCACTCGGAGAAAGTCGGCCTCTCCCACAGGGGCAGCCCCTTCCCTGGATATTTCAGCCTTTATTAGGTCAGGAAAGGGCAGGACTGGTGCCAGAAAGCAGCTTCTCCTAGCAGCTAAGTCAACACCTCCACACAGCTTTCCAGGCCACTATGGAAACCGGCAGCAACTCTTATGTAATGTCTTTCGGGCGGCATGTTAGAACCTTCCCTTTTATAACTCCAAGGGTGACTTGAGATGCCCTGGGACGGGGCCAAGGTGTAGAGGCAATCCTTTCCACCCTGGTCTGTCGTACCAGCCTCGGGGAGGGCGGGGCAGGGGGAGTCTTTGTCTCTGGTGGAGCCATCCCCTTGGGTCCTCCTTCCAATGCCAGGAGCCCTAGTTGGAGGCAGCTCCGTGGTCCCGCCTGCTGGGCGTGCAGTCTGGGGCTCACACTGGGGGTCCCTGTGGCCTGGGCCAGGCACCACATCACGTCTCCAGCTCTGGCCCTGATCGCTGGGCTCTTCAAGCATGTCGCGATGATTGGGCTTGGCTGAGCCAGGTAGCCACCTGCTGTGGGGAGAGGGGAGGGGCAAGGCCAAGGAGAAGGGAGATCGTGGACTGGTACCTTTCTGCCCGGCGAACTGCGTATCTCAGGTGCAACAGTGGTTACTCAGTGGATTTGGCCATGTTCCAGAGATGTCCTCCACAGAAACCACTTTTCCCTCAAGAGGATATTTTTCTTTCCTTTCCCGGGAGTAACATCATCTCTACCCATCTTTTTGCTGCCTGTAGAGCAAAGCCTGCCTCTCCGGTCGCCTGGTGAAGTTGAGCTCAGCCACACCTAGGAAACTGCAACCCAAGGGAAGGGCAGGGAGAGAGGAATCAGGAGAGCCACAAAGCCCTGCCCACTGAGGTGCCCAAGGGGACAGTCACCAACCTGTCCTAATGTACTTCGGTCCTAAGAAAATGCAGTCAGTGCCTCTAGCATCCA
Source organism: Rhinolophus sinicus (assembly GCF_036562045.2). Taxonomy (NCBI): domain Eukaryota; kingdom Metazoa; phylum Chordata; class Mammalia; order Chiroptera; family Rhinolophidae; genus Rhinolophus; species Rhinolophus sinicus. Next base: position 105,653,899 of record NC_133758.1, read on the forward strand.
GCATGGCATAGATGAAAATTAACCAGGGTGAGTCTGGAGCCTAAAATTCTATTTCTGGCTCTGCCCACTACTGGTGGGGTGGGGGGAACTTTGGCAAAAGCTCTGCTCCCTACTCCCCCACCCCCCGTTGACAGGGCCACAGGATTAAACTACCCTGTTTCCCCAAAAATAAGACCTAGCCGGACAATCAGCTCTAATGCGTCTTTTGGAGCAAAAATTAAGACCTGGTCTCACAGTAACATAAGACCGGGTCTTATATTAATTTTTGCTCCGAAAGACGCATTAGAGCTGATTGTCTGACTAGGTCTTATTTTTGGGGAAACACGGTAGTGGATCTGGATTAGTTGTTCCAGCTCTTTCGGATGAGTGGCCACGTCCAGGGAAGTCTGAGCACGCCTCAGCTTCCAGAGGGAGCATCCATTAAATAGCAGTTGTATACCAAGGCCTTGTGCCAAATTGGGAGGATGCAAGAATCATATGAGGGAAGGTCTCATTTGATTCAGTTTTGTTTTGCCAGTTGAGTGTCCTTGAACAAACCCTCCCAGTCTGATGTCTTGGTGGCTGGGGTAAATTTCTTCTCTGTGCCTGGAATGTACAAGGAAGGAGACATGTGGGACTTGGTTTGGGATCTTGTCCTTGCTCTGCACACTTCTCGTCAAGGGTGTGGGCCAAAGCCTGTGGGGAGGGGCCGCACGGAAAGATAGTTAAGCCGAGAAATCACCCCGAAGAACAATGGTTCAGGAGGCTGGAGTACAACGTGTCTTCTCTCCAGCTGCACAGGCTGAGCCGATGGCTTTTCCAGGAGGCTGCAGGGCCATCAATGTCCCCCCTCCCCCAAATCTGTCCTCACCAGGCGATCCCTATCTTTGTCCAACCTTCGTCATCATGGACCCGGATGAGAGAGACTTGGGTATGCGGCCTAATTCCCAATTAAGTTTTTTTCACTAGTTTCAGGAAGATAATTTATTTGGGTTGAATTGTTAAGGCAGATTGCTTTCACAGTATTCCAAACAGAGTGCTTTGTCACAGGAAATGTCAGACCAGGCAATTCTAGTCAGGTTTTCCACATCCTTATGAGACAAGAAAAGAGAGAGGAAAAAAAAAAATTCTTTTTATATGTTGAAGGTCAACTGAACTGGCAACTGCAGGGTATAAAGCAGATCTGTTAAAGTCGCTACACATTGTGATGGTTAATGCACACGATGACTTCTCGATAACCCAACCCTCAATGAGAGGTCATGTTCTCTATGGCTTAATTTTAAAAACGCCTGCTGATTCGGCAGCCCAGGGAGGGGGAGCGCTTCTGAGACTGGGACATGGACCCCACCGGGCTGAGCTCCTGGGAAGTGAGGACCCGGGAGGAGCTCCTTTGTCTCTTCAGAGCTCAGTTTCCTCATCTGTGAAGGCCAAGGCTATGACCGGTGTCGCTCTCAGCACCTTCCAAGTCTAACTCACCACGATCCTGTACCTTGTCTTTTCTCGGGGAGCTTGGCTGAGCCTTTATAGGAATCCAAAGAAAAGGAAAACAGGAAAGTGAAAAGAAAAAATCTTCCATGGAGAACTTTGATGAAACAGAAAGTTCTTTTTAAATCAGCTTGCCTGCAGGGATCCACCTCACTAGGCTTTCTCCTCCCAAAGTCCAATCTTTAAGGAGAGTTTTAAGCAGCACAGGGGCTCTGCACAATCACTCTTGAGAAAGCAGGAAACAGCACAGCACAGCCGCACCTCTGGGCTTGCTAAAGGTGCACGTGGCCCGGAAGCTCCTGCAGCTAAAGGTGCACGTGGCCCGGAAGCTCCTGCAGCTAAAGGTGCACACGGCCCGGAAGCTCCTGCAGCTAAAGGTGCACATGGCCTGGAAGCTCTTGCAATTGGGGGCTGGGTGGGTCTGAAGAGCTGAAGCCCACAATCACTAGACGTTATGGTCCTTGCAGCCTCCCAAAGCCGATGCTGGACAAAGGGAGATCGAGACCCAGGGCAATTAGTTCATTGTCAGGTGATGCCACTCTTCTCTGGCAAGAGCTGGTCCGATGGCTTTGTCTGTCCAATTCCTATGTGTCCACTGACAACAGAGCAACTCTCTGCTTCATTAGCATCAAACCCTTGGGTTCATTCCAAAAGAATGTTCCGTTTGAAGAGGGGTAGTATAGCGAGTGTTGAGCCCCGGTCAGGAACCCAGGACTCTGGCGCCGTGGCTGTCAGTGTCACTTGTTGCACGGCCTCTGGTGTGTCTCTAGTGTAGCTTTGCATCTTGTGGGATATGGACTTTGTCATCTGGCCACCGCCTCCCGTAGGCATGCTCCCCAGTGCTTCAGTGTTAGGGTGTTCTGTGGGGCTCAGATACATGTGTCAAGTAGACGAGAACCTTCCCTTCCCTTGAGCTTGCTCCATTCTTGTTTTTAAAATAGGTACGAGTATTTATTTTCATCAAATGCTTTGTCTGCGTCTGTGGAAATCATTTTACATTTTTCCCCTCTAACCTGTTGGTGTGAATTACATTACTAGATTTTTTTAATGTTAAAATGTTTTTGCATCGCTACTTGGTCATAATTTTCTTCAAACTCATGGCTAATGCAGTTGTTTATTATTTCATATTTTTGCGCTTACATTTATAAGTGTTAGGTTTTGGAATCGAGGTTCTTCTAGCCTCATTAACCACCACCACCACCACCATCATCTCAGCTATTACGTAGCAGTTACTGTGTTTTGGGTGCTATTCTCAGTACTTGATATGTTAAGGGGTTTAATTCTCACCACAATGTTTTGAGGTAGGATTATTAGTAACCTCATTTTATAGAGGTTCATGGTATCTAACTTTTCTTCTTGAGTTGTTCTGTTTGTTATTCTGTAACAGATAGGTTTATCACGAATAATGCTTTTTATTCCAAAATCTTTTTTTATCCAATAGTATTTAGCTACATTAGCTTTTCAATGGTTGGTGTACAAATGATACATTTTTTCCTTTGCTTTCCTCTTCACCTTTTGTGTCCTGTATCTTGTGAAACAGCATATTTCTAATTTAAAAAATCAATCTGAGTGTCTTTTTTTACTGATGAGGTTAATTTATTTGCCTTATTACAATTACTGATGTACTTGAAATCATTTGTCCTATTGTATTTTACACTTTAATTTTGTCACCCTTTTTCTTTATTTCTTCTTTTAAGAGCAACCATTTTAAAATGAACAATTCAGTGGCATTTAGTACATTTACAATGTTGTATAACCACAACCTCTATTTCCAGAACATTTTCTTCTCTTCAGAGTAAAATTGCTTACAATTGAGTAGTTTCTCCCCATCCCTCCCTCCCTCTAGCCCCTGACAACCACCAATCTACAGTAGTTCACATAAGTGGAATCATAGAATATGTGACCTTTTGTCTATGGCTTCTTTCATTTAGCGTAATGTTTTCGAGGTTCACCCATGCTGTAGCTTGTGTCAGCGCTTCGTTCCTTTTTATGGCAGAATAACATTCTATGGTATGAACATAACATCTGGTCTATCCATTCATCCATTGGTGGACATTTGAGTTGTTTCCACCTTTTGGCTATTGAGTATAGTGCTGCTCTGAACATGTGTCCCTGTTTCAATTCTTTTGGATAAATACCCTGGAGAGGAATTGCAGGGGCACATGGTAATTCTATGTTGATAACTTTTTGAAGAACTGCCAAACTGTTTTCCACCATGGCACTTCTTTCTTGTGAATTCGCTGATATGTATTTTTTTTTCTTCTATTGCTTTCTGATTTGGAAGTTATACATTATGTTTTTACTATTTTAATGGTTACACTTACATTTTTGGTTATAACTGGCAAAGTTTCATCAATCTCGCTATCCCCTCAAAAAAATGCAAGGATTTTAGAAAGCTCTGACCCTGATTACGTCCTCTTCCCATGCTCCCTGTTTATTGTCTAGTAGCATTATCCCTTTGTTTTTAACTACCCCAAATTAGTTGCCATTGTTATTATTTTTATTGTAAGCTCTCGTTTAGATTTTGTAAATCTTTGCAGATTTCTCTTTTGCCATTTCTCTCATCCTACTCTTTCCTTCTGAGTTCAGTTTTCTTCTTCCTGAAATAAGTCTGTTGGTAGGTCATTCTATGAAGGTCTGTGATGGTAAATAAACTTTTTTAGTCTTTGAAAATGTCTTCATTTTGTCCTTACTTTTAATATTTTGGATGTTAAAAATGTCTCTTGGTTAAGTTGTTGTTTATGGGTAGTCTACCCTCTAAGATTTTTCTCATTGTGGTATTTCGGTCGTGTCAAAATGACATGTTTCCATGAGGATTCTTGTCTGGTAAGTTCTTAGCAATTGTCTTTTCACTAATTTCCTTTCTTACATTCTCTTTAGTTTTTCCTGCTGGAACTCTTTTAGATGTACATTGGCTTTACAATTTTCTCCTCTCCGTGTCTCTTATTTGTTCTTTCCTCTACTTTGTCTCTCTTCTGACTGAGTTGCATTCTGGGTAATGTCATCTGGTAGCTCCTGGTCATTTACTGTTTCTTCACTGTATCTGATCACCCGTCTAAAGTTATCAAATGTTTTTTTCCCAAGCTTAAAAAAGTTCTCACCTGTAGAAAAGTTGAAAGAATAGGGCAATGCACACTTATGTAACCTTTACCTACATTTAACAATTCTAAGATTTTGTCCCATTTGGTTTCTTTTCTGTCTCTTCTCTTTTTCCCTCTCCCATATATATTATATGTATTTGTAGCACATACATCCATTTGAAAGTAAAATTCAGATGTCATGGCATTTCACCCTAGATATTTCAGCTAAGGACAAGAACATTCTCCTGCATAAATAACCACGGTACCATTATCACACCCAAGACATTTCACATTGAGTCAATAGCATCAGCTGACAGAAATGCCCATAATCAAATTTCTTTCAAATGACTGCAAAAATGTTCTTTCAGGCTTCATTTTTTTCAGTCTAGGTTCCATTCAAGGTTCACTTATATTTGGTCACCATGTCTCTCTAGTGTCTTTTAATCTCAAACAATTCCCCTATTTTTTGTTTCTCATCATGAGTGTGGTCTTGTTTTCTTATAGAATGAGCATATTCTAGATATGCCTTTTTCATTATTAGATTAATGGTACATTAATAGCACATCAGGTCAGTTTGTTTTATTTTTGGTGATGCTGAATTGGATCATTCCATTAGGTAGTTTGTTCATCATTAAAGAGGTAACTTTCCCTTTTGCAATTAATGAGGAATCTGTAATCTTCAGACTATGTAAATATCCTGTTCCTCAGAAACCTTTCAACCAGTGGTTTTAGCATCCATTGATGACCTTTTTCCATATTAGGAGTTTATAAAATGGGGATTTTCTAATTTTTTTTAAAATTAAAGTTTATTGGGGTGACAATTGTTAGCAAAGTTACATACCATGTTTCCCGGAAAATAAGACTTAGCCGGACAATCAGCTCTAATGCATCTTTTGGAGCAAAAATTAATATTAGACCTGGTATTATATTATTATATAATGTTATGTTATATTATATTATACCCGGTCTTATAGTAAAATGAGACCAGGTCTTATATTAATTTATGCTTCAAAAGGTGTATTAGAGCTGATTGTCTGGCTAAGTCTTATTTTTGGGGAAACGGCAGATTTCAGGTGTACAATTCTATAATACATCATTTTCTAATTTTTATCGTTCCTCTTATATTTATTAGCTGACGGTTTTTTATAGAGAAGAGCTTTTCATTATTTCTCCCTCCCTCCCACTTCCCTTCTTTTCTTCCTCCTCTAGAAGCAGAATCACAGAGTTTTACATATATACATTATATATGTATATATAATATATATGTATGTATATATTATATATACATATATATATATTTTAATATGGTATTATCCATCACCATCATTATATGCCTGTACATTTTTTATTTCTATGACTGTATTTACTTTTCAAAGCTGCCCGTTCTTTTCTCATAGTCTTTTTCTTTTCTTATGATTTTCATTTCTTTTTTTAAAAAAGTGTCTCCAATATCTCAAATTACAAGTCTTCTAGATTTTCATTCTGTTATCTCGAGTTCCTGGGAGTCCTATATGTTGTGTTACCTGGCTTTCACTTATGGTGCGTCATTTTCTCCATATATTTGATAGTCTTTTATTTTGTACACATTTTCAGTGGGACTCTAAAAAAGAAAAAAATCTCTCTCTCCCCCACGCTGGGAACCTTGTGTGACCTGCTTTGTGGAAGTGCCCCTCCAGGTAATCTGCCATTGCTTTGCTTAGCTGTGCTGGGCTGTTGCTGGCTTGGGAAATTTTATGTTAATTTCTTATATTCTGGATTCTTTTGCTCCATGAGTGGGGTCCATCTGGACTTCAGTCACAGGGGGGGTCTGCGTTTTCATCAAGTAGAACGTACAATACGTGATCAGGATCTTTATTCTCATGGGGCACCTTTGCTTTTGGAATCCACAACCAATTTAGCCAATTGTCCAGGACCAAACATACAGGAGGGAGCGTTTCCTCGTCTCTGTTTTCATATTAAGAGCTGGTGAAATATCCTGAGTGTTGGGATGTATTAGCAGTAGAGCATCTTCAAGAATAGCATGGCTCGGGCCCCCCATCGTCTTAGAGCCACTGCACGTGGTCTTGTCCACAGTGAGTGGGTGTGCTCAGCCTTCCTCCGAGGCACAGATGAGGCACCTGAAGCCCACAGAGCACACGTAGGTGACTTGCCCAAGGTCACACGGAGTGGCAGGAGCAAGGACAGGGCTCAGACCTCCGGTGGCTCCTTCCACTCAGCCAGGATTCAGTCACCTGGGGATTGAGTCCTGGCCCCAGGTAACTCTGAACCCCTGCAGTGCCTGTCCTGTGGGGGCACAGAGAGGAGTGTGGATGGGAGGCGGAGACCCCAGACACAGCAGGCGAGCTGGGTGTCTGCGGCCTGCCTCCCGTGGATTTATTAGATGCACGCTTTGACACGTGTCTCTGGGTGTCTGCACCATCACACTTTGAGAATGTGTTTTGAATCCTTGATTTATCGTTGTGTCATTGTTTTTCATAATAGTGTTCACTCAAAGGCAAGAACATGCTTTTAAACTGACCTTTTCAACTTTATAAAGCTTATGCCACAAAGGGACACATGAAAGGAACAATAGGCACATTCCCTGAGCGTGACCGTCCTTGAAGTCTCCCCTGGTGATGAGATCTATGGGAAATGGGCACAAAGCATCTGAGCTGGGTTCTTGCAGCTGATGGACGGGGCTCTGGGTGGAAGTCTCATGACTGGGAGTCCCCCCTGTACCCTGCACAGTAGCACAACTCACGGCCACCACGGTGCCTCGTGGCTTTGCCCTCAGGGGCCAGGGCGGGCCACTTGTCCCATGGTCCACAGGGAGGCGTGGAGAGTTCTGGAAAGGGGAAGGAAGCGAAAAATAGAAGAAAGAGCAAAATAGAGTATTTGGAACCAGTGGCTTGGGTTTGAGTCCCGGCTCTGGCAGGACTGTGAGTCACCCGGGCTCTATGTGGGTCACGTGTTACTCGGCAGCTGTTTCTGGAGCACTGACTAGGGGCACTGGGCACTGGGGATTCCGAGGCCGCCAGGAGAGCCCTGCCCATGTTCCTCCTTGATTATTTTTCTTACCAGTAGTGGTTTCCCGTGGCTGCCATAGCAAATTACCACCAATGGTCCTGGCTTAAAGCAACGTGAATTTATTATCTCACTGTTGTGGAGGAAATCACTGCAATCACTGCCCCTAGGCTGAAGTCAAGGTGAGCCGGCAGGGCTAGTTCTTTCTGGAGGTGCTAGGGGAGAGTCTGTTTCCTCGCCTTTTTCAGCTTCTAGTGGCCACTCCCATTCCTTGGCTTGTGGCCCCTTCTTCCGATTTCAAAGTGCATCACTCTAACCTCTGCTTTCGTCATCACATCAGTTCTCCTCCTCTGTGTCAAATCTCCTGCTTCCCTCTTGTAAGGACACTTGTAATTACATTTGTCCCACCTGGATAATTCAGGATACCCTCCTTCACCTCAAGATCCTTCACTTAATGCATTTGCAAGGCACTGTTCACAGATTCACAGGTTCTGTCACTGGGGACCGTTGATAGAGCCTCCTCACGTGGTTTATGTCTGGGCCTCCCTTTGGCAGGGAGACAGGCCTGCCAGATAAGTGCCACATGTTTGCTGGGGGAGGGAGTAAAGAAGTGAATGAATGCATTGTGGAGGGGAGAAGGAGGTGACATCACAGCTGCGCTGTAGGAGATTAGTATGCGTTTGCCAAAGCATGTTCTAGGTGAAGTGAACAGCTGATGAAAACGTAGAGACATGGCTGAGGCTCAGCATGGAGGTAGTGCAGGCCGATGTGAGGGTACAGGGGGGTGAGGCTGGGCCAGTTGGCGGCCAGCTTGTAGATAGCCCGTGGGGCACCCCAGTGGCCCTGCATCCTACTCTATAAGGACGCAGCGTATGTGCTGGTCTTTAGAGTCATTGCCTGGGGTCAGATTCCCGTGCTGCCACTCACGTGCTGTGTAACTCTGGGGAAATTACTACACCTCTCTGAGACTGTACTTCATGAGGCTGTTCTGAGAAGGCAAAGACTTTTGATGCTTGCAAAACACTCAGGGCAGTGCCTGGAATTGGGTGTCAGATAACAGCATTTGCTGTTCTTATTGCTGTCATTTTTAAATCATTAATGAATATGATTATTGTTGATGATGATGGGGAACCTTTGAAGAATTGGGAACCTTTGGAGGGGGCTTTTGATGAAAGTGCTGGGGGCTGGCAAGGGGTGGCTGTGACACAGCCTCTGGGTTGACGCCCCTCCTTTCACATCCTCTACTGCCCCTCCATGTCTTAGCTCCTCTTTCCGGCTCTTCCTTTCACCATTCCCCACAAGAAGGCTTACAGAATCCTGATAGGTAGGGGCTTAGGAATGTGACAGTTTTGAATTGAGGAAAATGGGCCTGATGAGTGGGGGAGGCAAGGGAAGGAGCAGGGCCGCCTGGGCAGAGCTCTGTGTTCCAGGAGCAGAGAAGGAAACCCAGAGTCCAAAGCAGTATGTGCTGAGACCTGGCACTGCACGTCCTCGGCGATCTTCCCCTCACGCCCCTTCATACATCTTCAGGAGGAAGCCAATTCAATAGAATGTACCATGGCAAGATTACGATCGTTACTTCAATCATATCTTACCCTGCAAGGATGTTGGAGGAAAATATATTTCAATGCCCCCATCAAAAGAGCTGTCATTTCTTGAACATAGTAAATGGGTTTTCAGAGAGTGATGTAATATGTTTATTTTTAATACATTCTTTTTAGAAAATGATTTTATGTTAGTTCAGATGGATGCATGCTGGAGGGGGAAAGAAAACCCTAACGAGAGGTAAAATACAGGTAGATCGTTTAACGAAAGTTCCTCATGCACACACCTGAATTTACAAATGAGAATCATGGGACAATTTTCCAGGTAAGAGAAGGATACAGGACAGGTTCTTTGGTGCATTTTAGAGGTTTCTTATAAATAGTGGCTGATAGCTTTTCAAGAAAGCTGAAAGGAAACAAACAAACAAACAAACAAAAAAATAGAGATGAGATGAAAATAATCTCTGTAATGATTACAAGAACTTGATGTGTGTGTGTGTGTGTGTGTGTGTGTGTGTGTGTGTGTGTGTGTGTGTGTGTTTCCCAGCAGGATCATGGTGACATCAGCAAATTAACTTGAATTAGGTTCTTGGCAAGTATCAGACTATAGGGTTTACCATCCTCAATGGCTGGTGTGTGTGTGTGTGTGTGTGTGTGTGTGTGTGTGTGTGTGTGTCCGTGTCCCAGTCTGTCTGTGAGAACACAGCACTGAAAGATGACTTAGTCCCATCCTATGTGGAACTTGTGGCTCAGAGAGGGAGAGTGACCAGTGCAAGGCACACACAGAGTAGCAGGGCCAGGACTAGGGGAGCCCCTCTCCTGAAGCCCCACCCCAGTATCCCTCCCATTCTTCTCTGCTGTTTGCATCTCTCTGTCATTCTCCTCTGTATACACTGACATTTTCTTTTTTTCTAGGAAAAACCAGCTGCCAGTGTCCAGCAAGGCCGATGGTGACCTGGGCGCCCTGCAGCTTGGTAGGTGTGGCGGCTGCCTCTGCGAGGCCTGTCGGGTCCTGTGGTCGTTTGCTCCTATGGGAGGACATGGGTGGTAGGGCTCTCTGTGGGCGGGGCTGGGGGCTCCTTTCTTCCCACCTGACCTCAGGAAGGAAGGGCTGGCCCAGCGAGCAGAGCCGACTTCTCGCTTTTGGGTTGATGTCTTTTTGTACCGCCTGTCTTCCTCTCCTCGAGAAATTCTCATAAGAAGCCTGGCATTTCTGGATCCTCACTGGGGGTGGGGGTGGGGTGGGGGCAGAGGAGCTGCTTCTGTATCTGGAGATTCTCTTAAGGCCATTCAGAACCTACAGATGTCTCCAGAAGACCATTCTGAGTCAGAATATTAGTACAGCTATGCCTGGGGAAGCCCATTTTTAAAAAGAATTATCAGCATATTTTTGAGGTGTAAAATCCAAACAGTGACGTGCGTAAGTGCAGACACCTTCAGTGCTCAGCGCGCAGTGTGTTTTCACATGTGTACATCTGTGTGACTACTCTCCAGGATCAAGGGGGAGAACATGTCGACCCACTCGTTAGTTTTAAAGCAACCTTCTTTTGCTCTCTTTCTGTAATTGCTCTGCCAAAGACCCGTGTGTTTGCTGGGCTTGGCAAAAGTAGCCGCAGAATGGAGGAGAATGCACAACAACCGGACAGAAAAGGAGGAAGCTTGAGAGCCTCGTCTCCCGGAAGCCAGCCATTTACCTGTTGGAAGGTTTGGGCCCGCGTAGGAGCTGTTCCCATACTTTCCCTCTCCTTTTAAGGGGCAGGAAGAGAGCAGTGCGCCCTTTAGAAGTCACTTGTGTGAGACGTGCAGTCTGACGGTTTGCTTTGATGAAGGCGGGGGGAGGCCACTGAATGACGGAGGCAGGGTTTGTTTATTCTGCGGAGCTCACTTCAGAGGTAACAGCTCCTCCTTTTTTAATCATCAGAAATGGCTGGATCATTGGGCCTCCCCAGGAAGGGGCAGGTTTCTGCACATGGCCGTGCAGAATGAAGCACGGAGTCAGGAAGTGCTGGCGCCTGAAGCTTTTCTGGAAAGCACCTCACTTTGAGATTTTCCAGTGAAAGCCAGTCGTGTTTGGACATAAAGTGAAGCAGTTCCCGGTCTTCAGAACCCAGAGGGCTTCTATTAGAAGGAAGGCTTTTAGCGAGTCTCTCAGAACCCAGCTGTTTGAAGTGTGTGTGTGCTTTCCAGAGCAGGGCAGACCCCTCTTTGCTAGTGGCTCAGCTAACAGTTTTCAAATGGAGAAGGAGATAAAAGCGATCATAGAATTCAGTCACCAAGAGAAAGGGAAAGAGAAGTTTTGGTGTGGGGGACAGAAACAAGGAATGAAATCTGGTCAGAGGAACAGCTTTCTCTTTGCCACCCCAATTCATTTTCCTTTGGTTCAATTCAGCCAACTGTTGTTACGTGCCAGCGCACGTCCAGGACTGGTGAGAGCAGATCGAGGCCAATAAAGAGCGGCCTTGCCTTCTGGGAGGGCAGGGTGGGGTGGGACACAGGACGCGTGGTGTCCTCCCAGGGCAACACAGGAAGCCCCTGGTCAGTAGTTCTTCACCGCTTCAAGAGACACATAAAGCAAGCTGTGTGGTGGGTTCTGGAAGTTTCCATAATGAGATGGATGCAGACTAGGCTTGGAAAGATGGGCAAGGTCTTGCCAAGTAGAGATGTGACATGAACCAACCTCATGGGCCAAGGCCTGGAGTGTGAGAGAGCGACTCGCGTGAGGTGACTGGGTTGCAGGGAAGTCGCAGGGTCAGGGTGAGGTGAGGCTGGGAACGCAGGCTGTGGCAGGTGGCAGGGTCAGGAGGGCCCGAGTGCTGTGCTCAGGGGTCTGACTAAATGACTAGTGCAAGGAGCACTGGAAGATTCTGTGCTGTGTGTCAGGAGTACGAGCCTGCACGTTGGGAGGCTGGTGAGGGGCTCTTTGGATGGTCCAGAAAAGAGGTGATGGGGCCCCTCTTCTATCTGGGGAAACACAATGGGTATTTTAAGACCCCGCTCAAATCCTGACCTCTGATGGGACATTTCCCTGACCTTTTAAGGCAGAATTATTTGCCTCGTCCCCTCTGCTCTCCAAACCTTTGCACTCGTCTCTCTATTAGTACTTACGTTATATTACTTGTTGGGGGCTCTGTCTCCTCCTCTGTGTGGGCAGTGATCTCCTGGAAGACGGGGGTGATATTTGAATCATCCCTGGACCACATGACCCCTGGTACATCCTGGGTAAAGTACTTGATGAACAAATGCTTTGATGACGTGTTTCTGTAACAGAGAAGACCGGAAGGGCTTGGGCAAGGCATGAGGCCCAACAATCTGGAGTCTGGCACAGGGTGGTGTTTGGGAGAGGGCTGAGGTTTCACCCGGGTCCCTGGTGGAGGGTTTGGGAGATGGCGTCTGTTATCAAAATGGAAGCCTGGAGGGAGGCTCTGCTGAGATTCTTGAGTCGGGGGGCATTGAGGCACTTCCAGGAGGAGATACCTTGTAGTTAGTGAGAAATAACGAGTGAGCACCTGGAAAAAGAGGCACACGGTCTCTATTATGTATTATAATACATATATATGTATGTATATGTTTTCTTCCCAGGGGTAAATAAAATGGCAAGAGAAACAAAATCCCTTGCTTCTTTTCAACCAGACTTTTATCCCAGGATCTTAAAAATAGCATTCTCAAACCGCAGGCATTTGCAGACGGTTTTGTCTGCTTGGCCAACATGTCACTCTGCAGTGCTTTGTTTTTCCCTCGCATGGCGGTCCCGCCACATCTGGGCCCGAGGCCTGCTATGTGGTCCTGAACCAACTCCCTGTACAGGGCCAACTTCCTCCTGGCAGAAGCCAAGGGAGGCTGCCTCCTCCTCCTGGGGCCTCACCCGGCCCGCTTCCCCTGGGCCCCGCACGCCATCCTCAGACTTACTTCATGGGACCCGAGCAGAGCATGTTTTAGCTCTGGCTCCCTCCTGGACGACCTCAGACTAAACAGAAGCCTCCGAATACACTTAAATAGTGCCCCTTCTGTGCCTCCAGGAAACAGTCTGCCCGAGGTGCTGTAAGGAGGCTTTCCGGCCTGGTGGAATCACTCCGGCTACTCTCTCCCTCTGGGCCTCTGGTACCTAGGGTTGAATTATCTCTATTCCTCCAGCAAAAATTCTCAGTATTGACTTTTGCAAAGCCTCCCCTCCCTCCCTCTCTCCCTTCCCTCCGCCTCCCTCCCTCTTACCTTTCCTCCATTATTTTCCTTTAGCCCCCACCCCACACTTCCGTGACCCTCTTCTCCAAAAGCAACCATTCTTGTGTATTTAGTCGATATCTTTTTGCTTGTGCATATCCTTGCAAAATGTGTACCGTTGTGTTGTGTGCATATATTTGTAATGGATATAAATCTCGTTTGCTTTCTTACTTTCTCCACCCAGCACCATGATTTTAAGACCTGTGCATGTTGCTGGGTAAACATCTGGTCTTTATTTTAGGGTATTTTCGTAAGGCCACGGTCACAGGGTGGCTTTTTCAGAGACCCGAACTATGAAGGGGTCTCATATAAGTTCAGGTTCTCATTTAAATCCCAGGCTTACATAAAACAAATGTTTTTCAGCCTAAAGGCGAAATCTGTCTCCTTTTCCGTGGACGGAGCCTCTAAGAGTTGGCCTTGCACTCTGCCTACTGCTCCTCCAAGGGAGAAAAGAAGGCTGTAGAATAAGGTATAAGATATATGTCCTGAGGCTATTGGCCTTTGGGCACCATCTCTAGTGACATGTCTGTGTAAGGCTTGCGGCAAGATAATGAAGCGAAGATCACCGGTCCACAGACGGGCCGGCGAAGTCACTCCCAGGGTAGAGGGAGGGAGGCATACATGCGATTTTTGGGGTGGGGGTTGGCCGAGTAAGGGGGCAGATGAGCAGGCACCCCCAACGCAGATCAGGCGCGATCGGCTGTATCCAGAGTTGTTTATCACACCAGCGATCTGCTGCCTCTTGTGGGAAACACCAGGGGCCCCAGTTTCTATCATGCGAGGAGGGGTCTGACTTGGCAGAGGGGTATTTTTGGCTCCTGGCCACTCTGACCATGCCTGTAGCTGACCTAACAGTCTGTAGCCCCAGGTGCACAGAATTATGGGAGCGAATGCTGACTTCTATATAGTGTGGTGCATTTTTAAAGTAACCATTTAATCTGGGGAAGTGGGAAAAAGAAAATAAAAGACTCGAGAGACTCTCGGGAGACTGGCCGGCTATTTGCCAGCGTAATTGCCTTGGGTTGTTTCCACTTGAGTCCTTCATCTGAGTTTTCTGGTAAATGCTACTGCAGTGGGTGTGAGGACGAGCGGGAGCCTCGGCCGGCTGGGGAGGCATAGGTGCTGCCAGGACTCACAGTGGGACCCTGTCTGGGCCTCCGCCCCCAGCTCTAAGGAGACGATGTCCAGAATGATACTTAGTGCCCCTTAGTGGCTGGAGGTCCAGGGAGGTCTGGCTGGTAGGATGGCAGAGCCATGAGGACTGGCTTTTTATCCCACCTCTACCACTTTCCATCTGCGTGACTTCAGGCCAGTTACTTATCTAAGCCTCAGTTTCCTCATCTGTAACTTGGGAGGGACTGTATGATAATTACTCCCTCAGGGGTTATTATGGGGCTTAGGTGATAAAACACATGTGATTAATAAATGAAAGCCACAGTAGTGATTATTATTATTATTATTAGGAATGGTGGAGTTTCCTTTCCTACTTCTGCCCTCTTCATGTTTGTCCTCGGGGGACGGGTTTGTGCATTATGCCTACTTTTTGTGAGACATGTGGCTTTTCCTAAGAGTGAGGCTTTTCCGGGCCTGACTCGATGGCTCAGGCCCTAGGCATTTGTTTCACTGTATGTCCACAAGCAGAACTTTCTGGTGGACCAGTAGCCGAGTCCCACCCGCCAGGATCCTTGTGGCACAGACCAGCGTGGGCTTTGGACAGGGAGCGAGGGCTGTCTCATTCTGCCTGCTTTCCTTCTGATCAGGGCCTGGGAGCCCCGAAGGGGTGGGGGTGGATGGTGGAGGAGCCCACCTTTGGTTCAAACCGTCTTAGAATGCATCAGTGTCCTTGGTGTGAAGCAACTTCAGCTTCTGTGCTCCGTGAGTTATAACAAGGAGCTCACACGGCCACGGTTTTCTTTCAGAGGATGTGGAGGATGAACTGATAAGGGAAGAAGTCATTCTCTCTCCAGTGCCATCAATGCTCAAGCTGCAAATAGTGTCAAAGCCCATCGACCTCTCAGTGGCAAAGGTAGGTGTCAACTTAAACGTGTATGTTGATGCATCTTGGTTTGAATGGGTGTGAATTGGTGTGGTGTGAATTGGTGTGGTGTGAATTGAAGATGCCTTGATTTGAATTGCTGTGGATGAGGTGAGTTTGATCCCTCTGGCCTTATCCATCTCATTATAACCTCTCGGCTATTGTTAAAATGGGAATTTGGGTGTGATGTAGAAAAGAACCTGAACTGGGAGTCAGGAAAAGGGGGGCTGAGACCTGGTGCCTCCCATTCCCTCTCTGAGACAAAAGGTCTTAATCTCCTCCCATTCAGACATTCCAGGACCCCTTCTTTCCTCCTGAGCTGCTTCACCACAGCTGCAATGGGCCCCTCCAGGGTTGGGATGGAACAGGGTAATTATCCTCGTTAAACTGGCTTTGCTCCTGGACTAGTCTCTGGGTTCAGTGAGGAAAGGACAGGAAGGGGCTGACAATTCTTCGGTACCCTCAGGGTTCACACCAATGGCCTCGTGGAGGGGACCCCGGTCACAGGACTTAGGGAGCAGCTTCCTGGCCTTAGCGGCCTCCTCTGCAGCAATGTCCTGGATTCCTCACCATCTCAACTGCCAAATGGCCTCACCCCTCCCCTTGGCCAGTGGTTCCTGTGGGATGCATTCTGCTCCTGTTGTCATCTACTAGCTTTTCAGGCGGGATCCAGAAGGAAAATAAATATCCTGGGGACACAGCTGACCCCTTTCTCTTCCTACTTACTAAGTATTTATTCAGTACACAGATCGCAAAGTCAAAGGTTTTTCTAGAGGTTTTGTCTTTCCCCTCCACTCCCCTCCCTTTTCCTTCCTTCTTTTGAAACCACAGAGGGTCAGACACGTGTAAGTGGCCCCGAAGCTGGGAGGAAGCAATCTGGCCATCTGTAACCACAGGGCTGTGATTCTCTGCAGTGGGGACTCGTGTTGGGAAGGGTCCGTAGAGGCCCCTAGCAGTAGCATCTCCAAAAGCAGCTGGAAAGCCTGAGCCCCACACAGAGAAGAGGAGGGCCTAGAGTGTATCATGGCAGGTAGAACCCAGGTTTTCTGGCTTGTCACGCTGTGACCTGGGGACAGCCTAGCTGGGAGCTGCCGTCCTGTGACTAAGAGAACAGACATGGGCTTCAGCCAGAAAACTCAAGTCCCTGTAGTATCTAGGCTCTCAGTAAACTCAGTTCAGATGCATGGATGATTGTAGTTGGTGCAAGGAGGGGAACCAAGCCCTGACAGATGAATTTACCCGTCCCTCTCCCCTCTGTGCCATCAGCCCACATTTGATAACATGTAGACAAATGCTCTGTCACAGAGGTTCTCCTGATTCTAATTCTAGAGGGAAATAATCTGAGTTTGTAGGGAAGATCTGACGCAGAGAGGAGGTCTGGGAGGTGGCATCAGAATTCACATGTTGGCCCTTCAGAGACCCCTGGATGTAAAATCATGGCGGACAGAGAGGAGGTAGCTAGCGCGGGGAGAGCGTATCCTGGCAGAGGCTCTGCCTTCCTGTCCAAGGGCCAGTCAGTGGGGAGGGGTTGGCACTTACTTCCTGGGGCTCTGGAGGGGAGGGTTTGGGTTGACTGGAGATGAACAATGACCTCAATATCAGCCAGAAGTTTAGAGAAGACAGAGCTGTGAAACAATGGAGGGGCTGCCTTGGGAGGTGGTAGGAATTCCTTCACTAGGTGGTTGGGGTGTCTGAGCTGAGGTCTTGGGGGACCACTCTCACGTGATGTTATAGAGGAGATTCTTACATGTAGTAATGGCTTGTACTAGAGCAGCAGTTGAGACTTTTTCTCTAAGGGGCCAGATCGTATACTTGGGGTTCTCTGTTGCAACCACTCAGCTCTGCCACCATAATGTAAAAGCAAACATAGACACTATGGAAACAAAAGGGCCTTGCCGTGTTTCAGTGACACTTTATTGACGAGTGGGGGGCTGGCTTTGGCCTGTGGGTGACAATTTGCTAAGCCTGTCCTAGAGGACCAGTTCTTAAACTTGGCCGCACATGGGAATCACCTGGGAGCTTTGAAAAATCCAGATACGGGAATTCTGACCCCAGGGGTTCTGATGTAGTTGGCCTGGCACGTGGCCTGAGCATCAGCATTGTTGAGAGCTTAGTATAGGGGATTCGATGTGCAGTCGGGAACCTCCCAAGTTCCCTTGTAAAACTAAAATTTTGTGGTTCAACTTCCCTTTAAGGAATCTAAAAACATGTTGGCTTGGGTCAGCACAGGGTGGTTTGGTTTACAGATGTTCCAGAGGTAAGACCTTCAGGGTCGATTTTATCTTTCCTCAAATATGAGAAGAATGGCTTTGCAAAATAACAAGAAAATAGATAACCTTTCTGGAGAATGGATTGCCCTGCTAGAATCCCAGACCGGCTCCTGTGGGAACACATACACTGAGAATTGTATTGCTTGCTTTTAAAACAGTTAATAAAACTCTCTCTTCTTTTGACAGGACATAAAGACCCTTCTGTTTGGCTCTAGCTTTTGCTGTTTCAGTGAAGAATGGAAACTGCAGAGTTTTTCGTTTAATGACATAGCCGCGTTGAAATATGGCATTGTTCAGAAGAAGGCAGGTTGCTTTTAAGTGTCCCCAGGACCCTTCTGTGGGCCCATCATGGATAGATAGGGGTGGGACGTCCCCATGTGATAAATCCTGCGAACATTATATCCAGTGCCGGCCCGCCCCCCCATTTCTTGTCACCCAGTGCGGGAATTTTACATGTGGCTGGCAGAGCAAGAGCTGGAGAATGACCCTTACTGGGAGTGGTGAGTGATACCGGAATCCCCACTGAGCTGGAGTGGAAGGAGGCTCCGATTGGCCAGGGGCACCAGAGAGGGTCTTTAGGCTGAGTATTGAGAAATTATTTCTCAGGGAGAGCTGGAGACAGGATGCTCGAGGCAAAGGCATGCGGCAGCATGAACAAAGTGGAGGGCGGCCGTGTGGAAACCCAGGGGCTGCAGGAAATGGCAGAAGTGTCAAGCGTGAGGAGGGCGTGTGATAGAAGGCAGGGAGATGTAGGTAGATTGTGGCAGGATTTGAACGTGGCTTATGCACATTTCCCAAGATGTGTACTTGAAGGGCCAGAAGGGCCTCGAAATCCAGCAGCTCAACCTGGTTCCATTTCTCAAGTCCCAGGAACCTCCCGCTGCCCCACACTGCCTGAGGAAGAACCCAAGACAACCGGCTTCTGTCCCCAGGATACCAAGCTCAGCACGTCGTCTTGCACCCCCAATTCAAGGGCACCCTCGGCCTGCTGCTCTGACAACCCTTGTACTTGTTGACGCCTCCAGAGACGAGCTCTTCACGGAGCCTTCTCACTCTGCCATGGGAGGGGACGAGGCCACACCTAATGGGTGCCGAAGCAGGCCCCACGCTGGGCAGAAGTGAGCTCACACAAGCAGTTTTCTCAAGGCACTCACTTCTAGCTGAGGTGGTTGGGGAAAGCTCTCTGGAGGAGGAGGCCTTTACGATGGGCCTTGAACGCTGGGGAGACAATTATTATCACCTCTGCCTGTGGACATGGATTTCCCCAGTCCCCAGATAACTGGAAACCTATGGTGATGTCTCCAGCTTCATGTCTGACTGTTGTGAAGGGTCACTTTCCTCCCATCAGACATTGTAGACTGTCTTCTCTCTCGCGATGGGCGCCGGGACCTTTGTCATCCCCTCAGTGACAGAGGGTCAGCACTTTGTAGAAGTAGTCACCCCGTCAGACACCCCTGTTTCAGAGGCAGGCTTGGAGGGTCCCCGTGTTCTGCAACCTGTGGGCAGAGGCTAGTTCTGGAGGAACAGATGGGTCTACCCTGGGTTAGTTCTTACAGGCACTGACCTGTGTCTTTCTTTGCAGGGTGGTCCCTGTGGGGTTCTGGCAGCTGTCCAAGGCTGTGTCCTACAAAAACTCCTGTTTGAAGGAGATGGCAAAGCTGACTGCACTCGGTAAGTCCACTTGTTCTGGTAACACCGTATTACCCCGAAAATAAGACCTAGCCAGACAATCGGCTCTAATGCGTATTTTGGAGCAAAAATTAATATAAGACCCAGTCTTATTTTACTATAATATAAGACCTGGTATAATGTAATATAATATACATAATTAATATAATATATAATATAATATAGTATATACCAGGTCTTATATTAATTTTTGCTCCAAAAGACGCATTAGAGCCGATTGTCCGGCTAGGTCTTATTTTCGGGGAAACAAGGTATCTTTTCCAGAGGCTTCTCCAAAGCGTCCAGAAAAAATAAGCAAGGAAGCACGTGTGTTCCTTGACATTTCCCGTCTTCTGGAAAGGGAAATGGCGGCTGGTTAACAGGGCCTGGGCTGACCAGTAAAATCAATTGCGTGCATTTGTCTAAAGGCAGGGAAGGTTGATAAGCCCTGTTCCTCAGGGAAAGTGGCTGCTGCAGCAGCATCAAAACTAAGGCCACCGCCTCCTCAGAAGCCAAGCGCAGTAGCTGCCCCTCTTGTCCACGCCCACACCAACCTGCTGACCCTTTGGCTGGGTCCGGGTCTCCCCTCACTCCCCACATTACCTCACCTCTGCCAACAGCCGTTACACGCGTTCCAGCCAGCCCCACCGTACATTGCTTCCACGCCCTCTGGCCCTGTGTTTTCCATCATTTATTAAGTGTTTGCACATAAGCACCTCATTCTCACTCACTCCACAGACATTTCTAGAACATTTCTCTGTGTACGCACAAGTGATGCAGAGATGAATGGATGGATTCTCTGTTCTCCAGAAATGCTCTGTCAGGTTGAGGGACAGAAAAACCAGCACCACGGTTGGTGCAGAGATGGAAGGGTCAGGAAGGTGCTGGGCAGCGCCGGGGCCAGCGTGGCCTCTGTGAGGGGGCAGCCTTCTTACCTGTTCAGCCCTGCGGGCCCAGTTACCAGCATGTACTTGTCACCCTCAGAGCCACCACAGAACTTCTGACACTTGGTCTTCTCTCTCTCTCTCTTTTTTTTTTTTTTAGTTGAAATACACATATAGAAAAAGGCATAATTCAGAAGCGCACAACTCATACACAGTCTGTCGCCAAATCACACACACCCATGATTGTATCACCCAGATCAAAAAAGGAAATATTTCTAGCACCCCGGAAGAATCTTCCTGCCCAGTAGCTGCCTCCATTCTCTTCCCCAAAGTTGTAATTAAACGGATTACAAAATCACAGCTTAGTTTTGGCCAGTTCTTGACCTTTAATTAAAAGCATGTGTTTTTCTGCAACAGGCATTCCAGCACCTTTTTTTTGAAAGCTTAAGTGTTAAAGGAAACAAGGCCCATTCCCCACTTACTCAGGTTCAGATTCCTGGGAAGACACACTGGCTCCCCAGACATCCAGCCGAGCTCGGTACAAATGAAACGCTTTACCGGCTTTGACGATTTTGAGTTAGACAGTGAGGCAAGTGAAGGCAGCGTTTCATGCTCGGCATTTTGTAATTCGTTTAACAATATAGTTTGTCGAATTACTTTGCAGAGTAACAGTTAAGGAGTTTTCTCTCAAGTCACAGATGCTAATCAGAAACACAGCATCACTCTGATTGGAAGCGCAGTGACATCTCACTTGTCTTTGTTCTTCTCCAGCTCCCCATCCCCCACCCTCCCCAGTTGAAACCTGCCTCCAAGTTCATCCACGTAGATACCTGTCACTGTGTGCCCACACCCCGAACCCCAGAACACAAGCCCTGGGAGAACAGAGGCCTTCCTGCTCTGCCTGGTTCAAGCCCGTCTCTGGCATCCAGCCCAGGCCCTAGTCCACGGAAGAGGCCCTTAGAATTCTTGTTGAATGAATGCATGGACAAATGCATGAGTTATCCAGACTGACAGGGTGGGGAAGGAGGGCAGCTTGTGCAGAGTGCCTGAGGGCAGGGAGAGCAGGGCCAGGACCGTGGCCTGGGGTGGCTGGGGCAGACTTTGGAGGGGCAGGGCAAGACCGGGGCTGGTGGACGGGTCAGGGCCAGGCTGCCAGAGGGGCCTTGGGGCCTGGCCGCCTGCTGGGGTCAAGCCTTGGCCTTAGCCCTCGTGGGAGAGGTCTTGTAACTCATTTTAGCTCCATGTCCCTTTGGAGCTGCTTTTCAACTTGGACTCTGAACTTCTGGTGGAAATTGTGGATCATGTCCCAGTAGTGGGGGTAGGGTTTTTAAGTTGCTTCCAGGAATGGCCATGTCTGCCTGGGGCACAAGGCAGGCTTGGTTCCTTATTGCCACCCCCTGCCCACTAAGGGGATGTGAAAACCTCTGGTTCTCCAGGCCCATCCTTGGGGGAGAGCTCTGCTCTCCACACCAGAGAGGGGAGCCAGGGCTCGGGAGTCAGAAAGCTATCGGGGTGGGGACCCAAGACAGGCTCTGGGTGGAAAGAAAACCATGCCAGCTGTGGGAAGTGAGGTTTTCTTCCACTTCCCACTGCCTGCCAGTCAGCTACTGGCCAAGCACTGACTCAGGCCCCATTTTATATGGACAGGTGTCTATTTAAGCTCCGATTAGGTGGAGAGTTGTGCCAAGGCTCTGCAGGTGGGGGAGGAAGGAATGCAGTCTTGGTCCTCAGGGGCTCTCCATCTGCTGAGACCGTGAGAGAGGAGGCAGGGCCAGCCCGGCCCAAGGCCCTAGGCAGCCATGCTGGCGGGCTGAGCTGGTCCTGGGCGCAGTGGTGGGGTGGGCACAGGGAAAAGAAGGAAGGAGCTTCTGGTTGCAGGGGGTTGTGTGTGGGGGCGTACCGGGTGGGAAGGAGCCCCACTCTGGGGGAAGGCTGCCTAGTTGGATGAGACGTCTGCGCCAAGGAGCTGGGAGAGCTCGGCCTGCTGGCTGGGCACTGCCCCCCCCCCACCCGCCCTCTAGGGAGCATGGAAGGAGAAGCTGCAGAAGAGTGTGACCTCACCGCGCTTTAGAGCCCCACAACTGTGGGTGCTCCTTGTAAAATCCTCCCCTCTTGTGCCCCCAGCCCCTGCTGCCCCGGGCCCAGCACGCAGAGCTGCTCTCCATGCAGGCTAAGCGTAGTGGGTCAACTTCCTGTCCCCAGAGACCACAGAGCAGGCCTGAGTGGGCATTCTTCATACCCAACTGAGAGGGAGCAGTGGCGAGCTTGGCTCAGTCACCCGGCCTCTCACTTCCAGCCTGCGCTGCTGGAAACACCTGAGGGGACTCAGGAAGAGCCGGCTCTGAGGCTGTCAAGCTGGGGGCGGACACAGGGGTGATGGGCCACGGCCCCCTGACACCACTGGAGGCCTTCACACCCCTCCCATCCCGGGTCTCCTCCCCCCGCTGCCCCTGCTCTGGGCCTCGTGGGAGCAAAGGCCGCCAGTGGCACCTCGCAGGAACTTCTCTCAGTCCCCACGTCTTTTGGTTTCATTGCTTCATTTCTTCAATATTAACATTGAACGATTGGCTCATTGATGTTCCTGCACGGCCTGTGTGTGCTTCCCTTCTGACTCGGAAATGGCAGGGTGGCAGAAACGATCTGCCTTAAAAAAAAAAGAGAGAGAGGAAGAAAGAAAGAAGGAAAGAAGGAAAGAGAAAGAAAAAGAAAGAAAAGCGGGCACACTCCTCTGTGTCTCCAGGAACACCTGGCACAGCACCCTTTGGCAGCGTCTGCAGATGGCGAGCTCTGGGCCCTGGGGGGGCTCCAGCACCTGTGGGTGCAGTAGCTCTGTAGTTGCTGTTCTGTGCTGGGTCTGCAGGCCTGGGCGGTGGAGCCCCCCTCTTTGCTGTCTCCCCTCACAACTGTTGGGGAAATGGTTCCGTGAAAGCCACACGGAGGATGTGAGTGCACCCTCCAGGGAACTCATGCTGAAATAAAGCCTTCTTGGCAGCAGGGGTGTTTCTTCTGTGGGACTGTCTGGTCTACTTAAGTCTCGTCCCGTCAGGCCGGCAGCCGGCCTCTCTTCAGTCAGACAGGACAGAGCTGGGCGCAGGACGCGGTGTTTTTCCACGTGAGGGTGGTGCCAGCTGGCTCAGTGGTGGGGAATGATGTGCCTGCAGACACTGAGAGAGCCACAGACGGGGACCTGTCCTCTCACCTCCACTTCTCTTCTGAAATTGGGGAAATCGAGGCCCAGAGAAGGACAGACACTTCTCAAGACCCCTCCAGACATTGGGACAGAGCCAGGCTTGGAACTCAGGTCTGGTGGCCCTCATGCCAGCCTCCTTCCATCTCTTCCATAGAGCAACTTTTGACCCCAAGAGGGAGCAGAGAGGATGAAGTCACCAACTCCAGTCATTGTCCAGTTTTCCTCTGAAGTGTCTACACTCAGACTAGTGGGCATGTAAAAGTGGACAGGTCAGGCTGTTTTGTGGTAATTACGGTAGAAACATCTCTGAAAGACTTGGGTAATTTAGGCAAACACGGAATGAATTATTCCCCCACCCCGAGACAAGTGTCTTCATCCTGTACGCCTCCTGTGGGAATTAAACTCTTAAAGAAACTTCTCTTGGTTTAAGAGCCTGGCCAGGTGCTCGATGCATGGCAGGAGTTTGATGAACGTATGTCTGGCTGATGAAGGCAGTGGAGGACCTTCCTTGTCACCAAGGAGTCACCAGTGAAGGCAGACACTGAGTCGTGTGGCGAATGTAGTCTGGGAGATTGAACCCAGCAGCTCCTTGCTCTGGGTTCTCATCTGCACGCACACCTGCATGCATGGCCCTCTCTTCCCTGGGGCTGGCTAAATGGAAGAATGGCGAGGCTGGAATGACGCTTAGGGACATCTGGCCCCCACTGCCCCCTTTATAAGGGGGCAGGTGAAAGTCAGTGAGGACAAGGGGCTTCCCCAAGGCCTGGGAGCCAGGAATGGAACCCAGGCCCGACCACTGCACTTACCCCAACTCCAGTGTGTCTTCTGGAAAGCTGTGTCTCACGGGAGCAGGCTGGAGAAGGCTTCAGGGTGGACAGAGAGACTGGGAGAGGGTCTAAGTGGAAGCCAGGGAGAGCACGAGGACATTTGTGTAGAAACACGAGGGTCTGTAGTCAGAGTCTGTGAGGTCAGGAAGACAGGCCGGGCCCAGGAGCCAGGTCTCTTGATGGTGGCGCACGGTGCTGGAAAGTTAGGCTCCAAGTCGAAGGGATGCTGGTTCCCAAAGCCAACTGCTGTGGACGCTTGGCTCTATTTCCCCAAGTTCTCTTTCCTCTCTCAACGCTGTTTTAATATTTCTAGTTTTTACAAACTGCGTTTTGGGGTGAATCATTTAGTCCCTGTAACTCAGTTTTCCCATTTTTTAAAAAGGAGATAATAGTAGTTCCGCCTTCATAGGGTTGTTTTAACAATTCATGGAACAATACATGTGAAGTGCTTCTAACAGTGTCTGCCTGGCACCTGCTAAGTACTCAATATATGTTGGCTGTTCAATCTTTGTGGCTGTCCCGAGAATTCAGTCGAGCATCACCTGCTTCGGTCAGTCAGTGTAGATCGCAGACAGTGTTTGAAAGGTGACCCTTAGTTCCACACCTGGAGTTTTTCTAGCACAAGTGTTCTAGACAGAGTGTCCAATGCAGGCCTGATTTGGCACAGCTCCCACCCCGTTCGAGCTTTCATGGGGGAGTGCTCTGGTCACACCTGCGCTATAGGAAGAGCCCGTAGTGAGTATATGCACCGAGCACTGCAGAGAGGGGCAGGATGGAGCAGAAAAGCTGGTGGGGTGCTGGCTGTGACAGCCCAGCTGAGCTGGGCACCTGATAGGGCCAGGGAAGGGACTGGCATGGGTCCTCAGGAGGTACAACCGACAGGATGTGACTGTCACCTGGATGAGGACGGGGCAGGAAACAGGCACTGTGGGTGGGGATGACAGTGTCTACATGTCAGTTCTGCTCTGAAGAGATAAAGGTCCAATCCCTGCTCTCCAGGTCCCTACGTCCCTGACGTGGCCTGTCCTGAAACCCAGAGCAATGTTTGCTCTCCTTTGTTTTCAAAGGTGGCCCGGGCTGGTGCTTGCTCCCTGCAGCTCCAGTTGGTGACGGCGCCTTCACTGCCATTTTCTGGCGGAGTGCGGCGGGCGTCCCGAGGCTGCAGCAGTACCAGCCAGGCAGTCTGCTGCTGCCTTTCTTGTTTGTGTCACTGGGTTTGAAGGGTTGCCTGATGTCAGGCACTATTACCACTTTCACATCAGATGCTGAGAGTTCACCTTCCCGTCACCAAGGCCCAAGTGGGGACTTGATGTTTCCAGAAAAACGAGAGTAATAGGCGCCCTGTATTGAACATTCACTGTGCCATGGGCTTTACACACATTATCTCCTTTAAAGCTCCCAGCTACGAAGGAGGTACCACTGTCACGAGGGTATGGACGGGGAAGCTGGAGGGCTGCCGTGTTATGTCACCTGTTTTAAAGTCTCTGGATGATGACAGCCTGGATGTGGACCGATGTCTGTGTCCCAGGCCCTGGGTGGTGACCACACGCTGTCCACAGGGTCACCTGTGTCCTTGTCTCCTGGTTCCCGATTTCCTACCCTGGGGAGGACGGACAAAACGCCAGTTTTCTTTCTCCCTCACACAACTCAGCACTGAGCTCAGGTGTTACTTGCTGATTGAAAACCTGGAAACCCCATTCTCTATTCCTTTGGGCCCTGGCAGGGTCTTCATCAAGGCTCTTTTGTTTGTTAGAAAGAGAAACACTCAACCTGCTTTTCTAAGAATTTAGAAAAAAAAGTCACAGAATCCAGGAGTCGGCAAGCAGTCCAGCTCTGCAGAGCCCTGGAAATGGGAAACTGAAAGAAGCGTCTGTCAATCCACTAGGGGCTGCTTAGTTACCCTTTTGGTCATCAGAGGTCCCTCTGCCAGTGTTTGGCACCCGTGACTGTGCATCTGCCTTAAAGCCCCTATTTGCTCCTAAGAAGACAGTGGGACGGCACCATCTGTCAGTTCTGCCCCTTCCCACACCCTCTGCTTCCCCCACACCCGAGAGTTCCCCGAGTCCCACCCTCGGCCACCACCTCTGCCCCTTTCTCCTTTTCTCTCTGGGAAATTTTAGCCACTCAATGTGCCAAGGACGGCTCATGTGCTGGTGGCTCGTAAACCTCCACTCAGCCCCAGCCACTCTCCTGGGCTTTAGACGTGTCCGACCGCTTCCCCTGGGTACCCCGTGGGCACATGCGA
Source organism: Rhinolophus sinicus (assembly GCF_036562045.2). Taxonomy (NCBI): domain Eukaryota; kingdom Metazoa; phylum Chordata; class Mammalia; order Chiroptera; family Rhinolophidae; genus Rhinolophus; species Rhinolophus sinicus. The sequence goes on from NC_133758.1 coordinate 105,680,327, forward strand.
CCGCCTCCCCCAGCCCCGATCCCCGCCCTGTAGCCTTCATTTTCCTTGGTGGCACCACCACGCACCCCCTGAACACCCAGAGGTCTTCCCGAATCCTTCCTCTCCCACCTCCTCATGCCCTGTGACATCTAAGTCACCAGCAAGCCGGGCTGCTTTTCCCTCCGCACCTGTGCTTCTATTTCCTTACAGCTGGTGACATGAGGACCACCTGCTACACGAGCCAGTCTCCAGGGGCCCAGGTGTCGGGACTGGGCAAGGCCAGGGCAGGGCAGTGCCATGCCTTTGCCAGGGGTCGCTTCCTGCCCTCAGGGTGGCAGCAGTTCTGGAGCACGGCCCTGTCTTACACACACCTCGGGCCCTGCCAAGTCTCCAGGGTCCCCTTTGCTCCTCCCCCAGCCCCGCCCAGGGCCCCTCCCTCAAGCTCTCCCCCTGTGCTCTTCTGAGGAGGTACCTCCCAGGCTCTCCTGAAGCCCTCTGGGTGGCAGAGGAACGGATGGGCCTCTGCCACAGGGTTGTACCATCCCTGGCTTGTGTCCCCACAGGCATAAATGCATTCCCTTTCTTGTCCTCAGGCAGCTGCAGCCTTCAAACGCCCACAGGACCCACTGCCTGGCCCTGGCCATCTCGGACATTGTGTGGCGGGCTGGGGGACACAAGAGAGCTGTGGTCACACTGTAAGTACGCCCCGGGGCTGTGTGCCACCACTCAACCTCGGGCTGGCATAGCTGCGGGCAAATGACTGCGTGCTGCCTAGGGATAAGTGTCCTATCTGTGTGTCTTCCCGACCCCTGTCCTGGGTCCCATGCTGGGACAAGCTCAGAGAGTCGGCCTGATGTGCTGGGCAGCCCTGCCTTGGGAGGGGGCCCAGGCCCTCCCCGCAGCTCCGTTCTCAGCGCAGGACAGGCTTTGGATCTGCCTTGCCTCCCTCCTGGGGGAGTTTAGGGGGATGGAACCCGCCTGAGAAAACCTCTGACCTGGGCAGCCTGCTCCCCCGTTATTCTGATCTGGAGGTCTTGGAAAACAGCCTCTCAGTTGACCCGGTCACCTTGCCGATTTGTCCCAAGCACGCTCTGGTCTGTTGCTTGGATCCCTGTTCCTTTGAGGAGGGGACTCAGAGAGGCCAGTGGTTGATGGTATAGCCCATGGTCTTTTCCCTGCCACCTCCTTCCTACCGCAGATAGAGGATGTCACCCCCATAACCCACATGGGTAGCGGGCTCGTTGGCTCTTTGGCCTGACAGAGTAGACGCAATCGTGGCCCCAGCAGTGTGGCTGAGCTTTAGTAAAAGGGGTTCCCTTTCCCAATGCTGTTGCTCCGTGGCTGTGTGACCTTGGGGAATTGACTCAACTTCTCTGTGCCTCATCTGTTTACTCATCTGGCAAATGGGAATGATAATGATTACTTAATTGGCTGATTGTGAGGGAATTAAATGAGTCAATATAAATAAATTGTATAATAAATGATAATATCAGTTTAAATCATTTTTTCATATCAATAAATAATAAATACTAATAAATGTGGCATGCTTAGGACACTGCCTGGCTCATACCAAGTGCCACGTCAGTGTAGGTATTAATTACCATTATCGGTAGTGTTTGTGCAGGGTGCTTTTCCTGGGGACCCATGTTCCAGTTAACTTATTAATCCTGGCTCTTAGGGTCTGCCTGGCAACCCTGAGAGCAGATGGAGCAAAAATTCCATTTCTCCCTGTTTGACAGACTAGGAAACAGAAGCACAGGGAACGGCTGGTCCAAGGCTACGCAGGACGCTGGTGGTGCATTGGGCCCCAAACCCAAACTCTGCTTCTAGTCCGTGTTTCTGTGGGCTGCACACTCAGGGTACTGCGTGCTGACGGCATTGGGTGGGAGGCTTGGAGAAGACAGAGGTTGGGATTCCTGAAATCCCTCAATGTGGAGGGCAAGTCAGCATTCCTGGGTCAGAAATGTATTTGTCAGTTGTGGGTGGGTGACAGGCAGACTTCCTCCGGCCAGGGCTTGGGTTTGGTCCTCCCCAGCTCTCCTTCTGCTGTCTTATTTCCATTCCCCACCCCCTGTTTTCTTCTGTTAGTGGTGTTCTCTGAACCCAGCCTACTGGGTGAGTTTAAAGTGGGGAGAAGGAGAAAGCCTTGGCTCCTGTCTTTCCCCCGGAACCACCTTCTCATTTGTCTTCACTGAATGGCACATGTGGTTTTGCCCTGGCTCAAGGTCATAGCTTCTTTCCATGCACAGGACTCATGCATCGCCTTTTCCTTTTTTAGGCCTTCGGGAACAGAGCAGTTCAGTCCAACGGGAAAATACAAAGCAGATGGAGTCTTAGAAACAGTACGGCTTTCTGGAAAATTATCACGCAAACTTTGGCTTTGTTTGGGCACGGTCTCCTTTCATATAAGTAAATCCTTCCTCACCTGGGGATGGGCCAGACCCCCTGAGGCCCCAGCCCTCCACCTGGGACTGGGGCGGGCAGAGGTGGGGGCCTTTGGGGACGGGCTGTGGTCAGAACTGGCTTTATGGCCAAGAGGCTGATGGGTGGCCTGTCGTGTTGAGTTTGTACCAAGCCTGAAGTTCCCCCAGCAGTCCGGGCATAATGCCTTTTGGCTAAACCCAGCCTTCTCCGCGTCCCTCTTTATGTCTTCAGCGTCCTCTCTGAGATGTTTTTGAGAGGGTAGTGGAGGGAAGAGGAAGTTAGAAGGTGGAGAAGAGCTTTGCTAGGACAAAGCACCAGCCATAAAGCCAGACCTAAGTAAGACAAAGGAAGGGAAAGAAAACGAGATGTATGAAAATACAGAAAACAGTGGCATTTCCCACGAATTAGCCTCTTCTTCCCTGAGGGTTTTTGTTTTACCTACTTTGTCTCATTTGTGCTAGGTTTGGACACATGTGGCCCTGGGATCCTTGTTAAGGGTCTCACTCTGTTGGGTGTTTTCTCTAAAACTAGTTTTTCCTGACCTTCCTGAGAAAGCAAAGGAGACTCGTAACCACTGCTCCCCACTGAACTCAGGGTTCTGCCCTCTGGGCTTAGAACTGGCCTGGCAATGGCGGTTTGGATGAGACACCCCACTCCCGACTCCCTTGCGTCCCCTGCCCCCAGGTGCTTGTCAGATATCAGGAAGAGCCCGCAGGGGTGCAGTCCCCCCATCGGGCCCTGCAGGGTGCTGTCTCTGTGGCTTTAGTCGCATGATGTCTCCAGTCCTGGGTTTCGAAAGGTGGGCCCAGTACTGATTGAAGGGCAGGCCAAACCCCAGAGACCCCAGCCAGGCCCTGCCAGCCCTTAAATCACACACAGGCGTGGGATTGCCTCTCCGCCCCAGCTCCTAAAGTGGGGTTTGGTAGCGTCTAAAGCCAGAGCCACAGAAAATGATCCAGGACGGGCCACCATTATGGGGTTCGGGCAGTTCACTGTGTGTTTCTGTCTTCTCAGCTCATGCTCCACACTTTGACCTGTTATGAGGAGCTGGTGATTTTTCTTCAACAAAGCGTCCAGCAGGTATGAACACTGCTTTCGTTTGTGGGATGGGCATTGTTAAGCCTTCTGCTTTGTCTGCAGAAGAGATGCTGGTGAACTGGAGTTGTCAACCTCACCCCCAACCTGGGGAAGGGGGTTGGGTGGCGGAGAGGCTGGGAAGGAGCTGGTGCTGGCCCTGGGTGCCATGGCTGAGGGCAGTGGGGGGATTTAGGCTGGAGAAGAGTGGACTTGGGGGCAGGGATCCAATCTCTGCCATTGCATCCTTGAGGGCTGGCCATGGCCAGGGTACAGAGAGCAGCCACAGTGGGGGCTGCAGAAAGCAGCACTGGGATGGAGCAGGGTCCAAGGGAAGGGAAAGAGCGGACAGACTGTGGTTATGAGAGCTTTTCTCTGTCTGAGGCAGGCAGCCACCTCTGGAAGCAAAGGGCCCTTTGTCAGTGAGTGGTGCCCAGCACCAGCTGGGGAGTTGACGAGAACATGGATTCCTGGGCTGGGTTGGAGGTCTGAGCACTGCTGATGGTGACCCTGCTCGGTACAGGCCCTCCCTTGGTGTCCGGGAGGCAGGGCGGAGCCAGGCAGGGCCTCTGGAGCACCCCGTTGGCTGGAGGAGATCCGTGCACCCACTCTGGCTGTGTGGTGGGGTGGAGCTCAGCCAGGGCCTGGGAGCAGCATAGTCAAGGCCTGAGGGCATTCAGAGTGGGGCTGTATCCGCATGGCTCTGTGGATGACGGATGGAGTTGAGCGTTCCGGGGTGAAGCACGTGGTTTCTGGAGCCATTGGCCTGGGTTTGCATCTCGGGAGCCCCTTTAGTAGCCCTGTGACCTTGGGCCACTTAACCCTCCATGCTTCAGTTTCCCCATCTGTACAATGTGGGGGAGAACTGCAGGCCGGTCTCAGGGATCAGTAGCGTTCCTATGTATTATGATCACCACTGTCATGGTTATGTAAGGCAGACTTGGGTTGGGTTAGTTATAGACACGTAGACCTGAACGAGGGAAGGCTTTCCGAGGGAGGGTGCAGCACAAGCCAGGGCGCTGATGGGCTCTGAGATCCCCCCTGCAAGGCTCACAGTCCTGACGTCCCGTGTCAGGGCTGAAGGAAAGACAGCTCCAAGCCGCTCCCTCCTGGTGTGCAGGCTGAGCCCCTGTGCCGCCTCTTTGCCCATCCTTCAGCCTCTGGGCTGTGGGCCCGGCTCTTAGGCTCCAGACAAGGCGTTAGAGGATTTGGTGGTGAGCCTGGAGGGGGGCAGAACTTGCTGGCTGTGGGAGCAGGCTGGGCACTCCTGCTGTCACAGTGCCCTCCCCTGGCACACTTCGCTGAAGACGCGGAGTGTCGGGGCACAGACAGGGCAGTGTCCTGGCCCTGACAGCACAGATGCCCCTTGAGTTGGAAAGGGGGCCTGCCCTGAGGCCACGGGAGGCAGGTGTGCGGTCACTGGGGCACTGGGCCACCTGAAATCTCTCCCCCAGAGCTCTTGCCTCGGGATGATGGCTGCCCAAAGAGAAGCCCAGAGCCTGGCCCTGGTGCCCAGCCTAGGGTGCTGCCTGTCTGCACTGGCTGCTCGAGCTGACCTGTCCGGGAGGGGTGTGGAAGGGGCGCGGATGTGGGAGGGGGCCTGGCCTGGGTGTGGGGAGACCCCGGCTGGCTGCCACGAGCTGCCTGTCCCTGGCTCTCTGGTTCTCCAGGGACATAGCCCAGTGGACTGTCTGCCAGCGCACGGCACTCCCCACCTGTCCCAGTGCAGCTTTGGGGGCCTGGAGCAGGGACCCGGGGACCTCCTGTAGCTTATTCCTGGGTCCCATGTGGCCTCAGAAAAGTCACTGGGCCTCAGTCGCTTCAACTGGAAAATGGAAGATGGACTAATTAACAGATAACTTCCAGCTCTTTACCGTCCAACCGTGGTTCTTAAAGAAGAAACTTGAATGCATGGCAGAGAATGTCTTCCAAATTAAGTACCAGGTGCTCCATTGATAAACACTCACGGAGCATTGTGACAATACAGCAGTGCATCTGAGAGAGGAGCAAAGCCTGACAGCATCAGTGTGCGTGATTTGCCCAGAGCCAAGACCACCTGTGTTCACACTGTCAGGTGAAGCAGATCGTGGAGCCACAGAGGCCAGGGAGGGAAGTGCCTTCTGAGGCTTCTGGGGGCAGGTGATTGCTCACATGACCCAAGCTCTGAGGCTCGTCACTGCCCACTCATGGCCCCTGGGAGGCCCCTCAGCACCAGGGTCTTTTCCATCCTTGCCTTCCCTCCTGCCTTGGCCTGTATCCCCAGGGTTTTGGTGAAATCCAAGCAGACAGTGACTGTGAAAGGGGTTCAGAGCGTGGGGCCCGCGCCAGGGCAGGGAGCCGCTCCTTTCTGTCAGCCTCTGGGCTCAGAGCAATTCCCCCTCCTCACCGGGCTCTGGTCCCTGCGCACAGGCGGTCAATATTTGGTCCTCCTCGCTCTGGAAGGCCGTGTTTTCCCCTGCAGTTTAATTTGTGTTTTTGCTGGAAGCCGTTGAGCTGCCTCAGCACTACCCTCACCATATTCATTTTTCATGGCCTGGTCCTAAGAGGGTTTCCTCGTGCCAGGGCTGGAAGTGAACACTGTACCATCTCTGCCCAAAATAAATAGCCTCCTTGCTGTGCTTTCATTACCACTCACTCTCTGGGCAACGTGTCTGGCTGGGTCCCCGTGAGCTGGGGGGGTGCCTCCGCCCCTGCCTCTGATTGGGGTCCCATGGTGGGCTCAGGTTTCTCCAGGTCAGAGCAGCGTGGGGGAGTGTCCCTTCTTCTCAAGTGAGACCAGACGTTTTTCCGGACCCTAACGGTGGTTTCCAGCCCAACTGCCTGCCTGGTCTCTCCTTTCAGTGCAGGCGCCTGGCCCTTTGGCCTCCCATGTCTTGGCAGCTTGAATTTGATGAGATAATTTTTAAAAATGTTTTTAAAAAACAAAATGGACTATTGGTGCCATTCAGTCATGTTCCGGCAAGGGCCAAAGGCCCAGGCAGTGGGGTTATTTCCCCACCTCTGTAGTCTCACCTAACCCGTCCACATGGGGGGCGTGGCCAGGGCTCGTGCTCAGGTCCCCTTGAGGGTGTGCCAGTGATGGTGGAAAAGGCTGGTCCGAGTAAGAAGAACAGTTCTGCACACTTACAGAGAGTTAGGGCTTACAACGGGCTTCTGTGTCCCTTACTTCATTGCAAGCATGGCCAGGGGGGGAAACAGAGCGAGCAAGTGTCATGGCTTCCTCAAGACCGTGTGCAAGTCCGTGGCAGAAGGACGTAGGCATTTCAGAAGGGGAAACAGACTAAGAGAGCTTTGTCACTCCCTAAGGCAACATGCCAGTCTGTGACTTCCCCAAGGTGACGTGGAAAACTGTGTCAGAACCAACAGGCATTACAGAAGGGGAAACTGAGGCTTAGAGAGCTTTGCTACTCCAAGGCAACATGCAGGTCTGTAGTAGAGCTGTGACGGGGGCGCGGGTGGCCCAAGTCCTCCCAAGCCTATGTTCCCCTGTGCGAGGACGTCAGCATTACCCTTTGTAGTGGTCAGAAAATGTCCGCAGACACGGCCTCACAGAACGTGCACCATGCCTTGGTTGTCCTCGTTTTGCAAAAGGGGAAAATGAGAACAGAAATACAGTGACTGGCCTGATGTCACAGAATTAAGATGACGTTGCTTGAAGATTGCTGTTGATTCATTCATTCCATGTCTACTTCCCCAAAAAGATTTCAAGTTACTTATTAAAACAATGACGTCCTCAGGGCTTTTCTGTGTTTTAACCATTGTAAACCTGCCTCTCTTGCCTCTGGGCCTTTGCACGTGCTTTTGCTTTTCCTCTTGCCTGGAACAGCATTCCCTTCGCTTCTGATTCCTCCTTGTCCCTTGGGTTTCTGTTTAGACATCACTTCCTCCAGAAAGCCTTCCTCTGAAAGGCCACTAAACCCTGTGTCTGTATTGAAGGCCCTTCCTGTGTGTTTCCAGAGGACCTTGTATCTCCCATCAGAGTAGAGCCCCTTCCACACCCTTTTCAGATACTTATTGTTGTTTCTTCCCTAAGTTACTTCTCATGAGGGCAGATCTATGTCCATCTTGTTTGCAAGTGTAGCCTTAGTAGGGAGTATCCTCTTGACACAAATTTCATGTGGTGTTTTTTGTTTTGTTTTGGGGTTTTTTTTAATGACTAATTGAATTACTGGATGAAAATAAAGACTATATTTTGAGGAAAAGAAGAGAAAAATAATTACCATGACTGAGCACCATATTTGGCTCTGAGCTTCCTGGCAGCCAAGGCAAAAATGGAAATATGATAAATTCGATAATTCTTATTGTTCCAGGAAAACAAGCTCTTTTTTTCTTTCTGGTTTTAAGTCCAAAAGGAAAACTGATCACATGTAAGTAATAGTCACGATTTTAAAAGGCAGCATTTTCAACAATAGTTTACAGACGTGGTATCGTCGCTAAAGTGGGATGAGTAAGGTCCTCACACTGCTTTGCAACTGGGGGGTGGCATTTCTCCAGGGAGCCAAAGTGGCATAGTCCATCCTGGAAGGCTGTGGCGTGCTAGGCTCACTGGACAGGTGGGCAGTGTGAAGCCAGCATCATACTAATAGCTGACAGGTGCGGGCCTTGTTCTAAGTGCTTTCCAAAGGTGATCTCACCTAACCTTCACAATGACCTGACGAGGGTAGGTCCTATTATTATTATCCGTGTTTTATAGATGAGAAGATTGGTCACATAGCTGGGATTTAGTCCCAGGCAGCCAGGCTCCAGGCTGTGGGCCTCAAACCAGAGTCAGGACTAGGGGGAGATGAGTAAGGTGCTCATCTTGGGGGCAAAATTCAAGGGGGTCCCCAAAACCTCAGTAATCAGTATAAGTAATATTTTCATGCAATAGCTAAAATAATAACAAAGTTAATCTCAACAAAATCCATAAGGAACAAAATGTAAAATTGTTTTGAAAGACGGGATCCGCCCTCACGCTTCCCTGGCTCCCCTCGCTGTCTGTCCTGGCCTGACTGCTCCACACTTGCTTTCTGCTGCTCCCCCCACAGCACAGTTCTTTGGAGTCAGGAGTTTGGAATCAAACGGAGCCCCCGGAAGCCCACTGGGCTGCTTACCGGCTTACCAGGGTGACTTCGGGCCAGTTGCTCAGTTTCTGAGCCCCAGTTTCTTTACATGGCAGAGGGCAATCATTACCATCCTACTGAACAGGCCTGTGATAGCCTGAAATGTGACAATGAACATAAGACACTTGCACGGGGATGGAAGCTGCTCCTGCCGCTGCTGGGTCCCAAGCTTCCAAGACTTGGAAGTCAAGGGTATGCTCCTTAGCGAGCACTGCATCTGCTCCCATTGTCACTCAGCTGGGGTGCTCCCCCATCCCTCAGGGGTCTGGCTGGTGAGACCTGCACGAGATCTGCCTTGGGGCCACCTGGCAAGCTCGGACTGGGATGCAGGCACCAGACTCGGGCAGGCTGCTCCCTGGGCTGCGGCCCCCAAGGGGTGAGAGGAGGGAGGTGTGGACCCGATTAGGTGCTCATTCCTTTCTCCTCTTCCCAGTTCGAAGTGGGCCCCTATGGATGCATCCTGCTCACCCTGTCGGCCATCCTGTCACGGTCCACAGAGCTGTGAGTACCTTCCTCGTTCAAATCCTTGGCAGCCTGTCTTGTTCACTGCGCTTCTCCAGAGCCCAGGGCAGTTGTCGCGCAGGGCAGCCTGCGGGGTCTCTGCTCCCACTCCCCACATAAGAACGCAGGACATGGTGAGGCCAAAAAGGAACACCCACGGAGCCGTAGGTAGGGGAGTCATACCACTATAGTCTCGGTGGCAGCTGGGTTGGAGACACAGGAAGCAGGAGCCACTCTGTTCGCAACCCTCACTGCTCCGCTTGCAGGCTCAGCCACCATCTTCTTGCTAGCCCCCATTTGCTGCTGCTAGCATAGCCACGGCAGTTATATTAGTGGCCAGTGGCTCACTGGTTACAGCTGATGGCCAACTAGCCACAGCTGATGACCATCCAATCACAGTTGATGGCCATGTACTACCCGAGTGAGCACCTTTCCACTTGAGGCCAAGAGCCTGGAAACTGCACTCCTGGCTCTGTCCCCACAGGGTGCTTGGCACACAGTGGGTGCTTACATAGTGAGCCTGATTAGAAGGCTGACTGAAGGCTGGTGGAGGAGAGAGAGCAGTTTTATTGTACAAACACGTGTTCAGTTCTACCTTCTCTTTGGTCTCCCCATGTGTGCTGGGGAGTGTGGGGGATGATCGGAGAGTTTACAGCCCCAATGGTGTCCCAGTGGGACCGCAGTGTGGGCACACTTCAGCACATATTTTTATTCCCCTGGGATATATGCAGGGATGGACAACTGAGTCTAAGATCTGGGAGCTGAACGAGGGCCCCTAAGAGCTCAGGGAGAGGGGGACTGGCCATAGGCTAAGGTCGTCTGCAGGCTGCAAGGCTCTCGTCTAGGGCCAGCCCTGAGGAGATGAGTGGGTGGGCAGCGTGGCCTTGGAGGCAGAGGGGGCGGGAGGCTGGGTCCAGGCCTCCTCATCAGATGCGGCTTCTGGGCTGTCTCAGAGCTGGAGTTCCTCGAGCACGCTCATTCCCTAGGAGCTTTCTAGCCCTCTTATCTACATTTGTCACCTGGGCATTATGTCACCAGGGAGAGTTTAGATTAATAGCACATTAATAGTCTTGTGAAGTACAATCGATTGCCCAATTCACTTTCAAACAGAGAGCAGGCCCTGGGTGTGTGGAGACCTGGGGAAATGCATTTCCACTTTCGGGGTGTGTGGGGACAGAGTCCCAGAGAGCAGTTTCCAGGCTCTCCGCCTCATGTGGAAAGGTGCTGGCTCGGGTAGTAGATGGCTGTCCACTGTGGCTGGGTGGCCATCAGCTATTACTGGTTAGCCATTAGCCACTAATGTAACTACCGTGGCTAGGTTAGGGGATGGTTGGTTGGCAGAGAAGCGGACTGTGGATTGCGGCTGGCAGGTGCGGTGAGCGAGCAGATTACATTGCGGATCTTGTTGATCCTACTTCCTGTGTCTCGCCCGGCCACCGGCGAGACGGGGGTACAGGAAGACCCCACGTTGGGGTACTGGCGGATGTTTGCTTTTGTGTCTCCACCAGCTGCTATCGAGACTATAGTGGTATGACTCCCCCATCTGTGACTTCGTGATTGTTCCCTTTTGGCTTCACCATATCCCTCTTTCTTGTGCGGGGAGCAGAACCAGAGACCCCGCATGACAGGGTGCTTGGTGTGGGGGAAGATTTGGGACTAACCCTAAGCGGGTGGGCCCTGGGAAGTGGGCAGGTGGAAAGCGTAACCGCGCAGTGCCCAGGCCGGGAGGCCCGGCAGAAGGAGACACTTGCTCCTGGGCCTCAGCTGGGTCCTGTTCATGTTCCTGTGGCCTTTGGTGCAGATGTGAGGAGGATGACAGGGGACTCGTGCCACTGGCCTGCGGGCTGACCTTATTAAATACATGTGTGCGCAGCATTTTCTACCGGCATTTTCCTTCTAATCCTGCCATAATGATACGATTCATTCCTGGTTCGGGCTCATGTGCATGGAGACCATAAGCTGTACCGCTTTCTCCCCAGGCCTCGGTTTACTAATCCCTGGGCTGACAGGGCTGTCATGGGGGTGTGTGTGGTGGGGGTGTTTCTGGGTGAGGGTGAGATCCCTGAGCTCACTGAAGGGAAGCTGAGCTTTCGGAAGGGCCAGGCCTGGTGACATCTGGCAGTGTGATCCTCTCAGCCTCAGTTTCCCACCTCTGTGGGGGCCCCTTGCTCTGGGGTCTAGGCCCAGGCTCGCCAGCCTGGGAACTGGGTACCCTGTGTATACACACGCTCCTGTAAGGAGCGGCTTTGGCAGCTTTGTCCAGCTGGGCCCCACGTCCAGGCTGCTCTTCACGTGGTCAAGAGCTGGAAGAATGGGGCTGCTTGTGCCTCGTCCCTACCCCACCCACCCAAGCTGCCCAGGCCACGGCACCTGTGGGGCATCTGTGTGGGGGAGGCTGCTTGTTGGACCTGCAGAGCCTCGTGCTAATGGCCCTGAAGTTACAACCCTGCGAAACCCCTTCCCATTCACTGCTTGCGTGCGTACACACATGCAGACACACGTGTGATCCAGCTGCAGTCACCTCCTCCCCTTGTTCCCAGGGCCACGGAGACAGAGGATGCTAATGACAGTCCCCTTCCTCTCACCGCCCCTGAGGACCTTCTCACGCCCTGTAGGCTGATGGTCCTGGAGGCCTCCCCAGGCCGCTCCAGCCAGCCTGGCCCCTGCCTTCCAGGAGGACGGGCATAGAAACCTGCTTTAGCACAGGGCGTGGGTCGGATTTGTCTTACTCCTGTGGCCTCCTTTTCCTCTTTCTAAGAAGAAAACATAGAGGACAATCTTTTCAGCAGTAAGAATGATAGCAGCCCACATTTCGTGAGCCTCCTATGGGCCGGATCCTTTGCTGTCACATTTTACACATGAAATTCCTTTCGTCTCCACAACATCACTGTCAGGTGGCCCTGTTGTGATTATTGTCACCGTGCCTGCCTTTCAGATGAAACCAGGCTTTGGCAGGTGAGTGGCTTGCGCCAAGGTCACAAAGCCCACAGAGCGTGTTCCCAGACAGGGCTCTTTGGGTTTGTTGTTTAAGGACCTGAACTTGGGAATGAAACAGACTTGGTTTCAGGGCTGGTGCATTAGTCCTCTGAGCCTGAGTTTCTCACTCGGTGACGAGGGGATGACAGTTCCTGCCTCACAAGATGAAACGTGTGGGCATGGCTCCCGATGCGTAGCAAGCCGTGGACGGGGGCCGTTGCTAGTCTGATCCTATCCCCACGGTACTCTGTGCCTCCGTGTCCCGTCCTGTCATTGCTCGCCCTCCGTTTTGGCTTGGTGCCTTGTGGCGGAGACACAGCCACGGGTGCCCTGCCGTTGGTGAGGGCCCACCTGTGGCTGCGCTCACCCTTGGCAGGCACTTGCTGAGTCGCCCAAAGCGAGGGCAGAGCATCTCAGTACATGCTGTTCAGCGAGGGAGAAGTAGAGTGGGGGCTGGGAAACCCACCCAGTGCTGTTGCTCGGATGGAGCAGGAGAAGGGGCAGTGGGAAGACCCCTGCCCGCCCTGGGAGTATGCCGCCCAGAAGTGTGCTAGAGAAGACGTTCGATTCTCTCTTATGTGTTCAAGTTCAAGAAGAGTTTTCGTTAGTCTACCTGAGGGCATCAGGTGGGGAACAGGGCAGGCCTTGGGCCACCTGGGCCACCTCTGGGGGGCTTCTCCAGACCCACCTTCCCTTTGACCCGGGCAGTCCCAGGATGGCTGCCTGACCACTCCACGTTCCCACAGGGCTACCGGGCATGTGGTCATCGGAGCAGGGCTGACCTCTCCTCCCAGTGGTCCTGGGGGCTTCCTGAAGGGGTTGGCAGCCGTGAGGACGATGACAGGACTAGCCTGGCACTCATGACGCTGCCCAGATCCTGTGAGAGGATCAGGCAGAAATTATTTAAAATAACACATTAGCATTCCTGGCATTTCTGAGGGCTCCTCTGAAGAAGCTCTTCTTGCCCTGGGGAGTTGAACTCCTGGAATGGTCCACACCCCTCACATGCCAGTCATGTTGCATGCCCCACGGTGCTACCCGGCTCCCGCAGCCTCTGGGCTTGGTCTTGGGCGGGATGCCAGGCCTGGCTTAAGGTTTGCTGTGATCTCTGCAGTGATAATGGTGTGAAAACCCACCTCCTCCTGGCCTGCCGCAGGGCTCAGCTACTTGTGAAGGCTTTTCCTTATGGACGTTTGGGCACCTGGGGGGAAATGTCACGCAGCACATTTACCAGACTGAGCTGAGACGCTTGTCCAGGGCAGCCCACAAGTCACATGAAAGGAAGGGTCCTACACATTGGCTACAACGTCACTTCAGGACACCTGGGTCCCCATCTCCTCGCTACTGCTCACAAGCTGTATGGCTGACCCGACCTTTGCCTTAGCTTTTATCTCTGACAGGAAGGGGTTGCACTAACACCTCTTAGTCTCTTTTTGTAGTGAAAAGAAACAAGATTTTTTTCTGAAGAAACCATCCGCTGGAGTTCACTGTATAAAGCAGATGAAGCAGAGCAGTGGGGGCGGGGAGGTGGAGCGGTCTCACAACCAGCTGCATCTTTGAGGCCCCTCTGCGGAGAGCCCTGCTCTGCAAACAGCTAGAAAACCATAGGGCCAGATGATCGCCGAGGCCTCCCTGCTCTGGGTTCAGATTCAGCTTTGCCAAAGCTATGAGGCCATGTCAGGGTGATCTCTTACTACTTTGGGCAGTTGACAACCTGTCTTGGTCGCCCAAGGAGAGGGCAGAGTGTCTCAAATCACATGCTGTTCAACCAGGGAGAAGCGGAGTGGGGGCTGAGAAACCCACCCAGTTCTTTACAGTGTGTGTGTATGTTAGTGGTGGTGCTGTGTGTGTGTGTGTGTGTGTGTGTGTGTGTGTGTGTGAAAGACGGGTGAGGCTGTGGGGCTGGGTGGGAGGTGATGTGGGCGTTGGTAATTGTGAGATTGTGTGGGAAGGGTGACTTGTGTGTATGTGAGCGTATGTGAGTATGTACGTGTGGGAGTGTGTGTGTGTATGTGTGTGAGACTGACGGCATGGCCACCCCTCCCTCCTAGCCAGGCTCTCAGAATCATGCCTGAGGCCCAGGGGCAGCTCTTGCACCCAAGTCAACACCTCCTGAACGCTGGCCGTCCCCAACCCCGGTGGGAGCCATGGGATGTAAATGCAAGCGTGCAGCCTGGCCGCTTCACCTTCCGAGGCTGAGAGAACAGTAGCAAAGCTGGCCTTGGAGGATTGTTTACCCCGGGCCGACTGCAGAGCCTTGTGAAGGTTTTATTTGTTCCCACTTGATTTCAGACTATTTTCCTTTCCTCAGATCTCGAGTTGCTTACAGTAAATCTCATCCAGGATTTCATGGTCTCCTAGTTCCATTGCTTTCCAAACCACACGCTCTCCCAGGCCCCCAGGATGCTCAGGCCCTGGGGTCAGGGTCACCTGGGAGCCAGGCCCGCACAGCCCAGTGCCAGGCGCTCCAGGCCCTCAGTGGTCACAGGGCCTGGCATTGGAAGGCTTGGGCGATGCCCGCTGGTTGGCCGAGGCCTGGAGGTGGGGACAGATGGCTTGTGAAGAAAACCTTTTCACACAACGGACCCTTGGCATTCATTCCCGTGGCAACTTTGGCTGCCCCAGGGCACCCTTGAAAGCCCCAAATAGGCAGTAGTTTGTCATTTGCTGAAGTAATTTTTGGACAGCACGAGCCAGCCACGTGTGCCCTGGTGGCTCTGTTGCTCTAATTCTGTCCAAGGGTGGAACAACAACAACAACAACACACAGTTTATGTCTCGTTGTGGAAATAGCCCTGAAATGACAGCCAACCAGGAGTGTTGGTCACGCAAGTGACAGACACTCAATTCTTCGCCAACATCAGCAGAAAACCACGCTATTAATTGATCATATCAGAAGCCCAGGGCTTTAGGACAGGCTGGATCCAGGAACCCAGACGTCGTCTTTGGGACTTGGTGTCCCTCCTTCTAGCTCTTAACTCTTCTTTCCTCTGTCTCAGCTGTGTTCTCAGGGGGCCTTCCCGCGTGCTGGGCTCTGGCGAGCCCGGTGGAGAGGGAGCCCTTTCTCCAGCACCCCTCAGCCTCCTGGGAGCCGTGCTCCCACTCCTGATGCCTCCCTGTGGCCAGGCCTGTGTCACACCCACCATGGGCCATGTGAACATGTGGTCAAAACCCGCAGAGGTCTACCGCACCGGCTGGGAAAGACATGGGCTCTCCAGTCGGGAATTAGAAGTTTGGGCTGGATCAAGGAACAGGAGAGTAGATGTGAATTTGGGGTGCATGGGATCTGGGTCTTGGTGGAGGCCCCCACAGGCTCAGGACAATGCTTCTAGGTCCAGCAGCTCGCTGAGAAACAAACGGGGCGGGCCCGTGTTCGTGGCATAAGGGGCTGTTCCTGTTGAAAATCCCAGGCTCTTGGTGCTCCCACATGTCTGTCGTGATGAGAGAGGATAGATGGATGTGTGCCAGCTTTCTCCTCCGCCCTGTCACGCCCACCTAAGCTCCTCCAGCCCAGAACGAGGCACACACAGGACCACCCACACCCCGACTGCGCAGATTAGCGCTGCTTTGCGGCCCTGGACAAACCCTTGGCCCCTCTCACCGGCGTCTCCCATGTGTAACAGGAGAGACTGGGCAGCATGGTGAAGGGCCCTTACTTCCCTGCATGCCGAGATCTTTTGACTGAAACTGGGAAATGGGATGAGCTTCCTCAACTCAAGTCAGCTTTTAACTTTGATTCCAAAGAGGGTGGAAACCACACTACTGATCACTTTGAATAAACGTGTCTGAAGAGACCGAGGTGGTGGGTGAGAGGCTGGCACAACTGTGCCATTGGAGGTAGCAGACGCCCACCCACTCCCGCCAGTCCCTGGTTCTGGGCCCCCTTGCTCTGCAGACTGTCCCCTTCCCTGGCAGCCCCCGGCTCCTGTGCAGTGACTAGAGCTGTGTTCTGTAGATTCCGGCAGGCTCCCTCTGGGGTCCCGTGGTCCCCACACCCCGTGGAAGGCAGAGGTAGGAGGCCCAGCTTCAGTCGGAGGTGGAGGAGAGTGGGGCCCTCACTTGCCACCCTGAGTTTTTGGAACTTGTGACAACCCCAGGGGCTGGCCCACAGGCCTAGGGCTATTATCCCATTTTACAGATGTGGGGACCAAGGCTCCGAGGAGTTAAGGACCAGTTGGCAGCCCAGCGGTCTCAGAGCCTGTGCCTTTCTGGGCTGGGGGCAGTGTGATGGGTGCTCTTCAGCCGTGTCTGAGAGGGAGAGTAGAAAACACGACTAGGCCCCTGCCAGGCCCATGCTGTCCCCCTGCTTCACTCGCCATTTACTCTCAGCCGGCGTGGTCTGGGCCAACACAAGCCCGGTCCCAGGCTGCTGAGATGGCAGCTTATGACCAGCGAGTGCCAGCTGGGGTGGCTGAGGGCAGTAAGTCTCCCCATAGACACAGAGCTGAGGGCTGCATGGGGGGCCCACTTCCAACAGCTAGGAAGGGCGACCAAGCCTGGGACACACCAGGGTTAGAGGCAGAGCTGGGGAGAGTCTCCTGACTCTCAGTGCATCCAGCACCCCTACCCACTTCCCCAAGGGCTATACCTCCTTGTTCCACAAAGGTCTTGGGTCCCCTGATAAAAAGGACAGGCCTTGGAGGAGAGAGAGGTCCAGGCTAGCCTCTGCTACTTGAGTAGGAAGCTGACTTCCACCTGCCTCTGCACACCTCCTGGGACCCAGCTTTTGGAGACGGTTCCCCCACGGCCTTCCTTACAGCTTTCACCCAGGATGGGTGTGGGCAGGCTTACGGAATTTGGAGTCTTTCTGTGCACCTTCAGGGTTAGAGCTCAGTTTGAGGCAGCAAGGGCCAGATACCCACAACATAACCCTGCCCTCAAAGCCTCTGCTGCCTGCACAGGAAAAGCAGTTGGTGGGTGCTTCTAGGGAGGGGCTTCTGAGGAGAGGTGGGGCACATCTGCCTTGAGGCAAGGGAGGTGTCTCTTTGTGGAGGAGGGACATTTAGCAGGGTCCTGAGGGATATGAGGGAAGGGCTTTGTCAGGCAGCAGAAAAGTAGGCATAGGCCAGTGTGTGTGTTGAGGGGGGGCGGGGAGGGGAGTTGCAGGGAACAGTTGCACAAGGTCTGGTTGGGGAGGAAGGTGCCGGCATGTGGGAAAGGACTGGTGGGTGGTGAGGCGGAAGGCCTCAGGCATCTCTGCTTTCTCTTCCCTCCTCCAGGCAGCCCCCTCTCCTTCCATGCAGCTTGCCCTGCCTGCTGGAACCCATCTAGCCCCTTCCTCTCCAAGCTCCTGCCTGGAGAATGGACATAACAGCCATTCCCTCCAACCTGTGGAGCTGTCTGCAGTTCGCAAGGCCTTTCTGTGGCCTTGGCTCTTACTGCAACGACGCTTTGAGGTAGTTATTGTGGTCCCTATCCAGATGACACGCCCAAGGCTCAGAGATGGAAAGCAATTTGCTGAAGGTCACACAGCACAGGTGGCAGAGGGGCCTGACACCCAGGTGTTCTGACTCACAGTCCACTTCCGCTTGGCCTTCCTGGGAAAACAATCAATATCCGCTCTCCCCGAATCCTTTTCAGATACTCATGGCTGCATTTCGACCGCTCTCGGAGGCCTCTGTTTGTTCTGGGTTCTTGGCCATGATACAAACGGTTGAGGTTGCAGGAATCATGACCTCTCATTGTTTTTTTGGTTGTTGTTATTATTGCTGTTATCGTAGGAAACAGGAAGTGATATTTACCAAATGCCAAGTGCTTTATATAATGCATCTCATTCCGCTCTCACAGCAATCTGTAATAGAAGGAGGCATCACCAAACCCATATTGCAAGTGGGGAAACTGAGGCTCAGAGAGGGGACTAACTTGTAGGTGGGGGCAGCTGGATTTGAATCCAGGGCTCCCTAACTTCTGAGCCCAGCTTCTCTGAGTTGTTCCATGGCTGCCCTTTGCACTATTGATGGTGTCCTCAAAAGTCAATAGACGTCCCACCAAATGAAGGGGTGCTGTCTCTGGAGATTGCTGCTGGGGTGGGGGAGTGCAGCAGACAGTGCAGGCTCTGGGGGAGGGTGGGCTGGGAGGGACGGGCAGGAGATGTCCAAAGGACGTGGCGGTGTCCCCAGGGCCTGGCCCCCTAGAACTCAGGTGGAGGGGAAGTGGCTGTTCGAGTCCTCCCAGGTTATTTGCTGCCTGTTTTAGGCAAGATGTTTTCATTACCCAAGTCATGGACCAACGACACTCCCTCACATCCCAGAAGGTCCCCGGAGACCCCCTGCTCCAGTCCTCTGGTTCTGTAAATGGGATGCAGGCTGAGAGAGGCAGGGACTGGCCTGAGGCCACTCAGCCAGGCCCAGGTTGAGCTGGCCACTGACTGGCCCCATGGACACTGATTTTAGGTGAACGACTGTGACCACAGACTGGAACCATGTCTCTAGGCCACTTGGACATATTTTCCTTCTTATTTAGAACCTTCTGTGCAAAATGCACAGATTCATTTTTCCAATGAATTGTTCAGATTCATTCATTCATTCCAATGTCCAGACGCATGTGTGGTAGGCTTTAGGATGAGGGGACAGCTACACCCAGCCAGAGAGGTGGGGACCAGGCATGGGGCTTCAGGGCTCCCAGCCTGCCTGACTGTCACATATTTCAGGCCACAGTGGACGCCGTGGGATCCTGATGCTAGGGACACAGTCCTGGCCACTGACTGTGACCATGAAACCAAAAGTCCCTTCGCCTTTCTGGACGTCGGTTTCCCCATCTGTAACACAGAGATGGCGATTCTTGCCCTCCTGGCCTCACAAGGCTTTAGAGAGGATGGATGGTGTATTTGAAAGAATGTGAGACTGCAGATTCCAGGCGCAGGCATAGTAAGCTGCTCAGTGGCAGAACCTCTGCCCGTCTGAGACGTGTGACAGATGGCAGAGGGCAGAGAGGCAGCAGAGTGCTAGGCCCGGCTTCCGGCACTGGGTCTGGGCTGGCGTCTGTCGCTGGGCCTGTTGTGCTCTTTCTCTGGGATCGTTTGCCCTTCTGCGAAGTGCCGAGCCCCAAGGGTTCTGCCCTGACCCCCTCTTCATTGTGTTTCTTAGTCAGCAGTGTCTCTGGGACATCCTCCGGGGGCAGGGCTGGGAGAAGCGGTCCTTGTTGGCATCCTGGGCAGAGCCTCCTCTCTGTCATGGGTGAACTGGGCCCTCCGGGGGTCAGGTGGTCACCCAGGAGCTTTGGTCCAGGTTCTGGCCCTTCGTTCCCAGCATGCCGAGCCTGCTGGCACAGGGCAGCCAGGTCCAAGCCCCTCCTTGTGAGTTTCCACACCCTGGGCAGTCCAGTCAGGCTCCCCTCACGCGTGCTCCTTGGAACCCAAAATCCCAGCAAGCTCCTGAGCCCTGATGGGGTCCCAGTGTAGGCCAGTCTCGGGGCGGCCTTCATCGGGCCATGGCTCCTCCTGGTTCTGTCACCCAGCCTGCTGCCTGGTCCTGCATTGTCCAACCCCCAGGACCACTGGAAGGGACAACTTGCCTGTTCGAGTGCAATGGTCGTCAGTCTCAGGGAAAGGCCTGTCACAGCTTGTTGCTTGGAAGCCCAGAAAGTAGGAACCTCAGAGCTCAGGCAAGCCCTCCACTGATTCCGCCCCTGTGCCCAGGGTACTGCATGACCTTGGAGACCTAGGGGATTCCCAGCGGGGCCGCAGGTGCTGGTGGAGAGGGCGAAGGATGGGACCAGCCTCTGCATGGTTTTCAGCGAGAGCCGCCCTGCCTTCAAGTTGCATACACTGGGCTTCTGCATGTAAGATTTCCTTTGAAGAAAGGGCTCTGAGTCTAAAAAGACATTAGAGGCCACTTGTGTTGCTTTTCCAGGGCTGCCATCACAAAGTGCCACAGTCTGGGTGTCGTGAGCAACAGAAATTGATTGTCTCTGTTCTAGAGGCTGGAAAGCCAAGGTCAAGGTGTCGACAGAGTTGCTTTCCTCGGAGGCCTCTCTCCTTGGCCTGTGGATGGCCACCTGCCTTCTGGCTGTGTCCTCACACGGTCTTTCCTCTGTGCATGCATTCCTGGTGTCCATCTGCATGTCCAAATTTCCTCTTTTGAAAAGGACACCCGGCAGATTGGATTAGGGCTTACTTAACTTAATTAGCCCTTTCCAGGCCCTGGGGACTAGGGCTTCAGCTTAGGAATTCTGGGGGACATGATTCAGCATCATAACACCACTCATCTCGTGAAAGCCCCTCAGAAGGGGAGACTGAGGCACAGAGAAGCGAGGTTTGCAGCCACACAGCAAGCGGGGACTAGAACTCGGGCTTGGTGCTGGCTGTGCCGTGTGTACTGCCGCTCTCCCTGCAGAGCCCAGGCCGTTGTTCCTCTGCTCAAGGACTCCTCACGCTCGGCTCTCCAGGGAATTCTCCTAGAGGGAGGTCTGGGCAACGAGATTTGCCAAAGTTGTAAATCTCTTAAGCCATAAGCCGCTCCTTGGCGTCTCCCGAATGCCCTAATGTGAAATACAGATGTTCCTCCCTTTTAAGATCTGAGCCCACTTCTGAATTTCCCATCGTGTTTGCACCTAAGGATGCAATTACCATTTCCTCCCATTGTCCTCTCTGCCTGTCCCTCTGCTCTCAGCTGACGCAGGCTCTCAATCCCGCTGGGTGAACACGAGGCTGTGAGATTATGGACATCAGACCGCTTCTGAAAGCTTTGGCTGGCTCGGAGCCAGCGATGCTTATCTGTCCACCCTGGGCTCCTCTGAGGTTATTTTCTTCTCTTCAGAAGAGGCCTATGTGTGCTGGAGAGCGTTTCCATCAATTCTTCTGCCTGAGCTCGTGCCGGCCGATTGCAGCCCTTGGCCATTTGTCCCCCAGCCGACTCGTTCCCAGATCTACTGGGCTGTGTCTGATGGGCGATTCTCCGGGGCCCTTTTTGAGCACCCCCCGCCCCGCAGCTTCCGTGGGTTCTCGGCTGGGCCCCACAGTACCAACCCCAGCCCTTCTTCTCATGTGGACCACAGACTGTCCCCATTTGGCCATGGTTATTGAAAAACCACAAGAAAGCACTTCTCCTGCAGAGGTCATGGAGGTTGAGTTTCTAAACTCGTTTGGGGAAGGATACAGGGACCAGGGCATGTGTTTTAAGTTTGTGGACTTACCGGCAGATCTTAGATTTAAAGTGTAAAATTGAGACCAGGTTTCCTTTCCCTTCCACTAAAAGGAAAAACAAACGTGATCGCTGAGCCCTTCCTGCCTCTGGGCCGCCTCTCCAGGCCCTCCATGGGGTGGGGATGAAGGAGGCAGGCCAGGCCGGGGGCACAGGTCTGGGTGGGCCATGTGCCCCAAGGGCTGTGTGCAACAGCAGAGGGAGCCAGGTCCCCGGCTTCCCGTCACCCACCTGGCAGCACCTCCCTGAGCTTTCCCCCACGTCTATAAAATGTAGTGTTCTTACTTTCCTGGGGGGGCTGGCGGGCTGACACTGCCGTTCTCTGAGTGTGTTCGGTAGATGGGCGCTCCTTTCCTGTTTCCCCGTCCACGGCCCTGGTCAACAATAATGCTTCATCTCCCGAGGGGTTGACTGTGGGTAGGGAACAGGAATAAAGTCCCGATGGTGGGTTTTGAGACTCAGGGCTGTGGTTTTGTCTCCTGGTGCTTACCTCACATGTGGCAGGGCTGCTGCTGACATGACACCCTGAATCGTACTGGCCCCCAGCACTGCACAGCCCCAGAAGCCTGTTCCTTTTGGTTTGAGGATTTTTTTAAGCAAAGGGGCTTTTCACGCTGTGCCTTTTCAGGGACCCCATTCTGAGGGTGGAGCCACAGTGGTGACCTGGGGGAGGGAGAGCACAGGCCTCTGAGACTGGCTGTCAGGTTCCCCGCCAGCTCCCTCACCCACGAGCGAGCACCCTAAGCAAATCAGTCCTCCTTTGAGCCTGGGTTTTCTCTCAGGGTTTAGGAATAGTGTGGGTGCAGGGTCTGGTACAAGGTCTGTGCCTAGGTGTTGACAGCTATTACTTTAGACCGTTCCTCCCATTTCACAGTCTCAGACTGAGGCCCAGAGAGGAGATGTCAGAGGACGTCCCACTCCCCATCATTAGTGACAGCTGGGATGGGAATGCAGGATGTTGGATTCTAAACCCAGCGACCGTTCTGCTGCATCGGCAGAGGACTTGGTGAGGCCAGAGTAGAGGCTGGTGCTTAGAGAGAGAGAGAGGGTGACCCGAGGAGCCTGGGGCTCTAGCCCCACAGCGGGGCACAGAGCAGAATGCTCAGGTTCCTGCCACAGCCGGATTTCTGGGCCTCAGCTTGGTGTGTGAGGGCGCCCCTGGCCACGCCTGGAAGTTTGCCCGGTGGCCGCGGTGAGGCAGAGACATGCTAACACCGCTTTCTCCATGTTTTCCAGCATCCGCCAGGACTTCGACGTCCCCACCAGTCACCTAATTGGAGCACATGGCTACTGCACACAGGTCAGGGGGTGCCGTGGGGTGCTGGGGCCGCCATGTACTTCTTTCCCTTCCTCTTCCCTTCTTCTTTTGCCCGGCCCACCCTCTCCGAGTAGCTTTCCTGTAGTGGCCTCTGCCAGGCTTCACCGTCATGGAACCTAGACAGGAAGTGTAGCTTCCATGTCTGGAGGGCTGGCTGTGCCTGATCTGTGCGCTTGGGGCTGCAGCGGGTGCAACAGAGGCTAACGGCAGACACAGGCCCTGCCCAGCCCAGAGCCCTGGCACAGGCTGGGGCCCCGAGGGCCAGCTCCGGAGATGACGGCCGTGGCTTGTTTAACGTTTACACAGGGCAGTGTCTTTACAACAGCCCTTCCCTCTGCATTGTCACAAAAGGGGCCCTCAAGGAGCCTCATGGGGGGCAGAGGGGACTCTGAGCATAATTACGTGTCATAGAGCCTCCCAGTCACCTGCTGACACCAAGGAAAGGATCTGCTCCAGATCCTCAGTGAGCGTCAGGACTGGGAGCCAAAGGCTACACCCGGCTTCTGTCTGAGCCTTTCTCTACTTGGCAGGGCCTCTCAAAGTGGCCACTGGGCCACAGTCAAATCTGGCCCTCAGTGCACACAGGGCGACAAGTAGCACAGACGGGCTGGGCAGAGCTGCTCAACCTGCTGGGCCCAGCTGAAAACCCAGTTGTTCTAGGGGTCCTGGCTCACTGTGCCAGCCCTGAAAATGCACGTGGGCACCATGCAGGGGCCAGTCCCTTGTCCAGGGCACCCAAGGAACTGTGGGGCGGCTGCTGCCCCCCTTCCTAGAGGAAGGCCTCAGGCCTCTCTGGCCACCTGGGGGGTCCAGCTGCCTCTCTGGGGGCCTGTCTTCCCTGTGGGAGTGTCCCCCCGGCAGGCAGAGAGCAGTGCAGCCCAGGGCCAGGCAGTTAGGGTGCAGTGGGTGCCAGACCAGTCTTGGGCTGGGGTTCTGAGCCGTGTTGGCTGTTTCTCTTGCAGAATGAGCTGGGGTGGATTTTTTTCCCCCTCCCTGAGACTCGATTTCCTCATTTGTAAAATGAGGCGTTTGGGGTAGAACCGAGCTTCTTAACGTTTGACGTGTGCACGAATCCCCCAGGGTCTTGTTGACGACCAGGCTCAGATTCAGTGGGTCCAGACTGGGGCTTGAGATTCTGAATGTCTTACAGGCGCCCCAGGAAGGGCGATGTCGCTGGTCCAGGGATCATATTTGAATGGCAAGGGACTGGGTGACCCCCAACCTCTGCCACTCTGTGACTGTGAGTCTGGGGCTGGGAGAACCCTGTTGCTTCTTCTCCCCCATTTTGAGAAGGCTTCCTGCTCTGAGGGTTTGAGGCACACGCCCGGTGGGGAGCAGGGACCTTTCTATTCCCCTTGAAAACCGATGGGAAAACTCAAACCTGTCTGAGAAAGGCCGGGCCTTTCTAGCAGCCGCTGCCCCTGAGGTGCAGTATCTCAGAGCAGCCATTTCCTCCAAATTCTTTGTCATTTCCTCTGCGAGGACACAATGAGGCCCCCTCGATATCTCCTTTCAATTGGGGTCCCTCTGCGGCCATCAGAGGAGGCTTCTTTTACTGTCACTGGGGCAGGGGTCTTGGTGCTGACAGAGGGATTTATTAACCCAGCATCACTCTCACAATTCAGGGGAAAATACTTCTGTGAACTGTGCCCTCCAGAGAAAGCGCCGTGATGGCCGTTCCCACGCCCGGTGGGGGAGATCCCTGCCTGCCGGCCTCACTGTGCGCCAGCCCTGGCCGGAAGCGGGTCAGATAGCAGGGCCTGCCCAGGCACTACGTCTGGGCTCGTGCGAATCCTTCCTCGGCAGAGAGCAGGCACTTCGCAGCCGCCCTTCCTCTCGCATCTTTGGGCAGCCAGGTGGTACCTTGACGGTACAAGTGAGTGGGGCGGGAAGGGGCTCCGGACGGGGAGCCAGAACATGTGGGTGAAGTCCAGCTCTGTCACTAACCAGCTGTGTGGCTTGGGCAAATCCTTTCCCATCTGTGAGCCTCAGCTTCCCCATTTCCAACAGGAGGTTGGACCCCTAGATGCTCTGCATAGGAAGGACCCTTCCAGCTACCGCAATGCACTATCTCCTGGTTTTGGGGTCAGCAGGCTTGTTGGTCTGTCGGGTGTGGGGCACAAGTCACATGGCCATGGAATGTCTGATGCCACACAGCCGACAAGGGCAGAGAGATCTGGAACCCAGACCGGGCTTCGCTGCCTGCTTTGCTGCTGTTGTCCCCTCCGCAACCTCCCCTCGAAGCCCCACCATCCCCGGTGAAATCTGAAGGAGGCCTGGAATTGAGCTATTGGTATGGTACCATTGTCAGTTTCCTGGTGTTGCTAATGTGGTCTGGTTATGTAAGATGTTATCCTTGGGGGAAGCTGGGTGAAGGGTACACAGGAACTCTTTGTACTATTTTTATAAAGTCTTTTGAATCTAAAATTATTTCAAAATAAAAAAGGTTATTAAAAAATTACTCTCTTTCAAGACCCACCCAAATGTCACTGCTCCACCAAGCGGCTCCGACCGGTCACATGGTCCCACGTCCGCCTGGGCCCCAGAGAGTTGTGTGCACACAGTTTTCGAGCCCCAGTCACATCCTGTGTTGTGCAGCCACCCACCTGGTGCCCCACTGTAGACCCCAGTGCCCAAGGTCAGGAGCCACTGTGTCCCTCCAGCAGGACCACGCACACCCCCCACCCCCTGCCCAAACCTTAGGACAGGGTCCTGTGCACAGTGGGTGCTGGATAAACACCCTCGGAATTCGGTTGATGAGAAGAGTTGGCAGTGTCCTCTGAGGGCCTGTGGGACAAGTCACAGCCCCTCTGCTTTCAGGCTCTCTCCCTCCTTGCTTTCCTTCCTTCTCCACCCTTTTCTTCTTGCTCCTGGTGTCCCCTTGACAAGCCTTCCCCCTTTCTCTCATCAACAGGAACTTGTCAACCTGCTCCTGACTGGGAAAGCCGTGTCGAATGTGTTCAACGATGTTGTGGAGCTGGATTCTGGGAACGGGGACGTCACACTCCTCAAGGGCATTGCTGCACGCAGTGATGTTGGCTTCCTGTCTCTCTTCGAGCACTACAACGTGTGCCAGGTACCGAGAGCACAGGTCTCCGGACAGTGAGGGGCCCGGCTCCCTGGGACCCATGAGAAGGAGCGTGGGGGAGGGAGAGTGTGCCCCCAGTTCCCAGAGCTGGGGGGAACTCGGGTCTCCCTCACAGAAGGTTTGGGAAGAGCAACTTCCCTGCCATTGGCTACGGGCATGAAATTCACACCCAGAGCCAGCTGATACTATGTCCTGGGAAAGGTTGTTTGAAAGGGACTTCTGGGGGTTTATATTGTGATTGTGGGCCAGAGTAGCTGCCACTGTCCTGTGTGTGTGCGTGGGTGGTGGCCGTTCTCGAGTGACAGGGGGTGTGAAGTGACAGGCCTTGTATTCACTTCCTGGGGCAGTTGCAACAATGCACCACAAACTGGATGGCTTAAAACAACAAATTTATTGTCTGACAATTTTGGAACACGAGCTCTCATAGCAGAAGTCCAAAATCGACGTGTCGCTGGGACATTGCTCCCTCTGAAACCCACAGGGAGACTCTTCCCTTGCCTCTTCTAGCTTTCGGTGTTTTTCAGCCACCCTTGGGGTTCCTCGGCTACTTGCTGCATATCCCTGTGTATCTTCTCCTTTTCTTATAAGGGCGCCAGTCATGTTGAATTAAGGGCCCTCCCTACTCCCCTGACCTCATCTTAACTATATCTGCAACCACTCTATTTCCAAATAAGGTCACCTTCAGAGGTCCTGGGGGCTAGGACTGCAACATAACTTTTTTGGGGACACAATTCTACCCAGACCAGGCGTCACTCAGTCTGTTTGCTGGTGTGTCGATCCCTCCCTGTCCTCTCTCACCGCAGCCACGGTCTCGGAAAGGGCCGGACCCCAGGTGAAGCTGGATAGGGGATAATGTGACTGTCTGCTGGGCAGCATGGTCTGGGGAGCGCTGGCCTCCGTGCTGGTCCCAGCCTGCCGCTGACCCTTCTCTGAGCCTCCACTCTCACGTTTGCAGAGAAGACATTGTTCTGTGGTTGATTATATGAAAAGGGCTGTCCTGAGGGAGGAGCAGGAGCTCTTTACGTGCTGGCTGCCCTGCAAAGATTCTTGGAAGGTCTGCACGAGGCCTCATTCACTGTGTATCCACAGAACCAGGGAGGCAGAGACTGACCCGAGGGACACTCAGAAAGTGCTGGGTGAATGGATTTGCCGAGTGGGTGGAGACCAGCATTTTCAGGTGGGGCTCCGTTTCATCACGTGCCTCCTGCCTGATCACACATTCAGCTGTGCTGTCCCATTGCTCATAGGCCACCTCCCCAGGTCCCCTCTCTGGATGACACTCCCATCCTCACAGACAGGAAGCAGACGTGTGGGTTCTAAAGACTTGGGTAGAGAAGAATGATAGTGGCTCCGTCCCAGACGTGCTGGTGTTCGGAGGGAGCCCAGGAATGTGGCCACATGGCCTGTGAGAAGCACCAGGGCCCTGAGCCTGAGACCCTGGGTGGGCTCCGAAAGCACGTGGCCCGAAATTCCACAGCCTGAGCAGGTAACGAACGTTGGCTGGACTCCTGAAATCCCCAGGCTTATCACGATCCCTGCTTCCATTCTTGTCTTAAGGGTGTGGGTCAAAAAGTAAACGATCTTCCTCTGCTCTGTGGAGGGTAATTGGTGGGAACATCAATCAGTGGGGGGTCAGTCATCCTTCCCTTGGAGTAAAATGCTGACTGAAGAAATTCGGGCCCTGCAAAAATCCAAATCCTTGAATCCACATAGACTCCTTCTGCTGTTGTGTGCTGGGCTGAAGACCGGGAGTTTTATCTCCTCCAGCAAGTAGAAGTTTGTTCCTCTGCCTTGGGATGACGGGACCTTCATCAGCCATCCATGACCCCACTGGGCTGGTCTTGCCCACCTCCCACCGTCTCAGAGCTCAGCAGTGAGGGTTGGACTGCGTTGCAGGCTGCAGCTGGAAGGTCCCTCCCGGCTCGTGGTGGTCACGGTGATGGGACACTAACAGGCCAGGGAAGGACAGCATGAGACAGGGAGTTTAACTTCCATGCTCCTCCCGTAACCTGCAGGGGATGTTCACTGCTGCCTTTAGGAAGGACCCGAGAAAAAGATGGAGCCACACGCTCCCGCCTCCTCTGTTTCCTCCAGCCCCACAAATGGCACGTCTGTCCAGTTACTCAAACCAGGAGCATGTCCAATCCATCAGGAGGTCACATGGCTCCTACCCTAAGTTGTTCCTCAAGTGTCCAATTTCACCCTGGTCTGAGCCACCAGCATTGCCGGTCTGGACACCTGTGACAGCTCAGCTGGCCTCGGTCTCCTGTCCCCACCCCTTTCTAGTCCAAAGCCAGTGTGAGCTTTTAAAGAGTGGATCAGACCATGTCTTTCCTTTGCTTAACACCCCTCTGTGGTTGTCCAGTCCTCTCAGACTGTTGTGGGCTGAATTGTGTCCCCCAAAATTCATGTGTTGAAATCCTAGACCCCAATACCTCAGAATGTGACTGGATTTGGAGATAGGGCCATTCAAGAGGTAATTAAGTTAAAACGAGTCCCTTGGGGTGAGCTCTAATCCAGTCTGACTGGTGTCACTATGTGAAGAGAAGATTGAGACACAAACACACGCAGAGGAGAGACCACGTGAAGACAGAGAGATGGCCGCCGTCTACCAGCCAAGGAGACAGGGCTCAGAAGGAACGGACCCTGCTGACGTCTTGATCTTGGACTTCGGCTGTTTAAGCCATCAGTCTGTGGCACTGCGGTGTGGTAGCCCTGGCAGACTAATGCATAGACTAAAATCCAGCACGTTCCAGGACCTACAAGGCCCTGCGAGACCTGCCCCTGCTTTCCCTCCCTTCACGTTTCAGCTTCAAATGTCACTTCCTAAAGGAGGCCTTTCCTCACCTCATCGCTCTGTCTAAATCGGGGTCTCCTCTCGTGGCCCCTTGCCCAAATGTCTCATTCTCCCTCATAGAATCTTAATTCTTTCCTTCATAAGCCTCTTCTTGGTTTTAAGTATCATATTTCACTGCTTTTGAGATGCGCACTTTCCCCCATTGGAACATTTCTGAGATTTCTGAGGCGTTACTGCAGTCAGTGGTGTGTCAGATTTGAATCGTTGCCTTGAGTTCTTAGTGACTCAAAGCATAATGGCGAACCTCATGGCATCGTCCTTCGATTCAGGGCAATGCCGTGGAAATGCATCTGTGTGATTGTTTGATTACTACCTGTCCTCCCCATTAATCTGGTAAGCTCCGTAAGGACAAGGCTGCCCTTGTTCCCTTCACTGCCGTTACCCCCATTGTCTAGCGTGGTACCCGGAAGCATCTCTGAGATGACAGACTAACTAACCCTGCCAGCAATCAAATGTTGATCCCTTTCACTGAGGGCTTCCAAGCTGGCAGTCCACAGATGGGTTTGGGGTATTCGTACACCTTTCCCCCCACCCCTCAAAGAAGTAAGAGTCTTCATTCAAAAGTCTCCCCGGTTGTGTTGCACACTCACCTCCCCAGGAGAAAGCCTCAGCCTGTGATGGAGGAAACATGCCCCCACCTTCTCTCCTCGCCCCAGGCCTTTGGGCAGCTACTCCAAAATCCCAAGGAAGTGAATTTCGACTTTGGAAAATGTCACCCACTTGGAAGGGCCTCTTGAATGAGAAAACTCATTTATAAACTCTCTGGGCAGCTTTTTTTTGCCCTTAATCTTTTGACCGTTGTGTAAATGGCAAGCTGCCCTTTTGTCTTCTCTGCTGGAAAATTCAGGGTGGCTGATTATGCAGACGCCTGCTCCCTGGCAGGCCCAGTGACTCTTTTTCCTGCAGTGAATGAGCACTGGGTCCCTAGTCTTCAGGGCTCCCTGTTTGAGGCGACGCCCTCGTCAGGAAAGCCTCTTTTGAGCCTGGAACCGAAGCCAAGTTTGCAGTGGGGTTTAGGCACGTCCAGCCACGTCCTTTAAGGCATTTAATTCCCCCACATCCCACCAAGGATTGAGCTCTGCGATCATGTTTAAATGTCACACGGGACTGGAGTGAGGGCCCGACTGTCCAGGTGGGGGCAGGGTGCTTGGACAAAGAGAAAATGAACACATTGTAAAGGTCGCCCTCCCACCCTCTGGAGGAAGCTGCTGTTTGCGGGCAAGTCTTTCACCAGGGACCTGATTCAGGGCCTTCCGGGCACAGCCCCTCTGTCCGAGACACCCCAGCCCTGACTCAGCTTTCGGGTAGATTCCGAGGGGCCCGAGGAAGACAGCCCGGCCACTCTTCTGTGACGGGCCCTGGAGAAAGTATGCCCTTCTCCCCACTGGAAAAATAATTCCCATTCTTTCCTTAATCCACAGGCTGTGGCTGTAAATACCTGAGCAAGCAAACATCTCCCGGGGCTGGTGGGGATTTAGGCTCGAACCAGCCCAGCCTGATGGCACGTACAGAGCTGAATAAACCAGGGCCCAGGTGGGGACAGGCGCTGCCTATGACAGGGAGAGAGCGCACAGAAAGCTGGGGGGCCGGGGCAGAGCCAGCCCCGCATCCAACAGGGGCTGAGGGCCTCAAAGCACGTGCCATAGCATCTGCCTTCCCTGAGCCCCCCCTGCCTTGACTGTCCTCTGCTGGGACTTTCTGAGGGCGTCCCTCCTCAGGTGGAACCCCCAGCTCCTGCCTTCCCCTTCCTCTGCGCTCTTTCCTGAATGTCCCGACATTTTCCCAATGTCTCTGGACGTGGGTCCTGGCATCACCACAGACTGCTCACCCAGAGGCCCTCCCTCCCTTCTCCCAATGGCTCCGAGTCCCACGTGTCCTCAAGGTAAAGTCCTACCTAGTCCCAGTTCCACTTCACTCACAAGGACCTTCATTCGTCAAGCATGAGCTTACGTTGACTTACACCCGCTGCTCTTGGCGCTAAGGATAGAACCTAGCGTGCAGGCAGGCAGATGCGTCATTGTGAGGCAGTGATGCCCTGCGTTAGAGGGGGTGGGTACCGAGTACCGAGTACCTAGTACTCCCCAAGCGGGAGCTAGAAGGAGGTGATTCATGCTCCCTGATTGGGTAATTCGGGTGGTGCAGGACCCCAAAGGGGAGGAGAGGTGTGTGCCGACTCTAGACCGCAGGCAGTGGATGCCCGGGCACGGAGGACGGCTGTGCTGGGTTAGTTTGAGGACTGGTGAGAGGTTCCGTGGGAGTGTGGGGAGGGGAGGATGTGGAGGGAGGTCATTGTCCGGGATGGAGACGCTGGGCATGAGGGAGCTTTTGGAGGCAGGATGAGCAGCACTGCGTACCACCTGGAGTGGAGATGAAGGGGAGAGGGCGTCTGTGTTTCCGGCGAGGGTATCGCTCTGTACGATGACTGGCAATGCGGCCAAGGCCCTGCAAGCAGCAGGGTGAGGCAGCCGGGACGGTCTGGGAGACAGGCCTGCCTCTGAGCAGCATGAGGGGCCCCCAGCATCACACACAGGCTGTGGTCCCCAACAGGGGCTCTGAGGTCAGCCCAGCCCGGGGGTTGGACAGAAGATGCCCTGGCCCCTTTTCCCCGGGGCCAGCAGGTCCCATCGGCATCTCTGCCCCCTTCTCGCTCATTTAGGTCGGCTGTTTCCTGAAGACCCCCAGGTTCCCCATCTGGGTGGTGTGTAGTGAGAGCCACTTCAGCGTCCTCTTCGGCCTGCAGCCCGAGCTCCTGCGAGACTGGAGGGCCGAGAGGCTCTTCGACCTGTACTATTATGACGGGCTGGCCAACCAGCAGGAGCAGATCCGGCTGACCATCGGTGCGACGCCTGCCACCCGTCCCCGTGCATTCCCTGGGGAGCCTCCAGACCCACTGGTCAGGGAAATCGGCCATAGCCGCCCACTCAGGGCAGTCAGAGAGCGGTGCAGCCACACTTGAATGTCAGGACTGGGGGGCCAGAGGGCGAGTGTTAGTGGGTTCTGCATGACGGGGCCAGAGTTGTGCCTTGAGGAACGGATGGCTTTAAGGGTGTATGGTGAGGCTGAGACCATGTATATTAGAGCCCAGAATACTTTGCAGACAAGTTTGGGTTTTATTCTCTAGGTAGTGGGCAGACCTGGGAGATTTTGGAGCGGGGGAGTGATGGGATCAGATGTGTTTTTAGAAAGAGTTATTCTGGTAGCAGGAGGAAGGGGTGGGAGGCCCGTGAGGAGGTGCTGTGGTGTCCAGGTGAGAACCGATGGGCAGGAGTGAGGGGTCCAGCTGACATGAGAAGAGGGTCGGGTGCCAGAAGAGTCGGGTTACAGGAGTCAGGCTGTCAGTGCTAAGCCGAGGGCGAGCTCAGGCCCTGGCTGAGTGTGTGCCTCTGTCCTGCTCCCCAGACACCACCCAGACTGCCCCTGAGGACCGAGACGATGACCTCGTCCCTCCGCTCGAGCTCTGCATCAGGACCAAGTGAGTCGGGCCCACTCTGGCGGTAGAACCTCACCTGAGTGGCCGGGAGAGTGGGGGGCGGGGGCGGGGGGGCTTTGCCGGAAGGAAGGGAGACGCCCCACCTCAGAGGGCTCCCTGCACATTGGGAAGACACAGTGCTTGGGGCTTGCTCATATATAGCTCTTTGTGGTCACTGTGGCCCAACTGGGAAAGTGTGTGATTTGCGGGGTGACGTGTCTTCAGACAGCCTCTGACAATGTCCCTGTAGTGGCGGGGGGTGTGTGTGTGTGTGTGTGAGTGCACACCCCTTGAACCTCATGAGGCCCCCTCCTCATTCAAGGACCCCCAGGGCGGTGAGTGCTGTTAGGCCCAAAGGAGGAAGGACAGGTTAGGTTCCCTAGGGGGCGGGCGGGGGTCTTGAACAGGACAGAAGGTGGGAGGGCCTGGCCCCGCCAGGGTGTAGCTCAGAGGCGGCTCTGGAGCAGCCACACCCTCTGTCTGGGAGGCGCGTGCTCCATCTTTCTGCTGGTGCGGGCTGGGCCTTCTGAACACTGAGCAGAGGTGCCCCTAGCCCCAGAAGCAGGTGGGGGTCCGTGGCTCCTCTCATCCAGCCCCTCAGTGTTTGAGAGGAGGCTGAGGTTCCGGGACTATGGGGGGATTCACGACTCACTTCACTCATGAGTTCTCTGGTGGGGCCCCAGCCCTGTGGAGAATTGGGGGGTTGGAACTCTGGGGAGTTCCCAAGCGTGGGCAGGCCCTTCACAGAGCCTTTGTAACTTGGAGGCGTCAGGGTGCAATGGGAGGAGTAGGCCAGGGAGGGGGAGTCCTGGACTCTAGTACCTTCTCTGAGGGAAGTGGTACAACTTGCAGGCATGGTGAGTGGGTGCTGGAGCCAGGCTGCCTGGGTGTGAGTCCTGGCCTTGCCCCTTTCTTGGCCATGAGCCACTGGCCTTCACCTCCCTGTACCTCACGTTATCATTTGTAAAATGGGGATAATGGCAGCTCCTGGCTCCCAGGCTTCGGAAGGGCGCCGGGACGTTACCAAGTGCTCTATAAGCTGCTCTCTTATTGTCTCAGCCACTCACGACTTGGTGTGACCTCAGGCAGAACCTCCATTTCCCTGTTTGTAACATGATTGGGCTTGGGGTGGAGGGACTGGGCGATGGTGGAGGCCCTGCGCTCCGACCACCTGAGATCCAGGGGGCGTGCCGGAGCCTCAGGGCGCTGCTCGCTCGCAGGCAAGTGAGCCCTTGAATGGAGCCACAGAGAGAAAGAGGATGCCATGTACACAGTGGGAACATGAGGGAGGGGACATGGGAGACGTCAGGACATCGTATCCATTTGTCCATCTGCTCCCCC
This sequence comes from Rhinolophus sinicus, assembly GCF_036562045.2. NCBI lineage: Eukaryota > Metazoa > Chordata > Mammalia > Chiroptera > Rhinolophidae > Rhinolophus > Rhinolophus sinicus. Next base: position 105,713,595 of record NC_133758.1, read on the forward strand.
GGCCACCTACCCGCCCACCAGGCCAGGGACGAAGCATGAAGCATTCCTATGGGGTCATGTGCCGGCGTTTCTCTCGTCAGGAGGATTAAAGGCACATGCAAGCCGCTTTCCTTTCATGTACAAAGGGCCACTCATTCAGAGTGATGAGAGAAGGGCAGCAGCAGGGAGAGGAGGTGACACCGGCCTTGGCACCTCCTACAGGACCGGGTGGGAGGCCACAGGCCGTCCTTCCTGCAGGTGGGCCTGCCAAGCAGGGCTCTGACCCACACCCTGGGCACAGGCTCCGCGTACCTGCAGACACTGGGGCCCCTCACTGAAGGTGGGTCTGCCTCTGCACCCCTCCCAGGGGCGGCCCACCACCCCAAACCTCCCCGCCCATCTGGAGTAACTCCTCTTTCGCCAGGAATGGTTCCACGGCCTGCCTCACCAAGCACCCCCCCCCCCCATGGTCCAGTGATTGGACTTCTGGGGTTCAGCCCTGATTGGAAAGTGCTTGAAAATGACTCGTAGCTCTGTTCTGTCAGGGAGCTCAGTCCAGAGACACCTGAGTGTGAATGTAGGCCTGGGGCACCTCTTCCTCTCCTGTCAGCTGTCCCCTTCTCCCAGGACCTGTGTCCCTCATGTACCCACAACCATGTGCCGTGAAATGAAACAGTGAAACGGTGTGGGGGAGGCTGCAGAGGCTGCAGAGGCTGCATGCGTCTGAGAGAGCCCCTGTGTGGTCCAGGCTGAGTGTCTGTCCTGCTTGCTCTCCCCTCACCTGTTGCAGGAGGCGCCTGGGCCCCGGCCTCTCAATTCCTCCCAGTGCTTGTCACAGACAGGAAGTCATGTTTGTGCAGCACACAGGCTGAGGGACAGTTGGGCTGGGACTCCGGTCGGCCCAGCCCCCGCCCAGCCCCCGATGGCTGAGGGATCCGAGTTCTGGCACACCGGTGTCGGGCTGTGGCTCCCCCATTGGGAAGAGTTGCTCTAGAGTGTGGTCCTCGGGCTTTCCCAGGCATCCCCGGAGGGTCCCACCCCCAGGGGTTCCAGTTCCATCGGTCTGGCGGGGGGCCCAAGAATCTGTGTTCCTGAGGAGGTCCCAGGCGCTGCTGCTGCTGCCGTCCGAGGCCCACACTTTGAGAACCTGTTCCGGTGCCTGATGAGAGCAGTGCCTCCGCATCCCTAGCTGCCTTGTGTGCTCAGGTGATCAGATGTCAGTGAGGTGCTCACTTCCCACCTCTGGCCACCGCAACACACAGGGCTAGGGTACTGTCTTCCGGCCCCGCTGGCTGCCCTCCCCCTGCCCTCCAGGTATGAGTGCTCCATCCTCCTCTAGGACTTTCCTGATAGCAGCTGCCTGCCTGCTCCATTTCTCCATCACTTGCTCCACTGGGTGGGTCCACCTGGGCAGTTCACACAGTGAGACTTTTCCCAGCACTATTCCCAGAAAAGCGGAGTGCGCGGGGGGGAAGAATGGGACTGCTGGGCTTCCCCTTCTGTCCCCATCAGATAACACACCACTCTAATGGGAAACAGCAGGCCTGGCCTGTTCCAAGGGGTTTGGATTACAAAGGCTCTGCATTTGTTTTCATCCCAGATTCTCAAACAGCCCAAAGGCGAAAACTTGGGAAAGTGGCCTTCAAGGTCAGCGAGGACCCACTGCACGTGGGCTCTGCCTTGTGAGGGATAAGGCCTGCTCCCCAAAGGAAGCCCCTGCCTTGATGGGAAGGGGGTATATGTGCCCAAGTCAGGTCATTTCTAAGGCCAGTCAGATTCAAAGCACCTGCCGAGGTACAGCAAGTGCTGGCTTGGATCCATAGAAAGATCCTTGGTCACCACTGGGCATGTCCCTTCCTTTCACAGATGGGACGGGTCTCTCCAGAGTAGGGGTCTGTGCCCAGGCCGTACCTCGAGTCACAAGCAGCACAGGGCCTGCGGCTTCGGCCCTTGTTGTCCCAGCCCAGGGAAAGGTCACTGAGCGGGCAGTGTGATTTCCCGCCACCTGGTGTTGTTGCCATGGCGACATTGCACAAGAGCAGATTGCGGGTTTTGCTTTTGGAGAAGAACACCCTAAGCTGAACAGTCACCGTGTCGTGTGCCATGTCTACTGTTCAGTATGACGTGTGTCTGGGCCTCAGAGCATCTCCTGTTACCTTCACTTATGTCAGGAATGTGGGGTCTGTCTCCTGCCCCGATCCTCTGGCTGTTCTCTAACCATCTCAGCAAAAAACAGGCTCATTTACGGTCGTTTCCCAACATGACACACACAGTGACCGCTCTCAACCTTTCAGCCGTGCTAGAGTGGGAGAAAAAGAAACAGTTGTCAACAGTCCAGAGAAAGAGGAAAGAACTCATAACCAGGGCCTTGGGCTGGGCCACAGATGTTTCTGTTTGGAGGCTCAGACAAGAAATTGAAAATGGAGTTTCATCTGGGAATGGTGCCTTCTGGGGCCTAGGGCCCAGCGCCCCGCTTCCTCAGTGGTCCCCCCACCTGCCATATGGGCCTGTTCCAGCCTTCACACCTCTGCTGACATCCTTTTTGCCTCTCACCCATCGTAGGAGGGTTCTCTGGGTGCTCCTTCTGCCTCGCCGGCCTGCTTCTGATTCTCCGCCCTGCAGCCTGCATACACCTGCCCTGGGAACCCTCGTCCCTGGTTGGGTTCCCAGCACCGAGTGCCATGCTGCAGGGGCAGAACACAGGAGTGTGTGGGCCTCAGCTGAGTCCTGCTGAATTCTGAGATGTATTTTTACCGGTCAGCAACGGGGGCTTTAAAACCAGGCCTGCGCTCTTCTCCTTGCTGATACAGGCTCTATCAGGGATCTTCCCCCCGACTCTGAAATGCACCAGTTTCACCAGTGTTGAAAAGCAGTTGAGGCAGTAACTGCCATTCTGTTGTGGCGATGGCTCCAAGAAGAAAGGGCCTCCTTTGTGGCCAGGAGTGTCACGGAGGTGACACTGAGCCCACCCTAGCTCCAGGGACATGGTACAGTCACAGAGCTCAACCCCTAAGCCAGTGGTCCTCAACTGGGGTGATTTGTGCCATGGGGGATATTTGGCAATGTCTGGGGACTGTTTTGGTTCTCACAGCGGAGAGGGAGGGTCCTAAACATCCTACAATGCACAAGACAGCCCCCACCGCAGAATAAGCTAGCCTTAAATGTCAGTGGTGTCGAGCTGGAGAAACCCTGCTCTACACTCACTCTCAGCCTGCTCCTGAATTAACACTGGACGAGGGTGCTCTGATGCTGTGCCCCATTCGGAAGCGTTTCTATTTTCACCTGTCCCTGACTGCATGTTCAAAGCTCTTCTGACTGTCCTTGTAATTAACTCACAGACTTTCAGAACCATTCCTGCTGGGCAGTGTTTCTGAAAAGTGTCTGAGTTTCGTGTCTCAGCTCTTTCCATTTTTAAAACGTCTCTGCTTTGACTTTCCATCATAAATTGCGAATTGCTTCTCTCTGGTGCTTTTAATACTCTCCCTGCTTTGGCACCTGTTGGCTGGGATAGTGGATTAGTTACTTCTGTGCAAAGGCTCAAAAACTAAACATAAATCCCATAGGCTGGCCATACGACTCATGACTGCTGGTGTGGCATGAACATCTAGTGGCAGATAGGTATGGCTTGCAACTGCACTGAAGCCAGACCTCATTTTGCCAGGATCTGCGATGTTTGCAGTTTGGGGGAGCTCATAGGAGGAACTTCCATCTGCCTGTTCAGAGAGGGTAGGGTGAAAGCTGGGCGCGGTGGGGCAAGGGCTGGGGGGGCCAGGCTGAGGATGGATCTTAAAGGGATATAGGAGCCTGGTCCCTTTCTGACTCTTCCCTTCATTTTTGCCATGACTGGTGGGGCGAGAAACCACCCTGGTGTGGGCAGCAGTTTCTCCTTTGCAAATCTGGGTCCCTGAGGCCTTCCTGGAGCCAGGCTGTAGGTGGACTGTCACTGTCCTCCCTCCCTCCCTCCTGCCCTCCGGGGGCCCTAGCATCCAAAACTTTGGTAAGACACTTACAGAGGTTCATGCTTACCTACAAAGCCTAATGGAATAATAAAAGCTTTTTAATGACACGCTTCAAAACTGCAACGATGATGAACAGAAAAACAAAACTGAAAATCTCGAGTTGAGTTGCGTGGTAGAATCAATTAAGCCCTGTGCCGTGTGGCTAAAGCACTCCTCATCCAGTTGAGAGGTAGGTCAGTCTCGTCCCCGAGAACCTGTGATCAGCACCATGTCTTCCCAGCCTGTCTTACCTCCCGAACCTGCTCAGCTGTGCAGGTCAGAGCCGCATCCATCTTCCCTACTGACAGGACCTATGTCAGCTGCCGGGGGACGCTGTCGGGCTCCAGCACCAAACAGTGCAGGCAGTGGGCACTGACCACTTGGGAGCAGTGCCACTTCTCCCCGCCGTGCCACGTTGTCTCTAGGCACAGTCCCAGTGTGTCCTCTTCAAGTGGTGATGAATGCTGATGGATTCCATCCAAGTGGCCCAAGCATCTAATGGATGCCTCTGGGTCTGCCTCCCTACTGATGTCCAGCAGCTCAGGAGAAAGTCTAAAGCACCCAGACGCCACAGAATCTCTTAGTTCTTCCACATCCAGTGGGACAAGCGATGCTGTGATTCACACCACACGACGGCTGATGCAGGGGAGGCAGCGTCTGTGGACAAGCACAGAGAGGTCCTGTCGCTGGTTAGGTTTTGATTACTCTATACGTTACAAAGGTACTGCTTCCCACACTCACTCTGGAGAAAAGCCCTCTTCTGGAGATGTCTGCGCACGTCTCTGCACACCCAGAACCGCTTCTGAGCACTTGTGACCAGAAGGATCCAGCAGGCTCAGGTGGTGAAATGATACCACTCAGCCTTTCACGCTGGAAGGAAAGGTCAGTTGCCAGAAAGCCATGCACCCTCATTTTGGGTGAGATTCCTCAGCATCATAGGGCATTATTAGCAAATGACACTGAGAGAACACAGAGCTGGTGTGGGAAGGACCAGTTCCCTGACACAGTGTGACATTCCTGACTGAGCAGGATATCCACCGTCCACCCATCTCAGCCTTTTACGCTGAGTGTTTTAATAAGAAGATGCAATTCAGTGTTCATATATGGACCAGATAAACATTTCTTGGGATGTTGTTGGGCATGAATCGCAGGGCAGGGCTGTGTCGAGATTATGCTGAACATTACATTCTCACATTCCCCAGTGGTTATGGAAAGTCTATCCTTGCAGTGCCCTGGGTGGAGCTCAGAGGAAAATGCAACATTAATTGTTCCAAAATGGGCTATATGCAAATATCGTCTCCTGCATTAAACCTCTTAATGGAAGCAAAGAGGCACAGAATCACTGCTAAGCCTGTTTTCTCCAAACGACAAGAAACCCTTTTGCTCCTTTGAAGGGAACGGGCATGGTGGAAAGTATGAAAAATATTCAACAGGGGCACATGCAGTGTTTACAGACACCACGAAATTACCCGGAATCAGAGGAAAGAGAAGTTGGAAGAACAGACGGTGTATGAACCTCATTGCCTCTGGAAGGCTGTCCCCCTCAACCTGAAAGTCAGGGACACTGACTGATGTGGCAGTTTAAGCCAGGCACAGATTGAAGGACGACAAAGAGCAGAAGGCTGAGAAGCAAGGAGAAAGAAATTCAGTGGGGAGTCGACGTTATCATTACGTTATTCATGAAGATGAAGAATGTTGGGTTTGTGATGAAACCCCCTGGAGCTTTTTAAGCCTTTGGTTGGGAAATGCAGCCCTCTCATTTGCGGGGAGGCTGTTGCCTCCCTCGATGAAGTCCCGATCTCAGGGATGCTGGACTTTCTAATGCAGATCAACAGTTAAAGTGACAGCGCCCATTTTGACTTCCGTCCTGAAGGAAAACTTCAGGTTATGAGAATATCTCCCTCCCTCCCCAAATCCCATGCGGTGAAAAGCATTTCTAAGCCCCCAGCCTCAAACGCCGTGCTCTGGCGTGCCGTGGAGGTATGCAACCTCTGTTTCCTAATTCCTGTAATCTTAGGATACATGTATATGTTAATATACCCAATGCCAGATTTTGCAGGAATATTCCATCTGCCTTAAATGTGATTCCTCTGAATTGTTTCAGCCACAGATTAAAATCACATGTTGGGAAATGTCATGCTTACATGTACAAGAACTTTCATTTTGGCATTGAACTATTGTTAAATTATATCTAAGCCTAATTATCCTCCGTGCTTCTTAGGGTGTCATAAAGTAATTAAAAATGCACATCTGTGTTTTACTGAACTGCCCGCAGCCCGTCACTCCGTCCCCATGCCTCTTAAAGCAAAACCCAGAATCCTTACAAGCCCTCCCAGGTCCCACGAGGCGCCGCCCCTCCTGTCGCCCATAGCCTGTGCCACAACTGTCCCCCCCTTTCTGGGCTCCAGCAACCGGACTTCCTTCTGCACCTCGAATGCTCCAGGATGTTCCCGTGTCTCGGTCTTCCCACATACTTTTAAAGTGCCACCGTCAGACACCCTTGGAAAATGGCTGGTTTCAGACGTGTGTGAATTACATTAGCAGAGGGCCCCTGCAGTGCCAGGCACAAAGGAGCTTCGTGGTAAACACTTGTGGCAGGAATGAATGAATGAATGAATGCCCTCCCGCTCCATCGCTGTCCGCTCTCCAGGGTCTTGGGTGCATTTGTGTTTTGTAAGGTGTGGTGTGTCTGTGTGCGTGTGTGTGCAGGGCGAGGTGGGGACGGTGGCACCTGACTCCTCCAAGCCCCTGAGACAAGAACTGCAGGTGGATGAGGGCACAAGGTGGCTCCCATGTGGGCCCTGCAGCTCTAACTCTCTTTTTTTGGCCCCCTGCTCGTAGGTGGAAGGGGGCGTCGGTGAACTGGAACGGCTCAGACCCCATCCTCTGAGCTGTCCTGTGTGTAAGCCCTATGGCTCCACCGCTCATCACAGGAGTGACAGCTGGGCCCCAGGCCGCAAGGACGTGTCTCTCAGAAGGGTGTCACCCCCACCCGGGCCAGCACTGCTGCAGAAGCATCCAGGATCTCCCTGCCCCTTCCATGAAGGGCCCTCCCAGGACCGTGCTGCTGCGTGGGTCCCTCCCAGCTGAGCTGTGACTGCCAAGGACAAGAAGGAGGCCAGCGGCTGGGGCCCCTGCTGCCTTTTGTCTGCATCCCTCCCTTGCTCCCCGCTGGGCCATCCCCTTGCCAAGCCTCTGAAATTGTCAGCCCAGGGACCCTGGCACTCGTTATATCTGTGTCGGGTAGGTGGCTTTCTATAAAGCAGGAGTGAAACCCATGCTGAGGGCTGAGACTCATTTGTTCTGCTGCCGCGAAGGAAGCACCAGGTCTGCGTGGATCGTGGCTGGGCTGGAGGGGCCCCAGAGCCCCCGTGACCATGGTCTCTGCAGGCAAGCGATGCCTCTGGTCTAGCCTGACCTCTGCTGCTCTGCCCCAAGTCTAAGGCACTGGGCTCCATAAGCTGTGTGGACCAGGCGCAGCTCAGCCCCCTGACCCCGCCCCAGCCCCCAGAGCCCATCCCAGGGCAGACCTGGGTTCCTTTGGGGCCCCAAGAGGACAGTCATGTGGACCTGGAGGGTAGGCTGGACCAGGCCAAGTGGATATGGAGGAAAGAACCTTCTAGGGAGGGGTCTCTTGGCCACGGAGGGCAGTAAGAGGGGCTTGAGCAGAGGCAGTAGATGTGGTCCCTCTGTGTGTCTGCAGTGGGGCATGTGCCGAGAACTGGCTGCTAATGTGCGTGGGCAGAACCTGTGGAGACCCTCACACTGCAGAGCTGCGATGGAGTAGGTAGGTGGGCATGGGAACAACAATCACTTGTGAAGGGAAAATTGTACAGTCGAAGCCTCCTTCATGCCATTCATTTATATCCTACCGATTTCAGAAAGAGGAATATGAGCAAGTGTAGAAATCCAACTGGAGGCTGGTGAGGGAGAGAGAGAGTGTGTGTGTGAGAGAGAGAGGGGTGTCAAAAACTAAAGTTGAGGACTCTCTGCATTGGCTTCCAACAAGTGGACTGAGGGGGGCACCCAGGGGCAGAGCCCCGGCCTCCAGGAGCCTGTCACATGGCTTTCCACATGAGAAGCTATGAGAAACACAATGGCAGAGCCCTCAGGAGCTGCTGTCCCCCGCTTGTCGCTGCTGTGCCCAATGAGCGCTTGGGCCGAGACTCTGCGTGGGGCCTGCAGAGGTGGGTGTTTCCATGTGGGGACCAGGGTACATGATACTCCCCGGCACAGGGAGAGGTCTCAGAGGGCCATAGCCACAGGCTGGCCGCCAGTCCCCAGCCTCCGTGTGCTGCCTGGAGCTCAGTATGAAATTACCTGGGAGTAGGAGGCTGGGTAGGAGACCCCTTCTCTTTAAGTGCCAGGCATGCAGGGGACAAAACTGGCATTCAGTGGTGACAACTACAGAGCCTGTTTGGTGCTTTTGTGGGCTGTTCACGAGTTATGGCCAACTGTCAGTCTGTGGGGAGAGGCAGGGAGGGGCCCGGAGGGAAGTGAGGGCAGGGAGTGCTTTGCTTTGTCCAAGCTGGTGGAGGCCCCGGTGCGGTCTGCTATGTAAACTCCAGTGGCCATTCACAGCGGGCGTCCAGCAGAACTGCTTCCTATATGTCCCTGAAATGTTTATGCATTTGTTTTCCTTGGCCAGGGACAGGCTGCTCCAGCTGAGCGACCAGGCACAGGAAGGTGGTTTCCTTGCAGGAGCCTTGTTTATCAGCCTGGGAAGGAAAAACTGTCTTTTCAATGAAACTCACTTAACCTTCTGACCAGGGTCCCATTGGCAGGCTGGAGAAATCAAAATATTCCCAGTGTTGCTCGAGAAGATCAGTTCCAACAAATTACAAAAGCATTTTTCTGGAAGGCAAGACACAGGTACACATGCAGTTGGACGCCCACTGCCCAGGGTTTTCTGGAATGGAAAATGAGCAGAGCCTTGCACCACCCTCTCCCAGACCAGAGCTTAGAACGAACCCCCAGTACTGTGGCCAGACCTCTGAGAAGGAAATACAGGCCTGTGCGTCCCTTCACGTGGATGTTCTCCATACGGGGTGCATAGTTTCCTAGGAAGTCTGTGGGTAGCCTTCAGAGGTCCATAGCACCCCCCCCCCCAATGTTATTAAAATCTTCATGCACGTCTTCCTCATGGCTTTGAACTTGGAATAACATCCCCTTCTTTTCCCTCAAAAGGTTAAGAATCAGCCCTGTCCTAGAGTAGAGTGACCATGTCCTAGAAGTAAGTAGCTTCCCAGTGGCTAAGCCTGGGCTCAGCACTCTGTCGCTGGGGCAGCCGGTCCCCTGAACAAGCAGCCCTCAGTGGAGTGTGAGCAGGAAGCAGTTTATCCTTATTTACTGCTCCTTATCAGATTCTCTTTCTCTCCACTGTTTGTGTCTTGGTCTCTGGATGAAAGAACAGGTTGAGTCCACTGCTTTTCCAGTGGTGTGAGTGGGAAGACCAGTCTGATGGTAACACTTACCCCCATACCCTCATCTATTGGAGGCTCATATGGGGGCCCCCCCATCGCTGGGATCTCTCTCGAGTCCCACACGATTCATCCTCCTGCAGGTTATGGGGGAGTCCACCCCTTGCAAGAAAACCCCAGTCTGCCTTCTGTAGGATCCACATTTGAGCCACAAGAAGCACAAACACATTTTGCCTCCCCAACTCTGGAGGTCAGACCTTCCCCACGTCACCCTGTCTGTCTGCTCAGCCACCGTCGGGAGCAGCGACGTCCGAGCGGGAGTCATGGACCCTCCCACAATGCCAACACACAGGGCAAGTTTTCAGGCAGTTTTCTTGAAGCCTCCTTCTCTTGGCTTTAGGAGAGGAGATGCACCCCTCTGAGCTCCACAGCTCCATGCACCCCTCCACAGCTGGGGGGTGGGGACCCCAGCTCACGGACGCCGCTCTCCAAGTCCTCACTAGCTCCTGGCCTCTTCCACTGCCAGCCCCGTGCTTTCTTCACCTTCCCCCATGGCTGGAGGATGTGATGGACCAACGTTGGCAGAAACACTTGCACCATGCTCTCCGTGAGCTGTGGCAGCCCAGGTAAGGAGAGCAATTTCCAGAACTGGAAGAATTCCCAGGAGGTCAGAGCTGGGCCAGGACTCGAGGGGTACTGGGGGAAGTCCTAAGGCAGGGGTGCGTCCAGAACCCCTCTGACTGACCCTTCAGGTTTCTGTGTCTGAGCCAGAAGGGAAGACGGGCTGTGGTGGGGCCCACTGTCGGAAGGACAGCAGCGGCCCAGACCCGGGAGGGCAGACAGTGGTGAAGGGCCGGCCGGTCTTAGCGAGGCTCTCACAGGCGCTGAGCTCTGCTAAGCAAGCAAGGGCAATACAAGGATTGTCCTGCCCTGGTTCAGATCCCAGCCTCGCAATTCAGCATCCACAACACCTGAGAGCTTCTTGGAAACGCCCTGAGGGCCTACTCCAGCCTCACTGAATCAGAAGCTGCATTTTAACAAAACCCTCTGGTGAATCAGATTCAAGTTTGAGAAGCTCTGTTCTAGAGCTTGCAGTTTTGTGGGGTGACAGTGTGGAAACGCAGGAGTTGTCCCCATCGTGAAGAAGTGCACTGAAGGGACATATAGGAGGCGTGCCACGTCGGCCCGCAGAGGCAGAAGCTACAGCGGGACCAGAGGGCCTGCGTTTGCTTAGTCCTGGCTCACTGCCTCCTGCCTGCGTGGACTGAGCACCTGACATAAGCTGCTCGGGCCTCCATTTCCTCATGGGTAAAACTACCTCCCCACAGGGCTGGGCTGAGGATTGAGTGAGTCGATACGTCGTGAAGTGCAGAGAGCAGGGTCTGGCCCGTCACAAGGACTCAGTAAGTGTTTGCTCTTTATAGTTGGGGGGGCTCGGGGAGGCTTCTCAGAGACCGTAGCATCTCGGCTGGGCCTGGAGGATGGGCAGGGTTTTGACAAGGGGAGAATTGGGTGGAAGATCTTTCCAGGTGAAAGAAATGGTGAGAGCCAAGAGACTGAAAGTCTACCCCTGTAGGTCTCGTTGGGGGTACCCGAGAGTGGGAGCCCTGGAGGGGTAGGTGAGGAGGCAGCCAGTAGTGAAGGCCTTAGACGGCGAGCCCGGGCTGAACGGTTTCCCTGGAGACAAGGACGGCTCAGAGCTCTGCTTCTGACTTCTCTCCCTGGCAGGGGAGTGGGGCAGAAGCAGGGGGCACATGGAGGGGCTCAGGCGGTGCTCCCAGGCAAGGCGGTAAGAGTGAGCGGTGAGGAGGGCATTGAGGTCACAGACGCCGTGGGGACCATCCTCACTGGCCACCAAGTCCTTACAGGGTCCTGAACCGTGCAGGCTGCTGTCTCTGCAGGTATTCCTTTCTCTTCCCCCACCAGAGTTCTCCCTGCGCGATAGTCATGCCCAGTCCTCAGGGGCTGTGGGAGCTGTAATTACAAGGCAAAAATGCCAGGCATTTGCGATATGGAGATTGCTTAATGCAGGACGAGGGGCGGGCGGGTGAGTGGGCAGGTCAGCTGGCCAGGGGTCGGGCTGGCAAGCTTCCAGAGCCTGCGCGTTGCTCCAGCGGGTCTGCTCTGCACCGGAGAGGGAGCAGAACCCCCCGCGGGGCGCTCTGTGATGACAGAAGCCCAAGGTTGGCTTTCCCACCCCTTCTCTCATGCCATCTCCGGTCGTAGTGTGTTATCCCACTGTCCGGCCCACTCCCCCACAAAATGCCAATCCTGTGTCCTCCGGAAGTCACTGAAGGCCTCTCTTTATAGATGGGGAAACTGAGGCCCGGACAGTAATCCTTAGTTAAGAGCCCTCCTGGGACATTTCTCCTTCACAGGGGTCTCCAGATAGTCTTACTGAAGGGAATACATCTTATGTCTAATGGGGGGGGGTGACTCCAACCTGCCTCTTGTGCCCCCCATACCTCTTCCAGTTCCACTCACCCCAGACCATAGCAGCTGCTTCCCCAAAGAGCCCCTTACTGCCTGAAGCCTTTGCTTTGTTGCGCCTGGTTCCTGCCCTTCCACTCCCCCGTCCATGTGTCAAATCCCACCGAACCCTCAAGGCCCCTCCTCTAGGAAGCCCTCCTGCATTACCCAACTGCAAGTGCGGGCCCCACCCTCTGAGTGCCCTGGGTCAGCTCCTCTCTCACAAGCCCAGATCCCAGTTAGAGGTTGTCAGTCACCCAGCTACACACACACACTCACACACACACACACACACACACACACACACACACTCACACACACTCACACACACACACACACACACACCACACACACACACACACACACACACACACACACACACACCCTCTGCATTGTGCTGTGTTTCCTTATCCCTGGGCCTGGGGCTCCTGTCTTCCCTCTCTCCTCCCATGCACCTGGGGGATGAAACCCCAGGTTCACTCCCCCTCTTTGAAGAAGCTCCTCCCCAGCCCACCTCTGCGCCCTCCCCCCTTGCCCCACCCCCAGGCATAAAGCCCCAGTCACTGGGTGTCAGGGTGGGGAGGCAACAGCTGCCTGAGCTCTCTAAACTGTTGATTCCGGGTGTGGTTTTAGATTAAACCTGGCGCCTTTCCTGTGGCCCCTGATAAAGCCAATCCTAGGCTCTTATCTGGCATTTTCTGTTTTAAGGCCTGTTGACATCTGCGAGGTTCGGCAACGTCCCAGCTCCCTGCAGAGTGGAGCCCTGGGCGATAAGCGCCCCCCTCCTTGTGACCTCTGGGTGCCCAGTGTGGGTACTCTCAGGGCACCATCTCTGGGCCCTGCCCCCTCTGCCTCACCCCTCCCCTGTCCCAGCACAGGGACTGAACCTGAGGGGGGTGCTATTAACAATTATGTCTGGGTGATTGTGTAAACAGATGGTGCTGTGTATGGGAAACTTAGTCTAAGGAAGGATTGTTCTATTATTGATTGGTCTCCTGACACCGTTCTCCAGAAGCCTGGGCTCACATCCTTCTTGGATTTTATCAGGGGCATAGGGCTCAGAGGAGGGGAACCTGCCAAGAGTCCAGGAAGCTTCTCGGAGGGGGAGAAGCTGGACCCTGTGGGAGGGCCGGGAAGGAGGAGGGACAGAAGCACCCAGGCACGATGACCGGGGCAGAGCTGCCAGGGGTATGGGTGGGGGGAAGGTTAAGGATGTGAGGACTGGATCCTGAAGGCCTGTGCATGTCCGGGGAAGGAGCTTGAGCAGCCTCTTGTGAGCACCGGGGAGCCATGGGGGGTTTCAGAGCAGGGCAGTGCTGTTTTAGAAGCTACAGCCAGTGTGGAGGGTGGATCTGAGGACAGATGCCAGCTTCTGAGCTAGGGTCATGGAAAGGAAGAGCAAGCTCAATACCCTGCATTGCAGTGATTCAGCAAGGTGGGGGGGCCCACGGGCCTGGAGTCAAGGCCCCTCTCTCCCCTGCTCCCCTGTTGGCACTAGTGGCTACAGCTCTCCCGGAAGAACCTTTGCAAAACATCCCTACGTCCCGATGAAAGCTTCCTCTGCCCTTGCCTTGGCAAACCATGAAGGAGGGGCCTTCAATAAGAGGAAGTGCCCAGGCCTTTGTTCCGGCTCTGGCCACGGCTGGACCCGCTGCCCATTGTTTCCCAAGCTGTTGGTGACCTTGGGCCAGCTGGACGGGACCGACTGGCTCCCCTGGGCCTGGCCACCTCCGAGCGCACCTGGAAGACAGCCAGACTGGCAGGAGGGTTCTCGGTCCCATGGTGGCCTTGGAGGGACCTAGGTGCCCCTTCGGAATTCTCAGAGTCTGAGACCCCCCAGCTGTGGCCATTTGGGGTGTCCGAGGGTACTATGGAAACTGCTCATCTCTTGAAGACCAGGGCTCTTTCTGGCAGGAAAGCAGACAGTGGCTTCCCAAGCTCTGGTCTGAGGCTCACGCTTCCTCCACATCTGCTTCTACCATGGCCCAGGCTCTCCAGGACCTGTAGGCAGAAGGCCCACATCTGTCCGGCTACTGTTCTCTCTCTGGATTTGGGGACTCCTTGCTGCATGGGGTGTGCACTGTGAGGAAGGGTCCTGGGCAGCTGGGTGGGGTGGTAATGAGCGCGTAGTGTGACTACCTGGGTTTAGATCTTTGCTCCAACTTCTCAGTTGTGTCACCTAAGGTAAAAGCAAAGTAAATGAAAACCTCTCTGAGCATCAGTGCCCCTGCGTGTACAACAGAGTAGTCACATCCTGTACCTCTGGAGGTTGGTGTGAGGGGAAGGGTGCAGTGCGGGGCATGGGCGAGCACCCTGCCTGAGCCCAGCTGGTGGTCGCTCTTTTGCTGGGAGCTGGATGGGAGGGTGCAAGCATTGGGGTGGGCCTAACTCCCTGAGAATCCAGACGGGTGACCGTATGCGATGCCACGACGTGATGAGGCTGGCTGGCCCCTACAATCAGTCAGTCCCTCTCCCCAACCTTTCCAAACCCACCCCCCACAGCAGTCCCTGTTGTCCTTTCCTCCCCTCTCGCCAGGCCCCTGAGCTGCCCCTGAGCTAGCTGGAGAAATGCCTTCCTCTCCAGTTGTTCCTTTCAGACCCTCTCCCTCTACTTGGGATTTGGTGCCCCGTTTGTAGAATGAGGTGACTGGATGAGGTGGCTCTGCACAGCTGGGCCCGTATTCTCATCGCTGACCCCGGCTGAGACAGACCAGGGGCAGCAGCCGGCACTGTGTGCAGCGCCTGACAGGCCAGTCGCTCAAACCGCCCACTTCCAGATGGGGACACTGAGTCATAGACAGCCGAGGTGTTCGCCCAGAGTCTGCAGGCTAACAGATGACAGATGCCAAGTCCTTCCTCCGTGCTCCCCTGCCTTCTGGAAGCCCCCAAGCAGGGTGGAGGAGAGGGTGGGGCTTCCTGGAACCCCTTCTCTCCTATCTCCCCTTATTTCCTCTGCTGTCACCAGCCCAGGCCTGAGACTTCATGGCTCTGGAAATATCTGTGAGTGTTCTGGTGTCTATACCCGTGAGGTGTTGTGTGGGAGCCCAGCCTTTCCTTCAATTCAGTCTTCTCCCCGCGAGTGGCCCAGAAAAGGATGGGTCAGAGCTCCTGTTTGGCCCTGCCCAGGAGGAAGCCTGGTCAGCCAAGGTGGGAGCAGCCATCCAACCCCAGTGGATCCTGCACACCCCACTTCCTATTGCCCTCCAGCCCCTGACGGCTTTGGCAATCACAGCAAACACCAAGCGTTTTTTTGGGTTTTGTTTTTTTTTCTTTCTTCTCTGCTAATGCAGACACACCTTGACTATTTGTCTAAGGATTTTCCATTTCCTTTTCTGGAAAGGCATCAGGGTCCTGCATGTCCCTTTCATCACAAAGGAGGCTGGGAAGAGAGGGGTGTGTCCCGGGTCAGTCCGGGAAGAAGTGAGTGAGGAAGGCTGAGAACCCAGCCCCAATATGACCCTGTGCTGTGCTCTCCTTGACCCCCCTTCAGGCCCAGATGACCAGTCTGTGCCTTTCATAGGAACGTACCTGTTCACAAGTAAAGACCCCCCAGTTGGGGCAGTGACTTCCCAAGGTGGCACCAGGCTGACCAAGTGGGTCCTCTCCTGTATCCTGTCTGTGGCTGCGCCCACAGTCCCATTAGAGGCCTACGTGTCCGAGGCCCCCCCTCTGCCCCAGCTCCCATCCACACTGCCCTGTGTGTGGAGTGCCCCCAGGGCAGAGCCTCTGCACTGCCAGCCTGGTTGCTCTCTGAGGTGGACAGGGCCCAGGAGGGGAAGTGGAGATTCAGGTTGCGAAGAAAGATAGCCCACACGGGACATCCTGGGTGCCAGGATGACAGAAGGGCAATGTGCCATCCCATCTCTATCAGCTCTCTGGGAAGGTCTGAGCCAGCCATGGAGAGAAGAGCAGTGAGGGAACCTCCCCACCCCATCCCATCCCTCCTTCTGCTCAGACTGTTCTCTCCCCAAACCACCTCCCTTCCTGTACATAAACAAATCTGTCTGCCATGTCCCCTCCTCCAGGAAGCCTTTCCTGATTGCTGGGAAGAGGTGGGGCTTTTCCGCTGCCCACAGACCCACCTCACCCCTTCCTGAGGCTCAGACTTAGGCCTCAACTGCCCTCCCCTGAACACCCGTGAACATCCAGGGCTTCATGGTGGAGCACGAGAGCTTTAGGCGTCCCTCTGTTGTCAGGGGCGCCTGAGCCAGCGAGAGTCTGGGTCAGTGGTGATGAAAGAATGGTCTTCTATGGGCATCGACCATGGCTCTGACCTAGGATGGGCACCAGGAGAACTGTGTTATCTAAACTGTGAGTCTCCATCAGGCATGTACCCTAGGCTCAGTCTTTCTCATAGGAAGCCCTGCAATGCCCCTAAAACACAGCCTGCTTCTCACATCTCCTGATAATAAGATCTGCTTGATCAATTCCCTGAGTAGCGAGAATCGGGAGAAAGACTTTCTCCCAAAGACAGGCAGCTGTCTCTGTTATCGCAGAGTGAGAGCTAGTAACCATTTCTTTTCTTGCCATGGCTTCCAGGAAGCTCAGATGAAAAGTGATGCTCCATTGCAATCTCTCTCTGGTGTCAAGAGAAGCTTCCCCCCTCTCTGTGTGTTTTTAGTCTTAACGACATTGGGAGTGGGTGTTTTCCTTTTTTGTAATTCAGTTCTTTTGCTGCTCAGAGTCCTGAGATCAGGGGTCCTGAGGCCACAGCACTGGCCTCACCAGGGAGCTTGATAAAAATGTAGAATCTCAGATGACACCTACTAGCCCAGAATCTGCATTTAATCCCCAGAGGATTCATGTTGACACTAAAGTCTGAGAAGCACTGATGGAATCCTCCAGATAGAAAAGGTACATGAAATAAGACCTGTAGTGATTCTCCCCTCTGCCACCCTGATTTCTCTGCCTGAGGAGTTTACCTCTGCTGCAGCCCCGCCCAAGTCTGAACCCCACCCCTTCCAACCAGCCCTGGCTTTGATTTTGGCCCTCAGGTCTGCTCTCTGGCAGGTTCTGGTCCCTGAGGGGGGTACATGGGAGCCCTCTGGTGGCATCTGTAAGGATGAGGCAGGTGGTGGGCATGTGCCCCAGGACAGGGGACCCTCCATGAGCCAGTTGTCTGCTCCCTCAGGACCAAGGCCATCCTCCTATGTTAGGTGTTAGGCTCCTGTCATTGGCTGCTCCTGGCCACTCCTGGAGTAGTGGGATTGTCATGTGTGACGGGGCTGGGCTGAGACACCCCTCCCCCCCACTGCTACCAGGATGAGGAAAGAGCACAGACGGTCTGAGAGACCTGGGGATGGCCCACCTGAGGGGTGGCAGTCCTGGAAAATGGGCCCTTGTGTCTGTCCTTCTGCTCCAAAGAGCTGTCACTTGGGGGTGAGGAGACACACTTGGTCTGTGGCCCTGAAGGCAGCAGTGGGAAGTGACATATAAAGAGCAGCTCTCTGACCACCTGAGCTGTCCCACTATGAGAAGATAAGAGGTCCCCACTGGGGGAGGTACCCACATAGGGCATCATAGCCCTCTGGCAGGTATAGTGCCAAGGAGCGCCCTGGATCTGATGATGTGCATTTTAGGCAGCCTTTGTGATCCCTGCAGATTCTGAGATTCTATGATTCCAGGTCCTGCCTCCTCCAGGAAGGCTTCTATGATTTCTCCCGTCTTCACTGATCTCTCCCTCTCCCTCAGCTCATAACCTTGCCTGGGCTCTGCTCTGACTACCTTGTATTTGTCTGGGACTCCCCCAACCAGCCTAGGAACCCAGGGCCTAGGTCGCCTCCTCTGCCCACTCGTCCTCAGACTGGCATGGTGGGGATGAGCAGGAGATGCAGGCAGGCAGCTGAGCCAGGCCTGGTGGGTCCCTCTTTCCCAGCTGGCTCTAAAAATGGCCACTTCCGGGCATTCCGGCTCTCAGACATGGAGGGCTTGGGGGAAGGCCTCTCACCCACCCCTAGGCTGCTGCCAGAACTATATTTATCCTCTTTCAGGCCTGAGCAGAGGCAAGACCAATGTGAATTCCAGACGCTGCAGCCCCAACCCCTCTGGCCCTGGCTCTTCAGGATCCCAGTGATATCAACCCAGAGATGGGGTGTGCAGGGAAGACAGGGGTGAGGAAGGAATCTGTCTCACTCATGCAGCGTGTCCTCCTGGTCCAGGGTGTGCCTTTCTGGCCGCCTCTCGGGAAGGGGGAGTCGTGTTGAGACTGGTTCACTGTGTATGGCACTGCGGAAGCCATGTTAGCACACGGCCTCAGTTTACTTCATGCAATAGGGTCTTACAGACCTGAAGCCCTCCTGTCCTAATGCTCTAACACCCTGGGTGTTCAGAGGTACTCAACCCTGGTGTCAGGAGGGCCCTGCAGGGATGGCCATGGGCCTGTGAGTTGACTTCCCAGGACCCGTGGGCATACCTGTAGAACAATAGCACAAAGCAGGAGGTGTGTGTGTTGGGGCGAGGCTGCCGGGGCTGGGGGCTGGGGAGCCAAAACCTGGCTGGGCCCAGGGGCCCAGGGCAGGGGGCCATGTCATCATTTTCTCATTAGGCAAGACAGCGATCGCCTGTGTGAGATGATCTTGCTGGCCCTGTGGGCTCCAGGAATGTTGGCTTCACATGAATAGAATCCCCAGACCGAACAGCAGAGGGAGGGGTCTGCAGTGAATGGGGACAAGGGCGGGCCCTGCCACCCTCCCTTCCGCCCTCCTAGACTCGTCCCCACCAGCCCCAGTGCACAGTATCATGACATCCTGCAAAGTCAAATAGTGAAAGGGGGTGTCCCATAGGTGGCCCTGCCTGTCGCCGCTCTGTGGGGGCCCAGCGCACCCCTCCTGACACTGGCTGGTGGGCTGGCACATGGCGGCTGGTTCTGCTCACTTTTGGAAACTCTCCTGAGCTGCCCTCCACCCTTAGCCAGCTCCCACCTGCTGTGAGCACAGAGCCGGCCAGTCCCAGGTCCTAGTGTCCATCCCCACCCGGGGTGTGTGGGAGGGTCCCATCTCAGGATGAAGAGAGATTAGAACACCCAAAGCAATAGACAGCGTATTCCCAAGACAGGAACTATGAACCTGTGCGTTCCAGAATGCCCACTGCTGCATAGCTCTTGCCCAACTCTCCTCCCCTCCACCATTTAAATTCCGCTCCATGATAAGGAGATGAGATGAGAGAGAGCTCTGAATTAGGAGCGCGTAGGTGGCAACTAGTGTGAGCGCTCAGAGGTGCCAGAGCGACCGTGCTGAGGCCCTGCGGCTCAGGGTACATGGCAGAGTGTTTAGGAGGTGCAGGGTCTCATGGCCATGATGTGTGTCTTCACTTGTGTGTTGGAACGCATGGGTGTGAGGATGCATATGTGTTGGCATGTGCACATATGTGTTTGCACGTGTTATACACCCCTACCTGCATGCCGCAATGTGCTGTGCAGGCAGCCAATGTGTGTGCACTGCATGTACCTCGTGTGTGCATAGTCCACATGCGTGTGCTGTGTGTACAAGTGTGTGCTGTGTGTGCATGGGCACACGTGCTCAGGCAAGCCCATGCGCTGTCGGGGGAGGAGGAAGGGACAGCTAGGCCTGTACTGTAGCACCCTGGCCTGGTGTGACTTGTCAAGGGCAGGCTCATCATGAAGGAGGAGAGTGCTGGGGACACAGCTCAGCCCAGGAATATGCTTTACTTGTTGGGGGGTCAGTCTGAGAACAGCTGGAGTGTGCCAACCTCCTGCCCTACCCTGGGCACTGCCCTGGGCACTGCTAAGTGACCATGATGGTGGTCAGGACCGCATTATGACTTTCGTTGAGCCTGGGCTTTTTGGCTTTTGTGGGCCTCTTCCTCCATAAAAAACATATATATATTAAAACTTAAATTTTGCGACAGAGTTGGTATAAATAAGAATGTTTGAATCCCGGTGGCGAGCTCTGAGAACAGCCACTAGACAGTGAAAAGGGATTTCCCTAACGCTCTGGGGCCGGCTGGCATCTGAGCAGCCCCACCGTAGGGTAGGGCCCTGGAGGGAGCGTGAGACTACATGGGCGGGTACCTGTTCCCGCTGCTGGAGCCCAGCTGGGCTTTGCACGCCCAGAAAGGCCCCTGTGAAGCACACAGCTTGTCCCAGCAGCAGGACCCAAAGGAAGCAAGGGCAACCCCGCAGTGTCATGGGACAAAGGAGTGGCTGGAGCAGGGTCCAGCAGCTGTGATGGTTCTCAGGAGGAGACAGAGCCAAGAAAGACGCAGTGAGGATGACAGAGGCAGCGAGACCCGCTGGAGGGCAGTGAGGCCAGGGGGCGTCCGGGAGAGGGGCTGGAGCTGGGGAAGGCAGAGCCCAGATCCCCACCTGCAGGGCTTGCTTTGAGCACTTGGACACTCCCTCTGGGGACACTGGCCATAGGTGAGGGATGGGGTGGGTAGGGGCGGGGAGCATGGGAAACCTCAGAAGGTAAGTAGAATACCAGGGGCCACAGGAATGGAAGCTTCTGGGACGCCGGTGTTGCTGGGGGTTGAGACGTCTCTTCACTGGCTCAGGCCCTGCTGGGAGGCACGAGCATGTCAGGTCCTGGGTGCCTGGGGGCGTAGAGCGCTGCCCGAGCCTCTTGCTTCCTGGTCAAGGAGGGCAGTTTCCGGAGTCCTTGCTGGAATCTGAGGAGGAGGTAGCCTCTTGTCATCAGAGAGTGGAGGACAAAGGGACGAGGCATGGCTGGCAGACCAGACCAAGGCAGGGACCAGGACACCTGGACTCAGTCCTGGCTCTACCCTCACGCACCGAAGGACCCTACACATGTCACTTCACCTCTTGGAGCCTGTTTCCCCATGAGCAAAATGAGGGCATCAATCCAATGTTATCTGTCCCCCTTCTCCCATTGTTGATGCTTTCTGATCTAACAAGGCAAAGAAAGGAGATTTTTGAGGGCCCAGGGCAGGAGGGGTTGGGGGCTTGGAGAGCAGAGCAGGAAACTGCAGTGGCAGCCTGGCAGCCAGGCCAGGGGACAGGAAGTGCTGTGTGTGTACCCAGGAAGTGCTCTGAAACCACTCAACACACGTCAGGACCACTCTTCTCCCAGGGACCCACAGTGCAGAGGCTGCCTCCAGGCAGAGCCCCCTGTCCAGCCCATTCTCACCCCCACCCCCACCCCCCACCCCCAAGAGTGTGTCTGGCAGTCCTGCACAAATGCCACCACTAGCATTTTCTGGAAGTGAGGGATGCCGCCCTCCTGGCCCAGCAGACTGCTTGGCCGCAGGGCAGGGCTGGGGAAACTGTGACTTCACTCCCTCTTGGAGCACTTCCTCCTGTCCAAGCTGAGTTGGGGGTGGGATGGGGGCAGCCCTGTGTCCTCACGGCACCTTCATTCAGGCCTGGGAGCCCAGCCCCGCTGTCTGCTCTCTGCTCAGTCTCCGGACGTGATGTGTCACAGACCCTAGCAGGGCTGGGGGCAACTCTTTCATGTCCCATCTCTCTGGCCCTCTTCTGTGGCATCAAGTAAGGACGATTGTTGGAGAATTGGTAAAACATCAGAATAGGAAATCTTGCTTTCTAGAAATAGGTTTGACATTGCCCTGCCCTACCGTTCCCCCCCTCCCCCAAGCCTGAATAAGCTTCAATACTGCTCAGGGCAGGCAGGGGTGGGACTGATGTCAGCGGGAGGAGGTGAACAGGAGGCAGGGGCTTAGAAAATGACTAAATTGTTCCCTCTGGTGAATCACTGGTGGCCCATTAAATCCGGTTTTGATTTAAGGGGGATCGTGTGACGCCTAAATGGCCAGGAGTTATCTGTCAGACAGGGAGGAATTCACATGCTTTGAGAGGTGGGTGCCCCATCTCTTGTTGGGGGGGTCAGATGATCAGAGGGCAGATGATTCCCCGATCATTCCTGCCCCCCGCCCCCCCCACCATGCCCAGCCCAGCTCTGCCAGGGGCGCAGTGGACAGGAAAGAGACAGTGTCCAGCCTCACGCCACAGGACCATCAGGGGACAGCCCTGGCTGCGATGAGCTCACACCTGTACCTGTGGGTGCGGCCATGGAGGAGGGTTCTGGGAGGCTGGTACAGGTTGGAAGGTGAAGGAAGATTGTACACGCAAACATACAAGGGACAGGGAGCCTGCTGGCATAGGAACCTGTTCTGGCCTTGGAAAGTGGTGGTGGCAGTGCCCTACAAGGTGGTGAGTGGAGAACCGTGAGGACTGGACTGAATTGGAGAGGACATCCTGGCTCCTTCTTGGTGTCTGTGCTCTGGGCCTGGGTCCCCTCCTCTGCTCCCCTGGGAGGGGGTGGCCATGCCTGCAGGGAAGACTGGGAGACACTAGTGCCATATCCCTGCTTTGGCTCTTGCCTCCTGTGGGGCTCTGGGAGGAAGACAGACCCCATCTGAGCAGTCAGGAGCCAGAGCAAGGTCAGTGGAGGGATGACAGTGAGCGCCCTGTTGAGACACAGAGCTGGGGGGGGGGCAGCAGAGGGCTTCTCTGGGTGCTCTCTGATTCTCATCACCCCCTCCGGGACCCTCGGAGACTTTGTCCTGTCTTCCCCCCACCCCCCATTAGTGCTCTCAGCCTCGATTCAGGAAAGCCTCAGCGATTCTGGAAAATCCATCTGAGCTGCTGGTGAGCTGATGTGTCTGAATGGTCGTGGCCAGTCTTCTGTCTGAGTCCCCTCCCACCCCAAACTCCATCTTTCCAGTGGGCCTCCTGGAGAGAGTGAAGTCATTGTTTCCCACAGTCCAGCCTGCGGTGGGAAATCTCTGCCCGGCCCAGGAGGGAGGGTCCATTCCTCATAGCCCCTCTGCCCTGCGAGAGCCACAGAAGTGTGGGCTAAGAGAGTGACAGCCGCGGCCAAGCCCATGACATCTTCTTCCCATGCAGCCCGAGGGGGTCTGGATCTGAGGCTCCATGCACCCCCTCTGCACAAAGCCTGAGATTCTCGCACTGGATCCTTGTGGGGACGGAGCCCAGATTGTCCTGGGAACAGCCAGCTCTGACTGGCGTTTGGGACTTGCTGGGCACGTCAGGAGTAAGGCACATCTGGAAAAGCGTTTGCTGAGACCATTGCTCAGCAGGGCCAGACAGTGCCCGGGCCTGACTGGCCTCAAGTCCCTCCCAGGGCTCAGGAGCTGGGGTGAGGGGCAGCTCGGAAGCTGGGCCTGCGCCAGTCAGTGTGATGGGAGGGACGAGGAGGCTGCTGCCGGCCACACTAGAGGCGCTGGGTGGAGGCAGCACCCTGCCCCAGAGCTCGAGCCCCCAGGCCAGAAGGCCACAGGTGTGACTTGGCCTCTCCCAGCTTCTCTGTGTGCCCAGTCTTAGCCCCCATGCTTCTTTCCCTACCTAGCCCCCACCCCACCCTCATTATTTAGGAAAGTTGGGGATGGTCCCCTGAGTCCCTCCCTGCACCCATCCTAGCACCTCTGGGGTCTGGATACCCCAGCCCTGTACTTGTTCCTGGGCCAGCAGAACTGGGGTTCTATCTGGTAACCAGGTCCACCAGGGACCCTTCCTGACAGACAGGCAGAGAACCAGACTTGGGCTCTAGGAATTAGGGAGAACTGAGTTCTAATCCCAGCCCTGCCATTCCTTGGCAAATCACTGAACGTCCGAGCCCCCCAGGGTTGTGGTAAAGTCAGGCCCTCAGCTTAGATGCTGTTTCCTTCCTGCCTCCCCTGACTGGCCCAGATTAGTGGCAGACCAGGGAGAAGGAGGTGGAGAGGTGTGGGCTTTCCTGGGTCGGGGGCTGCAGCAGGAGACCATCCTCCTTTCCCATTGAAAGCGCAGGTCATGGCTGCAGAGGCCCCTTTGCATTGTGGGAGATGGTAGGTGAATGAGATGGGCATTATTCTGGAGATGCCTGCATTCTGATGGCTCTTCCTGGAGAAGGCAATGCCTTCTTCCAAGGAATGGAGCTATAATGGCACGTAAGGCAGAGGACAGGCTGGCATGGGGAAGAGGGTAGGAGATGCATGGGGAAGAGGGGTGCTGCCTTGAGGACCTTTGTGTATCCTGAGATCGGTGGATGCCTAATTCGCCTGGGCAAAAGTGCTTTGCCTACACTGTGACCCCTGGGTCCCCCATCTCCTGCCCTGCTCCACAAGTACGTGGGCCTTTACCAAGTACAAACTCACAGACATGTGCCCTCCATAGTCACACACTGCGTCATGCAAGGTGCCCACACAGTCTCTGGTTTGTAGCTGTCTCCCAGCGCCCAGAACAGTGGTGGCACATTACAGGCACTAAGTAAATATTTGTCGGATAAAATAGTAGGTCCCAGGTGACTGTCACCCTCATGCCTGGTGGCACATCGTGTGTCTTTGGGTGCGTGGATCCTGACCTGGCCCACGGACCCTGTCACAGAACCTGGGGCACGCACAGGCCCACGCAGGCTCCGATTCCTGTCTGCAGTGCCATACGCTCACACCAGCCTGAGTCCAGGGGGCCGGCCCTGCCGGTCTGGTGCCAGCTCTCCCCCTGCCACCTTCAAGCCCTCCAGGCTGGGACCTGGTACTTGGTAGTGTCAGAACTTATCCCTACACCAAGCAGAGGTCAGGGACAGCTGAGGGGGAAGGAGGAAAATAGCGTGTACGTCTCTCAGAGGATATTGAAGAGAGGTGGTCCTGCTCCAGAAGACCCCAGCCCTGCCCTCAGAGCCTGGCCTGAGGGGCAAAAGGACCACCCTGCAAAGCCTGGGTGTGAGGGAATCTCAGGCCTACTGATGGAGCTCTGGGGTGTGAGGGAGCCTCCTGGGCCACAAGAGCTGAGCCAGCACTGCCTGGAGGGAAGGATGAGGAGGAGGTTCTGGGAAGTGGCCTGTGGGGCTGGTCCCTCTCTCAGGTGGTTAATAAGGCACTGATTATCTTCAGAGTGTCCCTGAGCAGGCAGGGCTCGCTAGCCACCATGCTGACTCCCGCCCTCGTTCATTCCACCCTGTACTACAGGCACTTAGGTGCACTGGGGTGGGTGCAGCTCCCCCCACCCTCACGCCCAGTGGGCCTCCTTCTTTCGGCAAATATGGAGCAGGCTGACCGCTGGGGGGCGCATCATTGGGGCCGGGGTGGGCCTGGTGGGTGCTACAGCTGGGTGGAAGGGTGTCCAGGGGAGGGGGCCTGGTGCCATCTGTGCAGGACGGGAGGCACAAGACTCACACCCTTATCCCTGCCCTTCCTCTGGTCCATGCAGAACGCAGAGAAATCCTTCCCCTCCCTGGACCTCAGTTTCCCACCTGTAAAATGGGGAGAAGCAGCACTCATGTGCAGGGCTGTGGTGGGGGCAGGCAGGAAGTGGGGGAGGGCCAGGGATAGCCCCAATGTGCTGGGTATGGCCTCACCGCCCAGGGCCCTGCCTGGCTCCTCCTTCCACACACCAACGTGCCGCAGGTTGGCGGACTGGGCCCAGATTCCCAACCGGCCTCCTGGCCCCACTGTCCAGTTTCTTGCTCAGTTCGTTGGCAGCTGCTGGTTCTCTGCTTGGGGGTGCACAGGGCACAGGCTGCACTGCAGGGTCTGCAGCTCTTCTTTCCCTCCCTCTGCTGGGCCGGGGGCTTGTCTGGTCCCTCTTCCCTCCTGCCCCCTCCTCATCCATCTTCCCCTGCAGCTTCTTGCCCCTGGGTCCAGTCCTGTCTCCCCTTTTTCAGCTGGTCGCTCCACCTTCTGCACGCCCTCCGTCTCTCTCTTTCTCAGCCCTGGCCTGTCTCGCTGCCTCTGCCTGGGAACCCGTCCCTTTCACTTCCATTCTTGTGATGATTCTACTTCCCTCTTACTCCATCTCTCCTCCTGTCTCTGCCCGACTGTCTTCCCATCTCAGCTTGTGCCTGCCGTCCCTCTCTGTGGTGCTCCCTCCTCTCCTCTGTCTCTCTCCCCTCTCCCTCCCTGCCATCCAGTCTCCTGGTTGCGCTGTCATTCCGTTTTGCTCCCCAGTGCTTCTGCCAGCTTGACTGCCTTTGAGAAGAAAGTCCTAAACTGCCCTCCTCTTCCCCCACCTGCCCCCAAGTCATTGGTTAAATTGTTCCAGAAGCTTGAGGCCTCCCAGAGTGGGGGCTTCCCAACACCCTCACCTTTCTCAGGCCTGCCCTCGGCCACATAGTAGAGGGCGGTCTACAGGTTAGTCCTCTGTGCCCTCTGATGCCTCCATGTTCCCATCAACTGAGGCCTGGCTGGTGTGGCCGGGGGCTCTGGGACATCTCTGAAGTGGCATCCAGTGGCCAGGGCTGGGCTGGGGTGCAGGAGGCCTAGATTGCCCCTCCGGACACCTGGACCTATGGATCCCAGACTTGCATCAACCTCGGGTGGGATGGGGACGCCAGGCTGGAAGGGTCACGGTGTCTGGTATCCGCCTCCAGGGAGGGCAATGTCCACCTACTGAACCCAGCCCGCCCCCCACCCCATCTGAAGCTCCGGGCTCTGCCCTCGGGCAGCCCCTGAGCTTTGCACACAGGGCGGGGACACCTGGATCTCTCAGGCCCCCTGAGTGGAGCCAACTTGGAGGAATTTCCCAAAGCCTATTAGAGCAGTGGCTGCCTCCTGCCTGCCTCCTCGGGCTGGGCAGGGCTGAGGGCGGAGGGAGAGAGGGAGGGGGGCAGAGGAGGAAGGGAAAGAAGTTGGCAGGCCGACAGCAGAGCTGTGTCTGCATCCATCGGAGAGGAGGCCCGTGTGGTGTGGGGCGGGCCAGAAGCAAGGAGAGGCCTTCCTCCCTTTGTACTCCCCCTCCTCTCCTCCCCCAGGGGCCCTATAAATAGGCCCAGCCCGGGCTGTGGCCCAGCGCTCACTCTTGCTCGGAGGGAGTCAAGCACCAGGCAGCGGTCTCCAGCCAAGCCCCCTGCCAGCATGGCCAGCGAGTTCAAGAAGAAGCTCTTTTGGAGGGCGGTGGTGGCTGAGTTCCTGGCCATGACCCTCTTCGTCTTCATCAGCATCGGTTCCGCCCTGGGCTTCAACTACCCACTGAAGAACAACCAGACCTCAGGTGCATCGCAGGACAATGTGAAGGTGTCCCTGGCCTTCGGGCTGAGCATCGCCACGCTGGCCCAGAGCGTGGGCCACATCAGCGGCGCCCACCTCAACCCGGCCGTCACCCTGGGGCTGCTGCTCAGCTGCCAGATCAGCATCCTCCGGGCTTTCCTGTACATCGTCGCCCAGTGCGTGGGGGCCATCGTCGCCACCGCCATCCTCTCGGGCATCACCTCCTCCCTGGACAACAACTCACTTGGCCGCAATGAGGTGAGTAGGGTGGCCTCCACCGCAGGGGGTGTCTCCAGAACACTGCTGAGACGGCACGGGGTCTCACCCTCCGCCCATTGTGCAGATGGGGACACTGAGGAACAGAGAGAAGCAGAGGTTGTGGGAGGTCATGCAGGCAGCTGGAACTCAGCTCTGCATACAGCCCAGAGCCTGTTTTTTGCCAGGCACTGTGGGAAGCTGAGACCCAGAGAACAACAGTCTTACCAATGTCCCCTGCGGTCACCTATTGTGAGGAATAAGCTCTGGAGGTAGCCAGAGGGTGGCCCAGTTCCTCACCTCTCACCGTAGTTTCTGGCCCCCCCTCAGCCCTGCCTATGCACCAGCTCCCTCCTCTTGCAGCCTGGACCCTGGGGAAACTACCCTCTGTCCCCAGTCACCCTAAACCAGGTACCCGGCATGTCTGCAGCGCTGTCCACAAGTGTGTGGGGAGGACACCCATGGGGGCCCCAACAGCCTCCTGGCAACCCTGACATTCACAAAGGTCCACCAACACACGGCCTTCCAGGAAAAAGCCCTTCCCACTCTCTGGCCCCAGGAATGGGACACGGACTGGGGGTAGAAAACATTTGTGGGCTGTTTGCAGGTGGTTTTCCTGGATTACAGTGTGGCCAGGATGGGGACATGTCGCCCCGTGTCTGGGCTGCACTCTGTGTCGCTGGGCACTGAGAAGTGTGACGTGTGTGTGTGTGTGTGTGTGTGTGTGTGTGTGTACAGGTGAGTACACGTGGATGCCGCATGGGTCTCGAGCTCGTGTAACCTGTGTGCTCCCGTGGGGTCTGTTTCCGTAAGCGCCTGGAGCATTAGTGCTGCTGTGTGAGCCCGTGTGGGGGTGCGTGTCCGTGCGTGTGCCTACGGCTCCTGGCTTGCATGGGGCCTGGGCTAGGGGCACTAATGATAAGCAGATGTTGGCGACTGGGTGGCAGCTGCTGAAAAGAATTCCTCCTGGGCCGCTTAGCACAGCTAATTGGTCGTTGGCTGCAGTTCCCTGCTGTCGCAGACCTGGGCTTTTCCAGCTCCTGAGCCAAGTGCAAACTCCGATGTGGCTTGGGTCACAGCAGGGGGAAATTTGGCCTGAGAGGCTGAGCAAGGCTTGAAGCATGTCTTGAACATCTGAGGCGGTGCCTTCCCAGGGACGGAAAGAAGTCAAGGAGCAGAGAGGAGGAATAGACCTGGGCAGGGCAGGTGGGTGTGGGACAGTAAAGGAGCCGGCCGTACGCGATTATAGCAGCTGTCCTCTGGTTTCCCAGCCAAAGTTCAGATCCTGGTACTGCAGCCGGGGAAGGCTTGTTCAGGTTTGGTGCACAGGGCAGCTGGCATGGCCCTGCCTCAGGGGGATTAGCACTTCTTGTGTCACAGTGACACCTCACCCAGCCCTATGAGAGGAGCCAACCCCAGCTCAGCCCAAGATTGAAGATTAGCCCTGCTGCCTGGAGTTTAGACTTAACTTGGGAAGACGTGGCCATGGTGGGTGTAAGGGACGGAGCCCCTCCCAGCCTCCGTTTCTCCAGCGGGGGTAGAGCCAGGTGACCTCAGGTAGTACCCTTCTGGGTAGGGTCACATTGGGGCTCAGTGGGGCATGACAGGGTCCTCAGAGGGGAGGAGCTGTGTCTCCCAGGACTTCTGGGCTCGTCTTCCCTCCTCTCCAGGGACAGGCAGACGTTGCCTCCAACACGGGCATCCCAGGCAGATGGCTGGGAGACTGGCACCTCTGTGCCATCCTGATCTGGTGTCTCTTCCCTGCTCTGCCTCCATTTTCCAGTTATCCCATTACCTGGGCTGGGCAGGTTACAGACAGTGGAGAGAAAGGGGCAGCCTAGGAGGCGGCCCACCCTGGGCTGGGAGGCAGGCACGTCGGCCTCAAGTCCTGTGTGCTGCTCACTTGCTGAGTTTCCTCTGAGCTGAGGACCTTGAGTCTCCATGACAGGGCCTAGGTGTCTTGTTAGCTCTTGGGCCGCACCCATACTTGCAGCAAACGCACTTTGTGGGCTTGAGTTTATCACCCTCTCCAGGGGGTTTGGCTAAAAGGAACCTAGAGAGGGCATGCTGCACATAAGTGCATTGGGCACTGTGGGGGGGCAGAGGGGGGATGAGGTGGCCCAGGCTGCCCTGTCCATGAGTTTAGAATCCAGAAGCACAAGTCCGGGGCATAGAAACAGGGAAAGTGTCCCCTGCCCACCAAGGGCTCCTGTCAGACACTCCACCTGGGATCTGATGGGACCTGGGGGGGGTGGGGCTTAATGCCTCAAGAGTGGCAGAGACCAGTCTACCCAGGAGGTGGCACACTCTTTCTTCCAAGCCCTGGGGGAAGCTCCCACAGCCCCTGGGGCCCTGGGCCCCACCCTGAGCCAGGCCTGGGTGGAACAAGTCGTTGGCATGGAGATTTTCAAGGAAAATAGGGAAAGAAGTGGCAGGAAGTGGTTGGGGTGAGTCAGGGGGTGTCCCCCCCGGGACATGATGGGGAGAACTTTCTCCTCAGTGAGTCAGGGCTCAGGATACGCCCTGGAGAGACCACGGGCCTCTGTCCAGCCTACAGGATTCCTGGCTGGTTCTAAAAGCCAAAGCCCAATTTTGGCCAAGGGTGAGAAGCTCAGGGGCAGGGGTTGATGCCCCAGCTTGCCCCTGCCTGAGCTCAGCCACCAATGCCCTGTGTGACCTCATTCAAGTGACCTTGCCTGTACAGCCCTCATTCCCATCTGTGACATGGGGACATAGCAGGGTATGGCTAGGCTCTGGGATGTGGCAGACGCTCACTCGTGAACCCAGAAGTCCTGACCATTCCTGGCTCTTTCGCCCAGGCTCCCTGTACATAGGACCAGGAGTGCAGCAGGCTGAGTGCACACTGAGTCCCCTGGTTTCCTGCCCCAGGGAAATCCACAGTCTGGGCGAGATAAGCCCTGTGCACAGCTGCCTGTGATATGACGCAGGAGGCAGGTGTGATAAGAGCTGTCAGGGTGGCCAGCGAACTTCTGACCTTAGGGGAGGGGAAGGCCGGGAAGGCTTCACGGAGGAGGTGCCATGTGAGCCTGAATGTGGAGCCTCCTCCAGGAAAGAGCTTTTCAGACACAGGCTAGGAGGCCGTGGGAGGTGATGCCCTGAGAGTTGTGGGTTGTGGCCAGACTGGGGGTCATGGTGGGAGGTTGGGGGTTCTGGAGGGTGGTGAGGGCTCAGGATTCTGACCAGTATCTGATTGCATCCTGGAGGGGACTGGATTCCTGGCAGTCCCAGAACCTGTGATATCAGCCCTTTAGGGGGCTCAGGCAGATGGCAAACCTCCTCTCTTTGCAGATCTTCTCTCAGCCCTACTAATTCTGGGCCTGACTGCCTGGGGGGTGCCTTTCCCTGTTGTATCAGCCCTAAACTTTCCCCTTCTGCAGTTTCCTGGGCCTCAGTTTCCCTAGTCATAGAGTGAGAAGCTCCCTGTGCCACCACTTTTTCCAGGGTTCAGGACCACTCTTGCCTCCTCTAGAGTTAGGGGCTGGATGGGGAAAGGAAAGCCAGAATTTTCCAGCGGCCCTGCCCAGCCCGGCCTGCCCATGGAGGGGGGCTGGGGCTGGGTGGTGGTGCCACAGTTGGGAGGTATAATTACTGTTTCCAGCCAGAACCAGATGAGGGGGAGGGCACAGAGAGAAGCAGGACCTTTGCGGTGAAGACTTCCCTTACCATGGAAAGTTCTGAGGCTGTTTATCCCCATTAGTACCCTTAGAGCAGCCCCGCTGGCCCTGTGTTGCCCACCGACACCTGGCCGTAGCCAGGCCTCACCTTGAGAAATCCTCATGTGAGAGGCGATGCTGTGAGAGGGGTGTCTCAGTCTCAGGGGACTCGCCTCTGCGGGCCCCAGCCCCCCTCTTACACCTTGGGCCATGAGCTCACTGCAGGCCAATGCCGTGCATCCTGCGTAGTCTGAGCTCCGCCCGTGCTGTGCTCCCCACTTTCTCTAGAGCCCCACCCAGCAGTCGTTCCTTCAGTCTTCACCCAACGGGGCTTTCGCCAAGCAGCTCAAACCTGTCCCCTGCCCACCCCTTGGGGGCTGGCTTAGGAAACCTTTCCTGGGCACATGGGGAGCCCTCCGTTCTTGCAGGCAGAGCCTCCTGGGGGGTCTTGGTCCCTGCCCTCTGGGAGTGCCAATGGGTCTGGTGTTTTCCTGGTGGCTGGGGCTGCAGGGGTGGACGGGAATGTGTCGTCATGACCAGGGTCCCTGGGGTCAGGGCGTCTCCCCAGGGACCAGGCGGGCTCCTTGCCCACAGTGCTGCCCAGGGGCATAAGTGAGGGGGTCTTCAGGCAATCAAGGTGCCACAGTCCAGTGGGGTGAGCATTCCTGAGGCTGAAAACCCCAACCCAAAAGATGGTAGAAAATGCTGGAAAAGGCCCCGTTCCCACGAGCCGTTCCTTTCAGTGCCTGAAATCCCACCATCCGATCAACTGTCTGCTCAGAGTAAGGAAGGAATTTTTTTTTTCTGTGACTGGGAAGCGGCTGCCTCCGAGCCAATAAGCTCCTGTCATTAGGGATGCACCAGGAGAGTGTCTGGCAGCTCAGGGCATCTGGCTGTGCAGGGTACAGCAGGGCGGGTGGGAGGTCCTGTAACAGGCTCCGTGCCACGCTGGGACCAGCAGTTCAGATGGGCTGTGGGGCAGAAATCCTACACTCAGGTTTGTGGGTCCTGGCCAGAAGGGTGACCGTGGGTCTTGGAGCAGGAGGCCCATGTCGGGAAGCAGGAACACTGCAGACTGTCTGGGCGAGAAGCAGGGCCCAGGCTCCCGCGTTGCTGCTGAGGAAGCCGAGGCCGCAGACGTGTGGCGACTACAGGGGCTGCACAGCCGATGTTGGCAGGGCAGGGTCAGGCCCTCAGCCTCCTGCCTCCCAGTCCTGCCCCCAGTGGGTGTGCTCAAGCGCACGCACACTCACACACACTGGTACAGGGCACATGGGGGCACACACACGTGGCCATGGAGCACATTCTCAAGTCTGGGTGGTTCTATTCAGGACTCGGGACCCCAGGAGGGTGGGGCAGGGGCTCCTCCATGGAGCCTCTTCCTTTCCCTGGTGGGAGAGTGGGGGCTGCCCTGGAGTAAGGAAAAGGAGGGAGGGCAGGAGGAAGCCATTGTTTTGTGTATTGTTTCTTGTCAGGAAGGTGAAATGGCTTCTGGGAGCAAATAAAGGGCCCTTTGAGACCCGCTGCTCTGTCTCACTCAAGGGGCCTCCTTCCCTTCTCCTGCCCACTCCCCAGCCAGCACTGGCACCTGTGTGTGAGTGTGTGACACACGGGGACAGGGTGACACACACAGACATGCCCTCCCCACTCCCCCCACCCCCCCACACACAGAGCCCATCTCATTGACAAATGAGACCCTGTGTGGTAGGGATTCTCAGAGTTAGCTGAGACGCATCTGGTCAATACATGACCAGTCTGTCTGAATGTCCCACATGGGCTGAAAAAGAGTGCATATTCTCAAACTTTGGGGTGCAGGGTTTTACATATTTTCCTTAAATCAAGCTCAGATGTGGTTCAAATCCACCTGGTTTGTGCTATTTATATTTTTTGATTGCTTTATTCCATCAGTTTCTAAGACAGGGTTATTAAACTCTTTTAATCCTGTGTGGGTTATTCAGAGTCTCCTTGAAATTCTGTCGATTTTTGCATCATTTCTTTTTAGGTATATTTTTTGGTGCATGAAGGTTGAGAATTTTTATAGCTTTTTTTCCCCCCCTTTCTTCCGCCTCCCCACCCTACTCCGGTTCAAGCAGTTGTTTCTCAGTCTAGTTCTAGGACACAGCTCCCTGGCCCATGCTGGTGTTATGAGCCTTGCGCTCCCCCCAGCTGTCTGTCGCCAGTCGTTGGTCCGCTGCTCACAGCAGCTCAGGCAGCTCTCGCTGGCTGCCAGCCACTCACACTGGTTGCCAGCCACTCACGCTGGTTGCCAGCCACTCACGATGGTTGCCGGCCACTCACGCTGGCCACCACCCACTGCAGCCCATGCCGACCTCCGGCCACTCACGGCAGCCCAGCTCCGGGGAGAGCTGTTGTTCACAATCTAAGCTGTAGAGGGCGCAGCTCACTGGCCCATGTGGGAATCAAACCGGTGACCTCGGCATTAGGAGCACGGCGCTCCAACCACCTGAGCCACAGGGCCGGTCCAAATTTTTATAGCTTTTTGATAGACTTGTCATTTAATCATTGTTTAATAAATCTCTTAATGTCTTAGGAAAAAGAAAAGGAGGGAGTCATGCCTGGACACGTACGGTTACACACAGGTACTGCAGACACTGATCTGCAAAGACACACAGAAGCACACAAATGAGAACCCAGAGGCACGTGCACACATGAGTGCCCATGTAGGGGTGACATCTGTGTGTGGGCGTGTGACAGTGAAGCAATTAGGAGAGGATTCCTAGTGGTGGTGCTGGTGGTGCTGGTGGTAATGAGTTTGGGAGAGGAAGGTTACCAACCCATGTGGTTCTGGGCAGTCAGGTTCTAAGGACTCTGGACAGTCAGGAAGGGACATCCTGGAGATCCCTGAGCAGGTGTCCCATTCCTGTGACTCAGAGCATGGTGTACGTCCCCAGGTTCTCCTGTCCTGCTCACTTTGCATGAAAAGTGGTGCCTCTGGGTAGAGCAGGGGCTGGGATTCTCAGACCTCGTTAAGAACTCGGGGAGGAGATGAGCTCGTTCAGGCCACATCTGTGAGAGGGGTGGGGTGGGGCTGGGGGGGCAGTATGAAGCGGGAGCCACTTAGAGCGATGGCTGGCTCCATTACTCAGCGTGGAAGGGCTGGTTTCAAGACGCCTGCCAGCTAGCCATTAGGCCCACCCTGGAGAGCAGAGGAGGCGGGCGAAGGAGCCCCGAACTTCCCGAGCGCTCAGACACAGAGGGTAGTGGCAGGTGTGAGTGTGATGGGCATCTGTACAAGCGGCTCGGCCTCACCAGCCTTGCCTCCTTGGAGCCCGTGCCACCACCAGTCAGGCCTCACGCCCATCTCCACACCCCTGTGTAGCAGGGCCCCTTCCCTTCTGCTGTACCCCAGTCCTGGGGGTAAGACGGAAAAGAACCTGAACAAAGCCACAACTCTCTGATCCCTCCTGACCCTCCAGCCCTTTCCAAATGCCCTGAGACAGCCCCCTTTGCCTTTGAGCCCCTGGCCACTCTGAAGAGTGGGCAGGGAAATTTAGATCTATTTTACACATGGGGAAACTGAGGACCAGAGAGGGGAAGGGCCAGCAAGTTGGAGAGTCAGAAACTGAGCACAGGGCTCCTGCCTCCAGGCCCCACGTTGGGGTGATGAGAACAGTGGGCATTGCCCAGAGGGCTGGCTGAGCCGAGGGTGCAGCTCTGGTGTCGGCCAGGAAAGGCCCAGACCTGGGCCTGCCACACAGGGCAGGGATGTGAGTCACTTTCCCTGTGACCCAGGGCTACGGACAAAGGCGGGAAGAGAATTGTTCTTGTAAGATGGCCTCAGCATGGCGCTGAGACAACCCTGGGGGGTGGAGCAGTGTTCCCCACCTCAGATTCTGCAAAGTACCTTACTGCCTTGGATACACCCCTTATGTTCAGGATGAGACTTCAAGTTCAGGCTTACTTGGACACACCAGCCCTACCTGGGAGAAGGCAGCCCATGTGGCCACATCCAGGCATCTTTGAGAATGGGCCTTTGCTGACATGGCCCAGCTCCCCTGTGTGGGTGCACCTGGCCCCTGAGAAGCCCCACATGGGGAGAGAGCAGGGGCTCCCTGGGGAGGGGGCTCCCTGGTGCGGTGCAGGGGGCGGGCTCCAGTAACCTCACGGCAGCTCCCATTTCCTTCCTTTTCCATGAGTCATGTTACTAAAAGTGGCCCAGGAACAAGTGGCAGCCAGACGGTGGTGGCAGGGCCTATATGGCCATAGAGAGGGAGGGGGCTGGGCTGGGGGGTGGGGATTGGGGAGGGAGGGCGAGGGGGCAGACAGGAGGGCAGGGCCAAGAAGAAATGAAAGACACTGGACCAGGTGAGAGACAGACAGAGGTGGGGGAGGAGTCAGAGGGTGGGAGCAGCAGGGAGACAAGCACAGGAGAGAGGGACACAGGGAGCAGGGCCAGCCAGCTGAGCAGGACCCACCCCCAGCTTTGGGAGTCTTTGATGCACTGAGGGATGGGGTAGAATGTTCTGGACTTTTGAGGCATGAAGCCATGGCTCCAGCCGGCCCCTCACACCCATTTGCTTCTCTTCTCCTACGGCTGTCCGTGACCATCACCCATGCCTGGGCCGCACCCTCCTGGTATGGCCTTGGTCCCCCCAGGGTATGGCCTAGGTGTCCCTGGATGCAGTGGCCCCACCTCACCCCAGGTCTCTAGGCGAGTGCCAGAGATCAGCTGGTGTTTCCTCAATAGGTCCAGGAGGGGGACAGGCCTGACGTCATGACCAGCTGTGTGTACTTGAGCTGGGCCTGGCCTCCTTTGGGCTCTGAGAACACTGAGGGCCTGGCCCTGGCTGCCTGAGCCTGAGAGCCCTGGGACCCAGTCCCCACCCGCCCGCTCACCAAGCCTCACTGTCCGTCTCCCCTACAGCTGGCCCCCGGCGTGAACTCCGGCCAGGGCCTGGGCATCGAGATAATTGGCACCCTGCAGCTGGTGCTGTGTGTGCTGGCCACCACCGACCGGAGGCGCCGTGACCTTGGGGGCTCAGGCCCCCTGGCCATAGGCCTGTCTGTGGCCCTGGGACACCTGCTGGCGGTGAGTAGGGGTCCTTCCCAGGTGGGCATGGGGGTGGAGACGGCAGGGCCAGGCAGGGGCTGGCGGGTGCCCTGTCATGGGCAGTGGAAGGAACCACCCACTGGGGTCATTCCAGGAGGGAATCAGCTCTTTGGGGCTGGGGAGCTGACCCTGCCCAGGAAAAGGAGGCACAGGGACCTCTTGACCATCTTCTGGGTCCGTGCGCCCCTCTCTTTCTGATTGTCTCCTCTGTGTTTTCTCTCTGTGTGGTCACTCTCTGCCCGCCTGCCCTTCCCCCTCGCAGATTGACTACACGGGCTGCGGTATTAACCCTGCCCGCTCCTTCGGCTCAGCGGTCATCAGCCACAACTTCAGGGACCACTGGGTAAGGGGGTACAGGGCCATCTGTGGAGTCGGCGGGAGGCTCTGGTGTCTGTGGAAGGACCTACCTACCTCATCTTGCGACATCCTCTCCCATTGCTGACACTCTGGGAGGCAGCGGGGGCCGAGGGAATCAGGACACTGAGACTTGAAGTGAAGGGACGGGGTGGGGGGCATGCCTCTGGCAGCGTGGCTGAGCCTCCCCTCCCAGCTCAGACCTGCCCCGAGTCAACCCAGCACTGAGGCCTGAATCCTGGTTCTGCCCCTTTCCGGCTGTGCTTGACCTTGGGCAGGCTGCTGGCCTGTTCGCTGAGCTGTGAAGTGGGGGTGTGGTGGCATCTCCCTACCTCCCAGGTAGCGGGGGCGGGGGCGGTGGCGGTAAACGGCCCCACCACCTACAAGCTGAGTGCAGCATGGCGGAGTGTGACATGGATGTAGCTGTTCTTACAGTTGATGTTTCTGTTCCAGGCCAGTCTTTTACCAAACTAGACTCCATGGCCTTCCAAAGCTGGGGTGGGGCAGTGGCCACCCCAGGAAGGGGCCAGGCATGCTGAGCTGGGCTGCCCAGAGGCAAGGAGACGCCCATTACCACAGTCCTGGCTTGGGCCAGCTGTGGGGGCGCTGGAATCAGGCTTGCAGTGCAGCATTGTCTCTTTCCAGGCATGGGGGGATGGGGGAGCAGGGAACTCAGGGAAAGTGTCCTGAGGGGGCTTTCTGTCAGCCTGCCAGACGCCCTCTTAGCACGCCTGCTCTGTTCCTAGATTTTCTGGGTGGGGCCATTCATCGGCGGAGCCCTGGCCGTGCTCATCTATGACTTCATCCTGGCCCCGCGCAGCAGTGACCTCACGGACCGCATGAAGGTGTGGACCAGCGGCCAGGTGGAGGAGTACGACCTGGATGCGGATGAGATCAACTCCAGGGTGGAGATGAAGCCCAAGTAGAGGGCCCTGGCCCTGGCATCCACGTGGGGTGGGGGGCAAGGGTGGGAGAGGGAGGGAGGGGTGGAGTCCATATTGTAGACACTCTGACACGCTGGCCAGAGTCACTTCCCAAAGATCCATGGGATTTGCGTGGCCAAGCCTGATGTGGGGCTCTTTCTATCACTTTCTTTCTCTTTCTCTGTTTCGTGGCCTCGGGCCGTCCTGGAGACCAAGATATACCACTCACCCACTCCCTTGAAGTCACAGAGGAGATGAAAGAGAGGGGCCCACCCTGATAAGTTGTCCCCTCAGAGTGTGACAGGAGGTATGCCAGAAAGTACCCCTCATCCCAAAGTTGCTCACCAACTCCCCTGTCGCGGGTGCCTGTGGCTCCACCATCACTGCTTTGTGCCTTTGGGCATGGCCCTCTTTCTTATCACATGCACTTTGTCCCCAAGGGCACTTTGAGGGGAAGAGACCCCAGGAGGCGCAGTGTTAGGGGCAAGTGGCAACAAGCTTTGTCCCTGCCGTTTGGCTAGCTTCCAGGGCCCTCCCTTGGATGTGTTGCGTGAGCTTGGGGTCGTCCCTATCTTAGGGCCTCAGTGACCCCATCTGTAAAGTGGCAGGGACAGGGAGAGCTCTACAGGTCTGAGGCCTCTCTCTAGGATTCTGTAAGCATAGACACACCATGGGTTCTGGAAGATGTCGTCTGGACCAGCACTGCCTCTGCCACGTGGCGGGGCTGCCCGTGGGCATCTGTGTGAATGCGTGTACACACACGCGCATGTTCCAAAGCTTTGAGCGACACACAGACCAGCCACTGGAGGTTTCCATTCCTGGGGGAGCAGGTCAGATGCCTCTGCAGTGTCTTCACCAGACAGGTCTGCTGTTGCCGAGCGAAGGCTGTTTAGAGGGCGAAGGAGGAATGCCCATGTTTCCTCATTGAGTTTTAGTTGGTCTTTTCCACCTGTCACTGCATCATCTTGCTCATTATTTGGTTCTCCACTTCCTCCTACCAGTGTAGACACAGGTCTCTGTTACACAGGCATGTGTTTATTAAAGGGCAGTTTGTTAGCCGAAGCTCCCAGGCCAGGGACAGATGACCGTGATGCCGCTCGGCCCACAGAAGCAGATGCCCTTGCTGGTCCCTCAGGGGTTTCCAAGCCCCCAGCTGATGCTGGGGGGGAGGAGGAGCAGATCCCCCTTGTTGCTGAGCTCCTGGTTGGAGGCGTGTGGGGCAGCTGAGTGACCTGCACAGGCTCCCTGTGTGACCCAGGCCATTGCCTTCCCTCCTCACTCACTTGGAGGGAGAGCCGGCCTTGACCTGCTGAAGGATCCATGGCTACAGCCCAGGTACAGTTCCGAGCACAGAGTCTGTTTCAGGGGCAGCTATTGACATAGTCCATTCAATTCCACCGGGTCCAGAGCAGGACCCCCCAAGTGTCCGTAGCCACGATGGTGACAGAAACTGAGGCACAATGCCCAGATCTCCAGAAGCAGCAGGAGGACCGAGAGGCCCTTAACAATCCCCGACCCATCACAACATCTGCACAGGGGCTTCTAGCCCATTTAACAGATGAGGAAACTGAGGCCCAAGGTCCCATAGCTAGATCATGATTTGGCCAGGCCTGGCACCCAAGGCCATGGTCTCTGGCTACTCCCTGGACCAGGAGACTGGCCCCTCCCATCCCCAGCTTCTCGGTTTCTGCCTGGGCAATGGCCAAGGGCCAGGAGGGTTGTGCTGAAGGGGAGGCAGGACAGACCCACTTCCTGCCCAGCTCTTGCCACTGTACACCAGGACCCTGCTTCTGTCTGCTCTGCATGTATGTCTCTTTGGAATTGGAATTTTATTATATGATAAGAAAATAAAGGAAAATGACTTGTAAGGTCATCCAGGCTCCCTGTAGTTTTTCTTCTTTCATCACTGTGTTTCTATAGAGGATCTCTCACTCTGAGAGGAGATCGGGGCCTATTCCTAGAGACCCAAGCTGAGGGGGAGCCACTGCCTGGCCTCCTGCCCCAGGACTCCTGGTCTCAGGGGGTGGACACAGCCCCAGCCCAGAACGCCATCTGAGGGACATAGGGTCCTGCCCTAATAGGGGCCATTTTTTTGATTCAGGGAATGGAGGCAAGCAGGATTGAAGCGTGACCGCTCCATCATCCTCTCTGCTCTCTTCAGAGCAGGGCCCAGGTGTCCCTCTCCCTGGCCCTCCACTCATGTTTCTGATTCCACCCACAGCCGTGCTGGGTACTGGGACCTAAGACTTTGCTCAGAACCTCAGTCCCCTGGGGGAGCCACTCGCCCATCAGAGCCAAGTGAGGTTCGTGCCAGGAGCAGGTGACGCTTAGTTGGCTGGTGAAGAATGACAGAAGCTAAGAAGCGAAGGGTGACTTGGTCCCTGAGGCTTTGTGGGCTCCTCCGCTCCTGAGGTCACAGCCACATTCAGTGAAGGACATGCACTTTCCCCTGGAGAGGTCTGTGGCTTTTGTCAGAGAAGACCGGTCAGAGTGGTCTGGCCTCTGCCTCGAGGGTGACGGGGAACCCTGAAAGGACGCCTCTGCTCCTGCCTTTCCACCCGCCCCCGTGTAGCCCCAAGGCAAGTGTGGGCTGACAAAGGCCCTGTCCAGGCCTCTTGAACTCACAAAATCTCTCCCTACTCAAGCCTCCCCCAGTGTGGGGGGCATAGCAGGTGTGGGTGTCCTCATTCCACAGAGGGGAAATGGGTACTCAGAGACATGCCCCAAAGTCTCAGGACAAGTCTATGTCAAGCTGACACTTGGACCCAGGTCTCTGGTACTCCCCTCATGCACATACATTTCGGGTTAGTTTCTCAAAGC
The DNA here is from genome assembly GCF_036562045.2 of Rhinolophus sinicus. NCBI lineage: Eukaryota > Metazoa > Chordata > Mammalia > Chiroptera > Rhinolophidae > Rhinolophus > Rhinolophus sinicus. The sequence continues at coordinate 105,753,474 of NC_133758.1, forward strand.
AGGGACAATGACATTGGGAAAATGACTGCCCTGTAACAGGGGACAGACTCTGTACCAATGGGCAGGCTTGCACCTTCCATGCAGGCCTGGAGCCTGGGAGGCTCTGAGAACCATCGACCTTCTGGAAATCACCCTAGACCACACGGGCAGGCGTAGGCTGAGCAGGGAAGGGGTGAGTGGGAAGGGCCTGGCACCCCAACACTGGTCGTAAGAGACACAATTCCTGCCTCCCTCTGGTGGAAGGCTTTGCCTGATGGTGAGGCAAGGGGGCTAGGCAGGCCCAGGGGACTAGGTTACCCCAGTTAAGGCTGAGTCAGTGCTGTTCAAACAGGCTTTCTTCTTCCAGTGTGCACTGGGTCACTGCAAGTGGCACCTGGGCAGTCTCTGCCCATGCAGTCGGCCCGTGCACCTTCCAGATTGAGGACAGGCTGATATGAATGGGGTCATGATATCCAGACTATGGGAACAGCATATGCGCTAGCTCACTGCAACCCAGCCCCGATTGTGAGCATGCACTGAAGCTATCTCTCACAGCATTTCTTGGCTTGTCCCCTTATCTTGTCTCATCCACCCCTCTCAGTCCCCACTATGGGCCCTGGCCACCCCCACCTCAACCTCTGCTCTTTCTTCCCTACCCCATTCTAGGCCAGAGCCTTTCTTATTGATTGTTTGGTTATAACTTTAAGAATCCTAATGCCAAGAGACAGAGCCTGAAGAACAGGTAGGTGAATTGGTATTCCTTGAGCACTTAACTTCCCTGGGACTTCATATACAGTCTTTCTAATCTTTATGATATTGCTGGAAGGTGGAGAGGACTGCCCCCATTTATAGAGGATGCTGAGGTCCCTGAAGATTAAACAATTTGTTTAAGGCCACACAGCAGGTTGGTGGCTTCATTGGAAGCTCTGCCTGGCTTCAAAGATGGGGCTCTTTCCACTACGTGCTGATGACCCATTTTGTCATGACCTCCACTAAATTTATCTCTGGGCCCGCTAAGTGGCCAGGTTTCCTCTGCCTGTAGGGTGTTAAGAAGGAGGAAGAAGGGAGGAGAACAGCTGGTTGAAGGGCTGTTCATTCTGGCCAGCTGGATATGGTGTCTGCTTGAGACCCACTGACACCACCACCCCAGCTTCTCCCCTGGCACTGGCCCTACCACAGCCTCTCCAGTACCCTCCAGTCCTGACTTGCCCCTCTGTCTGGCAGGAAAAAGTCTGTTAAATGTTCATCCAGAGGTTTTCCTCTCCTACGAGAGTATATGGGAAAGGGAAGGGCAATGCTGCACGCTGAGGAACACTAATGCACTATGAAGGGGCTTCAGATATCCATTCAGGTCTTGGGGAGAAAGCTTTGCAGTCAGGTGGTCCTAGACTCCCTGTCACCTACCATCCTGTAGGTTTGGTGCTTCAGGTATCCTGTCTCCCAAGGATCATCCCTGACTCTGCTCTGCTCATGTTCTGTTCAGCACAGAAGAAAAGGTTTGGGGGAATTACTAGAACTAGAGTGGGGCTTCTGGAGCAACCAGAGCCCTTGTCAATTTTGTTCATCAAACTTTAATGGAAAGTAAATTTCCTGGAAGAGTCCATGCCTCAACCTTTATCCCCCAGCTGCTAAGCATTCAGGCGACTACACATGTGAGGTATTTTGGTGGGGGTGGGGGGCACCTATCACCCCATCTGCTGGGACCACACAACATGTCCCTTGCTCCACTGAATTCCCTTACGGTCCTGAGATGTGCACACGGAGGTGGTTCAGCTGGCCTGGAAGGCTGTGCCCTCTGTACTTGGCCCAGAAGGAAGCAGGAAGTAGTCCAGCAGTTACTGAGTCCTAGAATATTTGTGTTCTCCATTAAACTCACGAGAGCAAAACATTGTGCTTCTGCAACTGCCCCACCTGTCCTGCGGCCTCCTAGGAACCTTGGCCCAAATCACACGACTTTCCAAAGCTCTTTAGAAGGAACCTCAGTCAGAGAGCCCTGGGATGAAGTTCAAATCAACCTGACGTTGCCTTTTGGCCACAAATATATATGACCTCAAGCATTAGGTCAGTCAGTCTTGGGTTTCTAAACATCCAGGAATCCGGGATCCTTGTGAACCCATATTTCCCTTTCTCTTCCATGCTCCTCTTCCCAGCCCTGGAGAGGTGCTGAGTGGTCCATGGGAGAGGAATGGACCTTTGAAACTACTCTGTACCGGGGTTAGTCAGCTGGCCAGACAGAGATGCCATGAAAGCTTATTGGGTCCTGATCCCAGCAACTTCATTTATCTAGAAAGCTCACCGTGGGCTCAAAGAGGGCCAAAAATGAAAGGATATGGGTGGCTTAAAGCAGGCATTTGTCACTGGGCGTCAAGGGCCATGGCGCCTTTTAGGGAATTGGTAGATGCGTGGAGGGTTCTCTCCCTTTTGGGGTTCCCAGGCTGGTCCTCAGTATCTTTGGAACCAAAGTCAGGAGCTGGTCTGGAAAAGCACTGGAGGGACTAGTGCCAGGGGGCCCCCGCCCTTGGCGTGGCCCAGCCACGTGCTGACCCATTAGGATTTTTCCACCACTCCTGTAGGTCACACCTTCACTGGTCAGGAGCTTCTCAAGGAGGGGGATAGTGATTAATGTTTTATGGACGAGCTGCTGGGCATGACACCTTGTTTTCTTTAGGTTTAGAATACAATGAAGACGATGAATGGAATTTGCTGTGAGCTAGGGGCCAGGGCAGGGCCATTCTTGGAGGCCAAGGACCCATAGGTGGTCATGTTTACTGTCCTCAGTGCTGACAGTGGGGCAGTTCTGGAGGTAGGGAAGGCAAGTGCATACAGGGCCATCATCCCCAGCCCTCATTAGGTAGTTCCCACCCATGCTTTGGATCCTGGTGTGCCACTGGTGAAGGGTACCCAGAAATTTAATGAGCTTGTTCTGCTTAGGTAACTGCCTCATTCCAATACAATTCCACTCTCTGCATATAGGGTTTTGCTTATTTTTCTGTTCTTTCCAGTGTATTGGTGGGGAACGAGGTGAGCGCACAACTGACCTTCAGCCATATGGGTCAGTACGGCCTCACTGGTTCCTACATATTAAAATACTTCCATCTGTTCTGAGATCCTCAAGTACCCTGCCCTCCACTGGCCTCCCTGGCTACCCTGGTCCTTCTCTAGTTTTTGTCTCCCCTGCCTCTCCATAGCCCAGTACTTGAAGGGTTAACCCTGTCCTCAGCAGGGGCCTCTGGGACCTTGTGTGATACCACAGTTGTGGGGCGGTTCTGGTGGATTGGTGCCCTGTCGTCACATGGCCATTATGTATTTTGCGTATCACCTGGGGGTGGGAACCAAAGCATTCAATTCATATATATATATGAGAGGTGTCCATCCATAAGGTCCAAGTTAGGAAAAGTGTGTGTGTGTGTGTGTGTGGTGTATGTGCATGCATGTGTGTGTGTGTGTGTGTGTGTGTGTGTGTGCGCGCCTGTGCATGCGTGTCTATGTGTGTGAGTGGCTGGTGGAGAACTCAGTCCTGTAATACAATATTTGCACTCATCCTCCGATTTGTCCTAAGGACCCACCCCCCAGTGATTCTCACTCCTGGGAGAGCCATGGCACAGCTTTGTAAGGACACAGACCGAGGGCTCTGCCAGCTCTTGCAGCCTAGCCCATGACCCATCCCTGCCACATGGTCAAAGGCTAGAGAAATGTCATCTGCCCACAGTCATGTCGTTACTAAGAGATGTCAGTGCCAGGTGACTCGGTTTGCCTGAAGCCAGCCTGCGCCTGTAGAAGAGCAGCTTGACAAGCCTGGCCTAGCTTGTGTTCATTAAAAGGAAGCTGGCATACATTTTTCTACAAGCTCCTAAGTAAGCCAATAGATCTATAATTGGGAGGGAGAAAGGACTGTCTTTTGAGAGGAAAATAATGAAAGGGAGAGACACAGAAAGAGAGAGAGACTGACTCACAGTGAATTCAGTGAATGAGTCCAATCCAAAAAAGGCCAGCCCGAAGTTAATAAAGATGAGACAGTTCTCCAGGATTCTAGCCTACTGCTCACAGCAGCCTTGAATGTTTTTAAGTGGCCATGATATTCCTGGCACCTGATTTAACATGAGCTTTATTTATTTATTCTTATTTTTTTAAACTTAGCTTGTATTTTGCATAAGGCAACTTGAACGGATATAAATAACATGTGCCTTTAAAGAACTCTGATAGAAAACCCAAACAAACTCAACCTATAAAACCAATAAAAATGTAATCATCTACCGTGTTTCCCTGCAAACAAGACCTGGTCTTTTACTGTATTTCCCCGAAAATAACACCAGGTCTTACATTACTTTTTGCTCCAAAAGACACCATTAGGACATATTTTCAGGGGATGTCTTATTTTTTCACGTACAACAATCTACATTTATTCAAATACAGTCATGTCATCTTCTTCTGGAACATCGTCATAACGTACTAAATGCGTCCGTCTGGCTGACGATCTTACCTGGGGCTTATTTTCAGGGTAGGTCTTATCTTCGGGGAAACATGGTAAGTTTAAAGTTGACCACTGAGGGGGGTGCTCATGTCATAATGTATCTGGAATATCACCTTGATAAGTGTGTGTGGGGGGGGCGGGGGGAGTGAGATCAGGCCTACCAAGTAAGAATCAGCGCTGTCTGAGCTGACAGGGTCTCCTGCCTGTCCGCTGACCACATGACCAACTCACAACGCTTGGGTTGTTGAACTCCAAGGAGACATGCCTGGAATTGAGCTTGAGATTTTGAACCATGCGAGGGCACTTTGTCCAGACCCACAGATCGGACAGACATCTGATGAGTTCTGAGCAGCTGACGTTGAGCTGCCTGCGGGGAGAAACGAGTTCCTTCCAGGGGGTCTGGTGGAAGCCTGGCTCCCTTCTCCTCCTTGCCAGACCACGTCTCCTTGCTTGGCTACATTACTCATGAGGTGTTTTTGATTTTGTTGTTGTTTTTTGGGTCAGTGATGAGGTTTTTTTTTTTTTTTTTCCCCAATGCGAAGTGCCTACTAAATTATACATGGGCTAGGAATGCTGCAACCTCTGTTTGCATGTCTCCTGCTTCCTCAGCTAACATTCCTTGTGGAGTTAGGCCCTGGGAGGTGAGTTCCATGTGCAAGAAGGTGCAGTGAGAATGAAGGGAGGTAGTTTTCTGTTTCCATCAAATCACTGACCGAAGCTGGCTTTGGAGGCAGCCTCTCTCATAGCCACGGGGCACATGGCCCTTTCATTTCCACAGGCCTCCTGGCATGTGCCACCTGCCAAGCGTGCACCTGCCGTGCTGAAATAAGCATTCGTGACTTCCTGGTCTGGCATCCAGTGCATCCACCCACATTTCTGGGTCTCAGCAGCAAAGTCACGGACACACAGACACCTCTGTACCCCTTTGTCTCCTGTCTTACTTTCCCCTCTCTCTCCTCCTCTCTGCTTCTCTACAGACTTGGGGAGTGCTCCACACCCTGCAAGAGGGTTCCTGAGGTGAGAAGGACTCTGTTAAACTCCTGGTGAAGTTCCAGAAGTCACGGATGCATCTGGATCGTGACTGACGGCCCAGTGGCACCTTCCATCCGAGACGAACTCCAAGAATTTCAGCGGCTGGCCGTGACCTCCTGGGTGGGGAGGAGCAACGGCATCTTCCTCCAGGAATGTGGGGCCTAGAGACACCAAGCCCAGGAATGCCTCCATGGGGCCCAAGGCTTCAGTTCCAGAAAATTCTAAGGGCTCCAAGCTCTCTGTCCACTTCTCTCCTCCCTAACTGTGAAGCCACCCCAGGCTGCCCTCAAGTAGATTTTCTAGAGTGAAAATCCTAGAGAGTTAGATTGGTAATGGAGTTTAGCCTCCACATGTCTGGCTGACGCCTGAGTGCATGGGCCACCAGTGAATGGGCTGAGGTGAGTCACCTGCCCTCTGCGGTCCGTCCAGAGTGAGAGCTCCAGCTCCTGGAGCTGTTGACTGCTTTCTACAGGTGATGAAGCACGTTTGGAAAGCACATCACCCTCTGGGAGACAAACCATAGTAGAGGCTCTGACAAAGCCTGCAATGAAACACTCATTTACTGAGCCAGAGTTCAATGAACCTATGTGTCCACAGAACTCTTTTGGAAGTCACTTGTATCGCTCTTTCAGAGGACTGGTTTTCTACAGAACACATACTATAAATGTTGGCCTGGGGGCCCCTCAGCTTTCAGATTCCCCTATTTAAAACCCCAGGGTGGCTTGGTTTGTCAAAACCTCTCCTGAAGGCAGGTGGGAGAGGGTGAGAGAGAAGTGCAGAGTGAGGGTGCCGGTGATGTGGGAAAAGGAAAGGCAGAGTGTGTGTGTGTGTATGTGTCTGTGTGTGTGTGCGTGTGTGTGTGTGTGTGTGTATGAGACAGACAGCTGGAGAGAACTGGGGAGAGATCAGGTGAGAGATAGAAATAGCCCATTTTCAAGACAGACAGATTACAAAGGTTGTGAGACACAAAAAGAGAGAAAGGGAGAGGGAGAGGGAGAGGACTGGAGGTGGGGTGGGAGGACCCTCCTCTCTGTAGTGACTCTTCCTCTGGGCCCATCACTGATTAACCCCACCCTGCTCTGTCCTGCCACCCTGGGGAACTTGTACAGGAGCCAGAGGCAGGTGCCTGGTACGTCCAGAGAAGGCCTCCAGGAAAGGAGCCTCCATGAATCATTGACTGGCCTTCCATTGCGCTCAAACCAGCTGGGGCTAGCGTCCCTGCCAAACTCCTGGGGCCGTGGGCAAAGGTAGCACAGGATGGGGGTGAGGCCCAGCTGAGCCAGATCCTCACCTGGGGTCTCCAGAAACAGACCAGCCACAGCGGTGAGGACAGGCTCGGCTCACCAGGGCCCCCTTCCCCCCAGAGCCAGTAGCTAGGCTGGGAGTCGGGGCTGGAGTTCTAGGCCAGCCTCTGCCGCCAATGTAATGTGGCACCTTGGTGAGTCCCTTCGCCTCTGCACCTCAGCTTCCCCTTCCATACAGTGAATCTGAGAGTCCTGGAGGGCTCTCCCAGGTCTAGGATTTTGCTCCAAAGCTTTTCAAAACCTTGTACCTGGAAGCCCCACCCCATGTGCTGTCCTTGGGGTCTTGTCACTCACACTCCAATTCATATCTCTGCAGCTCTGTTCTAATGCCGCCTGGGCTCTCGCTTGCTCAGCTGTACTGTGGGGGACACACAGAGGGATGCAGGCCTGGGGCGTGTCCTGTGAAGCCCCAGGACACCTGGGGAGATCTGACATCCCCCACGCTGGCTGGGATCAGGTGGGCCCAGCTCTGGGCCGGGGCCAGGGCAGGAGCCCACTGCGCTGGCTGCCCGCCCGTGCCTCTTCTGCACTGTGGACCCTGGGGGCCCCTCTCGCAGCTTGGTTTCCCCATAGCACAGCACTGAGGAAGGCTGGCACTGGGGCATGGCTGGCTGTCACTGAGGCGAGGCCCTGGGTGCCCGCATTCACTGCCCGCTCTGCCCTGGCTACGGGCCCAGGCCCAGTCCAGCCGCCTGCCCTGCCCGAGGTTAGGAGGCCTGTGGCAGCACTGCCCAGCCTGGTCCTTCTCCCTCACACCTGGGGCTCCTTCAGTGGAAACACCATCTGTAGCCTCAGCCCAGCTTTGGGGAAGCCAGAGAGGCCCCTTCCCAGGGCTTAGCACATTTAGAGGGACCCCTTCCAAAGCCCCACCTTTTTTGTGCTGGCAACTTATCCCTGTAGGCCCCCAAAGGCAGGTTCTGGGGCTTTAAGGATTGAAGAGTGAGTTGGGAAAGGCACAGGTGGGGCTCATTAGCTGGCCAGGATGAATAGAAGCTGCCTGATCCCTTGGATGAACTTCGACAGCTGTGGGGACCTTCGTGCCTGGGTATGAGGATGCTGGGACGCCAGAGAAGGGCTGGGGGGCATAGGGAGTTGAACGAAGCCCCCACGCCCACACCCCAGCTCCCACTAGAGAGCTGAGAAACTGAGGATAGAGAGATGGGACCTGCCCTGAGTCCCCTGGGGGCTCAGTCTCAGAGCAAGGACTGGAACTCCTTCTGCTCTGCCTGGAGCCCACTCTGGCTTGCGCGGTGAGTACCCAGGGCGTGATTGCCAGGCCCCCTGCTCTGAGCAGTCCTCGCAGCTGCCCGCCCTACACCTCACCAGTTACAGGGAGAGGGAGGCGAGAGGAATGGGGTGTCTAGGGAACCCAGGCCTTGCAGTCTTGACCCCAGGGCGCAGCCTGGGGTGCTATTTCCCCAGGAACCACGTGGAGGGAACACGAAGTAGGCAGAGAAGTGGAAAGCAGCAGCTGAGGACACTGCTGGGGTGGAGGCAGGCCTCGGGTGCTCGGGGCAGCTCCTCAGGCCCTGGCTCTTGGTGCCTGGACTCTCAGGAGGGATCTGAGCTTCGGAGATCTGGGGTCTCAGGCTGGAGGCAGAAGGGAGGCAGGGCCCCTAAGAGTGGTCAGTGAAGGGGCAAGGGGAACCCATGTGCAATGGCCCAGCCATGTGTGGCACTGTGCAGGAACTCTGTATATACTGCTTGCTTGATTCTCATACGTGAGCTGGAAGTTAGGGATTCCTTCGTTCATCCATCTGAGACATAGTAACTGAGCTCCTACTGTGTGTCAAGCACTGTTCTGGGTACTGGGTATTGAACAAAACAGTGCTTACATTTTATAGATGAAGAAACTATAAATCCGAGAGGTTAGGCAACCGATTCAGAGTTGCACAGCTACAAATGGCAGCGTGGGAGTCATAGCCGTGGTCTGGGCCCAAGTTCTCTCCATATCAGCAGGTTGGGTGCAAGGGCAGTGTGTTGAAGTCAGAGAACTTCCAACTTCCTTGCTGCGTGGGGGAGGGCAAGTCACTTGCCCTGCCTGGGATCCCCTCTCTAAATTTCCTCAGTTGACTTTGAGGGGCTGGCCAAGCAGTCTGGAATTGCTTCTGGGGGCAACAAGAGAAATTCCATTTTTAAATGGGGACAGCTACGATTTTTGAGCAAGTTCTGTGCTCCGGGCCCTAACATGTCCATGGGGAGCTCCTGAAGGTCCTCGGAGTGGGGGAAGGGCACAGCAGAGCACCCCTGATCTCCCCCTGCCCTGGGCCCCTCCCCATTTTCCAGGACCTCTGGTCCTCAGGTTATCAGGGGAAGCAGCTTTGGACAAACAGTAGGGGCAGGCAGGGACACAGAGACATATGGTTTAGAAATAAGGGGGCTGGGAGGGGCTGAGCTGGTTTGGGTGGGGAGGGTGAGCCAGAGGGAGAGGCCAAGAGAAGGCCTCTGAGGACATCCAGCCCCTCCTTGCACTCAGCACCCCCCCACCCACAAGCACATCAGAACTGACTCCTGCACCCCCTTGCCCAGCCCCAGGCTCAGCAATCCCCCCAGAGGGGACACGGCTGCTTCCTCCAGACTCAGCCTGGCTGTTTTGACTGCACCAGGCCACCTAGCAGGAAACACAGCATCATACTGTGAGGTGCCCAGAGAAGAGAGGGGTGGCAATTGGGGAAGGGATTTATCTGGGGAAGGGAGAGCAGGTGCAGGCCATCTACGAGTATATCTCACCTGCAAAAAAGTAGCAGCTTCTTTTCCTACCTTTCCCAGTACACCTTCAGTTTTTTGTTTTTTTTTTCATCACATTAAAAAATAACATACTTATACAATAATTTCTGTACCTTGGCAGTGTGGTTTAGACTATGGGCCCTGAAATCAGAACTGCCAGGGTGAGTATCCAGGGTCTCATATCAGCTGTGGGATCTCCAACAAATCACTGATGCCTCAGTGTTCTCATCTGAAAAATGGGGACCCTTCTCACAGAGCTGTTGTGAAGACTACAAGTACATGAGCTCGTGGATGTAATGTGCTTAGTAAAAGGCCTGACACATACTAAGCTCTATATCGGTATTAATCATTATAGAGGTAAATTATGAAGCTTAATAATATAATAAACACCCAAGAGCCCATCACCCATGCACAGAACTAGAACCTTTCTGGCAATTTGCATCTAGCTATGTGTACCTCCCCTCTTCCCCGAAGGTCCTTGCAGGCGCCTACTATCCTGAATTTTGTGTTTGTCATCCTTTGGCTTAAAAAACAAAGCTTTTTATTTTTATTTTTTATCATGCATGTATATATACCTAACCAATCTATTGTTTAGTGTCCCTCTTCTGGGCTTTATACAAATGGTAGCATTTAGTAGGTGGTTTTCTGGGATGATCCCTCATTCTCAGTTCCTGAGATTCATCCATGTTGTTGCCTGTGGCAGGAGTACATGTGCTGTGGGGAACTGGCCACTCTTGCCCCCAGCTGACCACTGGCCACACTGCAGCCAGGCAGAGCTTTGTGTCACATGAATCCCCCCACTGTGTTGCCCCAGCCCCAAAGTCTCTCTGGTCCCCCCTTGTAGTGCTCTGCTCGCCCCTCCTCAGCTTCCAGCCCTGGCTCTGTCCCCACCTGGACCCAGGGCCACTTTTCATAGGCACTGTCCCTTCTGTTGCTCTGGGACGAGTGACTGGTCAGGTAGCACACTAGCTTTGTTTCTGTTTCGCCATGTGACCCTGGGCAGGTCTCCTGCCCTCTTTGGGTCTCAGTTTCCCACTTGTGAGAAGAGTGGGTGAAGTGGTCGATCTTCCCTCTGCCAGGAGGTGGTGCTTTGCCTCATCTGGAAAGTCCAGGGAGTGGGCGCAGGTGGGACAGTGTGTGTGGGGATGCAGCCTTGCTCTCCCTCCTCTGTGGGGCCCGGTGGGTACCTTTTCCCCGATGCGCTCTCAGTCCTGGGGGGCTCTGCTCCCAGCACCTTAAGTTTGTGTGTAAAACCTCTTCAATACCAAATAAACCATTGACATTTTGAATCAGAATCTTACAGTGAATTAGAGCATGGAACTTGGGCCACAGACAGCACCTGGGGCTGGAAGCCTGGGGACCTGAGTCCCAGTTCCAACTCAGAACAATTTCCCTTGTGAACTGGGGCACCTCAGTTTCTTCTCCTGCAAAATAAGGACAATTATCCGTGCTGAGCACATGCCAGGGACAGCTGGATCTGAGTTTGTCACAGGAACCCCTATCATCAGGCCTGGCTAGAGAAAGCTTGCTCCAGAAGAAGGAGGACAAAGTCTGTGGTGAAGTTTAAAGTTTATAAGAAATGAGTTATCCATGCACAAATCAAAGCACTTTCTTCGTTTGGAGGAAAACAAAGTGTCACATTGTTCCCATGTTGCCTGGCTGGAGGCCAGCCCTCCTCCCACACCCCTGCCCTTCCACACCTCACCCTGCCCCACCTTGCCCTGCCCCTCCCCCTATTTAGCAAGTACACCTGTGGGGCCATGATTTCTGTTCAGCAGAAAAATCACTTTGCCACTGTGAGACTGACCTAAAAGCCCGAAGGCAGAAAGTGATTTACCATTGGGAGCCCAAAGAATCTAAGCATCATTATTAGTGATACCCCAAGGACTCTCAGCCTTGGTCCTCTTCCTGTGTATGACCCTGGCCAGGACTGAGCCCTGAACCAGCCCCAAGCTTAGCCCTGACCTTGACCCCTATCTGAGCCTCAACACTGGTCCACCCAATACCCCAAATAGATTACAGACTGAGCTCCAGTCCTGAACAGAAATTGAACTCTGACTATGGCCCCATGTCAAACCAGGCCACAGGGTCCGTGAGAGCGTAACTGAGGGTACCAGCCAGCCAATGGCCCTGCAGAGCCACAGCGAGGTGGGTGCCTTCTCAGAGGGCGCAGGATAGAAGCTTCTGTCTGTACGAACCCATTCTGAGGTGCCAGAGCCTGTGCTCTTGTGTTAGACTGCTTCTGCCCCTGGGGAAGGACAGAGATGGGGAGCACGGTGAGGGTCTAAAACTCAGCCAAGAAAAGGGGTCATTCTGGCCTTGTCCTGAGTTCCCCCTGTCTCCAGTCCTGCCCATCAAGAGACATTCAGACCAAATATTCATGTTCTTTGATTTTAAATGACAGCCTTTCTGGATAGAGTAGTCTTGGTTCTAGGTCCTCAGTTTTCATCACTTTGAATATTTCCTGTGAATCCCTTCTTGCCTGCAAAGTTTCTGTTGAGAAATCAGCTGACAGTCTTATGGGAATTCCCTTAGAAGTTACTACCATGTTTCCCCAAAAATAAGACCTAGCTGGACCATCAGCTCTAATGCATCTTTTGGAGCAAAAATTAATATAAGTTCTAGTCTTATTTTAATATAATATAAGACCGGGTCATATCATATAACATGACATGACATGACATGACATGACATGACATGACATGACATAACATGACATAACATAACATAATAATATAATCCCAAGTCTTATATTAATTTTTGCTCCAAAAGACACATTAGAGCTGATGGTCCGGCTAGGTCTTATTTTCAGGGAAACATGGTGGTTGCCTTTCTCTTGCTGCTTTTAAAATTCTCTCTTTGTGTTTAACCTTTGCCATTTTAATTATAATGTGTCTAGGTGTGGGCCTGTTTGGGTTCATCCTATTTGGGACTTTCTGTGCTTCCTGGGCTTATATGTCTATTTCCTTTTCCAGGTTAGGAAAGTTTTCAGTCATTATTTCTTCAAATAGGTTCTTGATCCCTTGATTTCTCTCTTTTCCTTCTGGTACCTTTATGATGAAAATGTTGTTGTGCTTGATGTTGTCCCAGAGGTCTTTTAAACTATCCTCATTTTTATGATTCTTTTTTCTTTTTGCTGTTCTGATTGGGTGTTTTCTGCTACCTTGTCCTCCAAATCACTGATTTGATCCTCTGCTTCATCTTGTCTGCTGGTGATTCCTTCTAGTGCATTCTTCACTTCAGTTATTGCATTCTTCACTTCTGACTGGTTCTTTTTTATGGTTCCTATGTCCTTTTTTTATGCTTGCAATCTCTTTGTTGAAGTTCTCACAAAGTTCTCTGAGCATCCTTATAACTGTTGTTTTGAACTCTGTCTCTGGCAGGTTGCTTGCCTCCATTTCATTTAGTTCTTTTTCTGTATTTTTCTCCTTTTTTTTTTTTTTTTTATTTGGGACACACTACTTTGTGTCCTCATTTTGGCTGCCTCTCTGTTTGTTTCTATGTATTAGGTAGATCTGCTACATCCCTCAGCCTTGGCCAGGTGGCTTCATGTAGTAGGTACCCTGTGGGGCCCAGTGGCACAGTTTCCCTGGTCACCTGCCCTGGGTGCTCCAGAAGTGTCCCTTGTGTGGGTTGTGTGTGCCCTCCTGTTGTAGTTGAGCCTTGGTTGCTATTGGCACATCAGTAGGTGGATGGCATTGACTCTCAGGCTGACTGGCTGTGGGGTTTGGCAGCATCCACAGTTTATGAGCTGCTGTGCAGGAGGTTTACCCCACTGAGTGGGACTCACCCCAGCCAGCTCTGGTGCCTGTTGAGACCACCCTTTGGGTGTGCTGCTTGTGGGGCTAATTGGGAAGTGCTCTGCTGTGGTCTGAAGCCAACCTCCAAGTATGTTGGCTTGGAGAGACTCAACAAAGGTCTCAGAGCACACTGAGTCCAGTTACTACCTGCCTGGGGCCCATGGACTCAGATTTGAGTAGTTTTCCAAAAAAGAGTGCAATGCAGGAGGGGCTGGCTGCTCTCAGAAAAAGTACCTCTGGCAGTGCCCAAGTTTGGTGGGGCAGGGTCCCAGCTGAGTCAGCAGGGCAAAGCAACGGAGCTCGCCAGGCCAGTCAGGTTCAGATTTGGCCTGTGGTGGATGGGCTCAACAGTCGCCCGCCTGCTGGCTGCTCGAGAGGAGGATACTTCACCTGGAAAATGCCGACTGTCCTCCAGTCCTCCTGAAGCCACACACCTCACTCTACCTGTGGTATGTCTCTGAGGCCCCTTCCCCCAAATCACTGTCCTTCTGCTGGAGCCCAAGGTGAGTGCCTGCGAGCGAGTGAGTCTGTGCTTGGGCCATTTAAGAGGACGCCTGGGCTTCTGCAGGGCTTCCTGCAGCCTTCTGTCCCACCCAGACTGTCGGAACTCTGTTTTTCACAGCCAGATGTTGTGGGGGCTCCTCTTCTTGGCACCAGTACTCAGGGCTGGGGAGCCTCGCTTCTCTGGAGGAACCTCTGTGGCCGAGATATCCCTCCTGATTCTCAACCACCACACGGAGGTTTGGGGCCCATTCCACATTTCTGCTCTTCCTAGCAGTCTCTACATGGCTTCTTCTTCATATTTTTAGTTTTAGGACTTTTGTTCAGCTAGACTTCAGATGTTTTTCCAGGTTGATTGTTCTATAATTTAGTTGTAATTTTACTGTGTTCACAGAAGGAAGTAGGCACAGTGTTTATCTACTCCACAATCTTGGATCTCCTAAAAATTTTAATTGTACAAATACAGTACTATCTCTCCTTCTGAAGCCTACTCTGTCTGATATTAATATAATCACACCCATTTTCTTTCTGTTATGGTTTGTATGGTATATCTGTTTCCATTGTTTACCTTTTCACCTACCTGTGCTTATGTTTAAAATGAGTTTCATGTACGTAGCATATAGTTGGGTCTTGCTTTTTCTTTCAATCTAACAGTCTCCTTAATCAGAGAGATTAGTCCATTTACGTTTAATTTTTTAATTGATATTGTTGGGTTCACCTCTACAGTTTTGCTGTTTTCTCTATCTGTCCATCTGCTCTTTGTTTCATCTTTATTTCATTTCCTATTTTTTTTTATTAATTGGTTTTTATCTGGTTCATTTTATCTCCAGTATTGGCTAATTGACCATCTCTCTGTTTTATTTTTTTGATGTAGCAGATCAAGGACTTCCAGTATATAGCTTTAACTTATTAGAGTCTGCCTTCAAACTATGTTGTACTGCTTCACGTAGACTAAGAACTTTATAACCATACAGTTATATTTTCTCCTCCAATCCTTTTTGCTATTATTTTCATACTTTTCGCTGCTTATATATGCCATAAACCCCATGATATATTACTAGTAGTTTTGTATTATGTAATCAATTACTTTTTTCACTTAAAAACTTTGGTCAAATATACATAATATGAAATTTACCATGTTAAGTATTTTAAGTATACAATTCAGTGACATTAAGTACATTCACAGTGTTGAGCAACCATCATCACTAGCTACTGTATTTCCAGAACTTTTCATTATCCCAGATGGAAACTCTGTACCCATTAAGTAACAACTTCCCACCCTCCATCACCCCAGGGTCTGAAAAACACTATGCTACTTTCTGTGTCTGTGAAGGTGACTACTCATATAAGTGAAATGACACAGTATTTGTCTTTTTGTGTCTGCCTTATTTCACTTAACATAATATGTTTAAGATCCATCCAGGTTATAGCCTGTGTCACACCTTTATTCCCTTTTTTGGCTGAGTAATATTCCCATGTAGCTATGTACTACGTTTTGCTTTTCCATTCATCTGTTGATGGACACTTGGGTTGTTTCCACCTTTTAGCTATCGTGAATAATGCTGTTATGAACACTGGAGTAGTACAAGTATTGTGGAAGTCCCTACTTTCAACTCTTTTGTATGTATACCTAGGAGTGAAATTGGCGGGTCACACGGCAGCTCTATGTTTAACCTTTTGAGAAACTGCCAAACTGTCTTCCACAGCCGCTACACCCCTTTGCATTCTGACCAGCATGCATGAAGATTCCAATTTTTCCACATGCTCGCCAATACTTGTTATTTTCCATTTAAAAAAAAATAATAGACATCCTGGTTGGTGTAAAGTTATGTCTCACAGAGGCTTTGATTTATTTTTCCCAAATGACTGACTAATGACACCACGCTTCTTTTCACATGTATATCATTTTTGGAGAAATGTCGGTTCAAGTCCTTTGCCCATTTTGAATTGGATTGTTTATTTTTTTGTTGTTGTTGTTAAGTTGCAAGAGTTCTTTATAGATTCTGAATATTAATTCTTTATCAGTTATGATGTGCAAATATTTTCTCCCATTCCGTGGTTTGTCTTTTCACTCTCTTGATCATGTGCTTTGCCGCACAAAAGTTTTTAACTTAGTGACATCTAATTTATCTCTTTTTCTTTTGTTTCTGTGTTTCTGGTACCATATTTAAGAAACCATTGTGAAATTCAAGGTAATGAGGGTTTTCTTTTATGTTTTCCACTAAGAGTTTTATAGTCTTAGCTCTTGAATTTAGGTCTTAGTTCATTTTAATTTTTGTATATGGTGTAAGGAAAGTGTCCAACTTTATTTTTTGCATGTGGATATCCAGTTTTTGCAATACCATTTATTGAAAAGACTGTCCTTTCCCCCACTGAATAGTCTTGGTAACCTTGTCAAAAATCAACTCACCATATATGTGAGGGTTTATTTCTGGATTCTCTATCCTAGTCCATTGGTTCATGTATCTATCTTTATGCCAGCACTGCACTGCTTCAGTTATGGTAGCTTTGTAGCAAGTTTTGAAGTCAAGGATTGTGAGGGTTCTAACTTTGTTTTTTCAAGATTGTTTTGACCTTTCAGGGAAACTTGAAATGCCATGTGAATTTTAGTATGGATTTTTTTAATTCTGAAAAATATGCCATTGGGATTTTTCATAGGATTTGTATTGAATCTATTTATTAGTTTGGGCAGTATTTTCATGTTCACAGTATTAAGTCTTCCAATTCATGAACAAAAGATATCTTTCCCTTTCCTTAGATCTTTAATTTCTTTCAATAATATTTTATGGTTTTATGTAAAAGTCTTTTACCTCCTTGGCTAAGCTTACTCCAATGTATTTGAAAGTGTGTATGTGTGTGTGTGCGCACATGTGTGTATTCTTTAGGATTTTCAACATATAAGAGCGTGTCATCAGCAAACAGAAATAATTTTCTTTTTTTCTTTCGAATTTGGATGAATTTCTGTGCTCGCTTTGGCAACACATGTACTAATTTGGATGAGTTTTATTTTCTTTTTCTTGCCTGGTTATTCTGGCTAGGACTTCTACGTTAGGACTGCGTTGAAAAGAACTGGAGAAACCAGACAGCCTGTCTTGTTCATCATCTTAAGGAAAATACTTTTGGTTTTTCATCACTGAGTGTGGTGGTCACTGTGATTTTTCACATATGACCTTTGTCATGTTAGAGAAACTCTCTCTATTCTAAGCATATTGAGTGTTTTTATCTTGAAAGAGTGTCAGATTTTGTCAAATGCTTTTTCTGCATCAGTGGAGATGATCATATGTACCTTTTTGCTTCACCTATTAAAACCCCATATTTTGAGTATTTTGTTTGGATTTCTTGAGGTTACGCAGGAAGAAGGTCAGTCAGTCCCTGTTATGCTGTCTTGGCTGGAAGCAGAAGTTCCTCCAATGCATTGTTTTGAAATCTCTCCATGTTGATATAAATCGACTTCATTCATCTTTTAATGCCATGTAGTATTTCATTGTATGACTATGTCACATTTTACTTATCCATTATTGTTGGACATTTGTGTTTCTGTTTGTGCTACATGTTATAAACAATACTGCCCTCTGGGGCAAACATCCAGAAGCGGAACTTGTGGTTTGTAAGGCATGTTCATTGATAGATTCAACAGGTAATATCAAATTGCTTTTCAAAGTAGGTGTACCCAGGTTCACCCCCATCTTAACAGTATAAAAATACTATTTCCCTACCTTATTTTCCAAACATCATAGTATCAGACATTAAAATTTTAGGCAATGTGATAGGTGAGAAAGGGTAAGTTATTATTTTTATTTCCTGTTTTTTGAGTATCAGTAATGTTAAACATCATTTTCTGTTTATTGGTCCTATATTTTACTTATTGCCTGTTTATATCCTTTGCTCACTTTTCTATTGGGTTATTTTTATTTTTATTATTAATTTGTAGATATTTTTTTAAAAAAAACATTTTTTGATGCTATGTCTTCTTTTGTCGTTATTGCCAATATTTCTTTCAGTCTGTACCCTGCTTATAGTTTTACCTGTGTTGTCCTTTATTGAAAATACATTTTTAAAAAATGTTGACGGGATCAAACTTAGTAATCTATTCTTTATGGTTTTTATTTTTTATAGAGAAAATCTCCTTTATTCTAAGGTTCTAGAAACAAATTTCTATTACTGGGAAAAATCTTATTATTTTGTTGCTTTACAGTTAGGGCTTTAAACCTTATAGAATTTATATTTTGTAAATGCAAGCTAGAAATCAAATCTTATTTTTTCTATACAGAGAATTGATTGTTCTAACTTTATTTGCTGATAATCCATCCTTATTACGTGCTACGATCAGTGATTGTCCACTATGAGCTAAGTTCTCTATGAGGTACGTTATATGCTGTTCCTTGACTAATTATCCCATCAACCCTGCAAGGAAGGTATCACCCCCATTTTTCAGGTGGAGAAACTGAGGCTCAGAAAGGTCACATAGCTAGCAAGCGGTGGAGGCAGAATTTGAACTCTGAGTAGATACAGAGATAGACAGAGATGGGACTCAGCGACCCGGGGCCTGGGGGAATCCTTGGGGGACATGAACGGTTAGATCAGCGTTTCTCAGCTTTTGTTCTGTTGATCTTATGAACTGGATAGTTCATTCTGTCATTGCGGGGGGACATCCTGTGCTCTGTAGGATGTTTAACAGCATCTCTGGTTTCTGTCTATTATACAGAAGTAACACCTTGACTCGCCTGCTCCCCACCTTGACCTCTGGCTGTGATAATGAAAACTATCTCTAGGCATTGCCAAACATTCCTTGGGGGACAAATTGTTTCCTGTTAAGAACCACTAATTTAGGGCCGGCCCTGTGGCTCAGGTGGTTGGAGCGCCGTGCTCTCCGAGGTTGCTGGTTCGATTCCCACGTGGGCCAGTGAGCTGCGCCCTCTATAGCTAAGATTGTGAACAACAGCTCTCTCTGGAGCTGGGCTGTGGTGAACAGCTGAAGGTCTGTGTTGACTGACGGGGGAGCACAAGGCTCATAAAACCAGCGTGGGCCAGGGCGCTGGACTGAGAAACAATGGCTTGAACTCGGAGGTGAGGAGGCAGAAGAAGGGTGAAAAAAAAAGAACCACTAATGTAGATAACAATTATTATTAAGTATCAATATCAATGATTAACCATCATTAATGCTAATGACACGGACACCAATTATCCACAGTGATTAGTGGTCATATTGGTCCTTGGGCTGTTGCTTCTTTCTAACTGAAGGGCAGGGCACAGGGTGTATCTAGCTTTCCCTCGAAGTCACCTACTCTGCTCTGCTGTCCCAACTGCAAGTCCTCACTCGGCCTGCCACGGAGGAGCGTGTCCCAACCTGAAAAATGCTGCACTCAGTCCGTGTACCGGCTGCTCACACTGTGCCCCAGGGAGCACATGCCACCACCTGTGGGAGGGCAGGGGGGTCTGGGCTTTGGGCTGGTTCATGTTTTCTTTTCAATATGTTTTTCTCCAACACCTTGTTGCTGATGAATACAAATGCAAAGATACAACCCTGTTGATGTTTTATCCTTAATCCAGAGGTGGCAGGGGCGAGGGGCCTTCATCATTCATGATTTGCATCAGCTGTAAACATGTCTGGTGTCACCGGTGTCCAGTCCAGCCAGCTCTGGGAATGCAGACCTGCGTCCAAATGCCAGGACCTCCCAGGTGCTGCAGCACTAAAATGTGCTTTTGAATCTCAACATGCTGGACAAGATCCAAGCTAAAGTAGAACGCGGTCTTTAGCTCGGCCAATTGGGATTCCGCATTTTAAAGTCTAAAACTACAACAAAAATGATCAGGCAACGAATGTTGAAAACAATTTGAGTGGCTGTGAAAGTTCTCCCATTTTTGCTCGTGACAACAGATAAGTTTTCTTGCTCCATTCAGAATGGCCAGTGCCGTGAATCCCCTTGAAAGCCTCCTGTTGAGCCTCAATTTCCCCTGTTTTCCCCCAGGACTTCTGGAGAGACTTTGACCAACCTCCCCCCCCCCCCCAACCCCAAGGCCAGAGCCGAGCTATCTGCACACTTCACCTCGCCATCCAGGCTGCTGTCCTTGTGAGGGAAAGAAATGACGTCCTGCTGATATGACACCTTCCTGGCCAGCCCACGCGGGTGCCCTGTAACCATGCGTCCTTTCCTAGGCTTATTCTCCAATCCAGCCCCCACTGATACCCTATACCCACTCCCGCTGGGTCCCCACAGCCCTGAGCCCATCCTCTAGCCCTGGGACAAAGCTGAGCTCACCAACCAAACCGGGGGCTCCCTGAGGACGGGCCCAGGTCTCAGTCTTCTTCTCTGAGCCACCTTCATTTTGAGGGGCTCTCTCCAGTGTGGACCAGCAGGGGCTGGGCTTAGAGAAGAAAATGGTTAAGAATATGACCTACTGGGGCAAGAAGTGTCCTGGGGCTGTCAACTCCCGGGGCCCCTACTATCAGGATACACACACAGGCTGACTGACAGAGTGGATGGAAGTAGGGGGATTTAGCCCCTCCCCCCTGGGGACATGGAGTCCCACACCAGGACTGGGCCTGAGCTGTGCACAGCGTCCTGCAATCCTGGTGAATATTCAGCTGGTTCTGTCCCCTTTGCTGGCTCCTGCCTATGCAAACAACCACCTAGGAAGGAGAGAGAAGAAAGCCGGGGCTCAGTGAGCTGACTGCGGGAGCCACTGCTGAGCCCCCACCATGGACAGCAGGGCATGGGCTGCCTACAGACTCTGCTTTCTGAGCTCATTACCAATTGTGAGTAGCCAGCTCAGACCCTCCTGCCTCTCACTAGGCTCCAGATCTGGGAGTCATGGGCCATACGGGGGTCCAGATGGAGCCTGCTGGGGTCCCCACTGCCCTTCCCAGAGCAGGAGTCTCCCAAGAAGGCAGCAGGCTGTGGCTTGGAGAACTCCTAAATCCCATGGCTCTTCCCTCCCTTCCCCTTCCCTTCCCTCCTCTCCCCTCCCCTCCCCTCTCCTCCCCTCTCCTCCCTTCCCCTTCCTTCCTCTTCCCTTCTCTCTCCTTCCCTTCCCTTCCTCTGTTTCTTCCATGAGATCTTCTGAAGACTTTTGTTTAATGTGTCTTAGAAATTACTTCCAAGAGATGAAAAAGGGATACTTCCATCTGACCTCCATCTTTCCTTCCTTCCTCCCTCCCTCCTTCCCTCTCTCTCTCCCTCTCTCTCTCTTCTTCCCCCCCATCCTTTCTTCCTCCCTCCCTCCCTCCCTCCCTCCTTCCATCGAGCCCACCTGCCCGTGCCGTGAACCAGGCCCTGTGCTTACCAGCAGGCACACAGAAACAAATCTGGCTGTCTCTGTCCTCAGGTCGTTTGGACCAGAGAACCCGGAAGGAGCACCCACTGGCTTGGCTCACCCTGTTCACTTTTCTGCAGGTCTTGGGCCACGTGCACCCGGAGTGTGACGTCATCACCCAGTTGAGGGAGGATGAGCGTGCGTGTCTGCAGGCAGCAGAGGGGGTACCCAACGCCACCCTGGGTACGGGGCTTGGGAGGGAGGAGCTGGCTCCTTGGGTTCCTTTATCTCTTCCAGGCTCCTCTCTTAGGATGTTGGACGGGCCTGTCCCCGGGCTGAGTCTGCACTGCTCCCATCTCTGTGTCCAGGCTGCCCCAGGACCTGGGATGGGCTGCTGTGCTGGCCGATGGCAGGCTCTGGTGAGGGGGTGACTCTCCCCTGCCCGGATTTCTTCTCTCACTTCAGCTCAGAGCCAGGTGAGGGTTTGGGGTGTGGTGGTGAGTGGGCGGGGGAGGTGGTTTCATCTGGTGATGCCGGGATACGGCAGACACAACCCTGGCTTGGGGGTGGGGGGAGGCAGACCTGGGTTTCAACAATGTCCTCTCTTTGGGTGTGACCTTGGGCAAGTCAGTCAAACTCAGCTTCATGACCTATGACCTGGGGGGGGAACACGCTCATTCACTTCACAGGTGGGGAGGATTAGTGAGCCAGCAAAAGTGCTGGACCCCAGGCCTGGCACAAGTACATGTTTTCTGGACGGTAACAGGAGGGCTGGCTGTGGGGTGGAGCGGGCAGAGCCTGTCTGACCGCTAAGATTCTACCAGTTGCCTAGTGGGAGGAGGGCGGAAAGGAACACATCGCTCTGCCGCCCCTCCCTGGCCTGGGAAGCTGCGGTGGACAGTCCCTCCAGGAGCAGGGGGGCTTCCTTTCTCCCCCCGGCTGTTAGGATGCTGGGGGCCCAACTCACTACTCTGGCTCTCAAAGGAATGGTCCTCTCCCTTTAAAGATGGTGACTCTGAGGCCAGAGAGAAAGGCTTCAGAACGTGTCCCAGGCAGGCTGGATCTGGAACCCAGGCCTCTACAGAGAAGGCTCCTCTCTCTGCTGCCTGGAGGGGCTGTGTGTGCAGCCTGCCAGGGTCACTCATGGCCCATGGCTCCCCATCCCTTCTGGGGAGAGGGCAGGGGCTGTGACCAGATCTCTGCTCCCCACCTCCACTTGCCTCCCAGGGGCTGTGCAGCGGGATTGCACGATCGCAGGCTGGTCTGAGCCCTTCCCACCTTACCCTGTGGCCTGCCCTGTGCCCTTGGAGCTGCTGACCGAGGAGGTAAGAGGCTCCTGGTGTCTTGCAGGAAGGCTCGCCATGGAGGTTTGTGGGGGTGGTGGACCTCACAACTGTAGGACCAGCCATTCCCATTGTAGCAGCACGTTGGAATATCAACTGCAGCAGATTTCCAGAAGATGGCAGTGTCTGGAAGAGAGAGGGGTCTTTTGCTAATCTGTTCAAGGGTGATAGCTGGGAGCGTTGCTAGGCGGGAGGGAAGGCAGAGGGCAGGCTGGGGGATGTGCTGGTGACCATCTCCTTGGCATACCCTCTCTGTGCCCACATCTCCAGGGCCAAGAGTTTGGGGTGGTTCCAGGGAAATAAATGTTCCCTGTGCTCCTGGGCAAGCTCCTTCCCTCTCTTCCTGTCTGTGGAGCAGTGTGTATGGCTGTGATGTAGGCAAGTGAGGAAAACTGCTGCTCAGAAGTGGTCGCAGTGACCCCTATTATAGCCGGCACACCCCACACCTCCAAACTGAGCAGGGCTTGCTTACATGCCCTTAATCTCATATCTCTTTCCCCTCAGCCTCAGGTAAAGCATGAATCTGACCCTTTTTTCAGGTGAAAAGACTGAGTCAGACAGGGGCTCGGATTCCCTGTGTCCCTCAGGGGAGCTGGGCCCCTGCCCCCATCCCTCAGCCTGCGCCCCACATCTCCACCTTCACGGTCCAGGCTGGACTTTGATTGATCCAAACACTTGGTCGTGGAATGAGCTTTTCCCTGTGGTTGTTGCCGGCTGTCCCCTTTCTTTGGGGACGTCGTGGTGAGCAAGTTGGATATCAATAAACAAGCCCCGTTTCCTCCTGAGGTCCTGTCTTTCCCCATGGATGCGGAGTTTCTGCTGCTGCCTCTCCCCAACCCCAGAGCAGCAGAGGCAGTGAAGTGTCTCGCTCCCTGTCACCAGGAGGTTAGGTGGAGGACAGGCTGAAAACAAACACTTCAGCTCACGGAAGGAGCTTGCCGTGGCCCCCACGGACACCCCAGCCTGAGATGGGCAGTTTCAGGGTAGAACAGAGAGCCTCACCTTGTAGACTGTGAAGCCTCCCTTTCCCCAAATGCTCAGTTACTGAGACTTTCTCCATCTCCACCCTTCCCAGAAATCCTACTTCTCCACGGTGAAGACCATCTACACCCTGGGCCATAGTGTCTCTGTCGTGGCCCTGCTGGTGGCCATCGCCATCCTGGTTGCTCTCAGGTCCGCCATCTTTATCACCCTCACAAGTACCTTTGCTGCCTCCCTGTGTCCACAGCTTCAAGCCCAGTTCCTTGCCTGGTTATTCCAGGGTTCCCAGATCTAGGTGCCACGGCCACTTCTAACTTTTCTTTTCCCATGGGTAGGCCCATCCTTCCACACCCCAGGACTCACTCCCGCCTCTTCACCTTTGCTCATGTGGAACTTATTCCATCTGCTTGCAAAGTCTGCCTCCTTTCTTCTCAGTGTATTTATACCTGTCCAAACTCAAAGCCCAGTTCCCACCCTCTTCTGAGAAACCTCTTTGCCTCTTCTGTGGAGCCCTTCATGACCGTTCCGACCCTTTGGCCACTGGCCCTCTTAAGCCCCACCCTCCCCCAGACTTCAGGGTCTGAGCCCCACCACCTGACCTGTGCTGTTCTCTGTCCGTAGGGATGCACCTCATCTCCCTGGTCAGCAGAGGGCTCCCCTGCGCTGTACCCTGCCACTTCTGTCCTTGTCCCCCAGACTATGAGCTCCCTGAAGTCAGGGGCTAGGGTTCTCTGTCCCCTCATCTTCACTGAGCCCAGGGCAGTGGTTGGTCAGCTGTCCTGCAAGGCTCAAACTGAAGCCTCAAGGTCAGCCCAATCTGATCCACGTCAGTCCAAGCCAGCTCACCTGCTACCCTGTTCAGCCTTTCCACACCTGCCATAGGCACACCAGAAGCCCCTCTCCCACCTCACCCCCTTTGCTTCATCCCTCCCTTCCCCCTCCAGGAGGCTCCACTGCCCCCGGAACTACATCCACACCCAGCTGTTTACCACCTTTATCCTCAAGGCGGGAGCTGTGTTCCTGAAGGACGCCATGCTGTTCCACGGCGAGAACACGGACCACTGCAGCTTCTCCACTGTAACAGCCATGGTTGGGGGGCGCTGGAGTAGGTGGGGGGAAAGAGGCTGGCTTAGAGACCTAGAGGCACCTGCCTGAGGCTGCTCAGTCCTGTGGGCTGACCCGGGGCCCCAGCACTGCCAAGTACAGCACAAGAACTCGCCCTCCCCCTGCCTACCTCTCTCTGGGGTCAGGTCCTAAGTCCTCATGCTATTTCCTGAACTATGGTGCAAATCCATGTCGTTTCCATAGTCTACTATCCACGCCATATTCAGCGTTTCCATTTCCATTCCCTAGTCCAGCCTCGACCACATTTCACACCACCCAGCCTCTTCATTGTATCACTCATCTGAGCAGTCACCTGTCTGTGGCTGAGGGCGGGTATGTGAGGGGCTGGGCAGAGATGGGCCCTTCCCTCCTAGAGGACAGAAGGCACCAGATTATGGGACTACCAAGTGGAGGGAGCTGAGGGCTGGGAGGGAACGAGAGAGGCTTCAGGGAGGAGATGGCTTTGGAGCTGGTGGGCAGCAACGATGGGAAGAGAGGGGGAGGAAAGGCATTGCAAATGGAGGGACCAGGGTGAACGAACTCACACACAGGAGCACCCGGGGCGTGTCTAAGAAACAGGGACGTCAACATGGGGCTGGAGAGACAGGAGAACGAGAGTAGACGGAAAATAAAAGGAAGTTGGGCAGGTGGTGGAGGCTCAGTCCTGGCCAGGTACTCTGAAACGGTGCTGGAAGTGAACAGAAAAATGAATGAATCGACCCACAGATGGCCTTAATTAATTTTGAAAGTAATTATATATATACACACATATATATTATGTATATATGACTTACATGCCAGGCATTACACTAAACGCTTTGTGTATATTATCACCTTTTATTTTCTACATATATTTTCATTTTAGTCCCGTTTGTAGATGAGGGACAATTGACAATGTCATCAGCTGCTTAGTAGTGGGATTGGGACCGAGCCTGAGCTCAGAGGTGGTGCTGACAGATGAGCGAGTCATGCAGGAATGAGTGAGTGTGTGGGGTGCATGCATGTATGCTTGCAGGATGGAGCCGTTCATGAATAAATGGTTTTCCACATCTACAGCTCTAGGGATTGACTTGAGCTCAGGAAGGGTGGTCTGAAAGTGAAAACAATAGTAATTCATACACAGAGTTTCCAGTTAGTCCTTATGATGAGACCACGAGATTCGTATTGGAAGTTTTCCTTTTACAGATGAAAAGCTAAGGTGTGGGGGAGGTGACCTAGCTAATAGATGGTGAATTTGAACCCAGGCTGTCCAGATTCCATTTCTGTGCTCTTAACCACCCCAGTATATTACTGCATCCCCTCTGGGACAGCCAAGGTGGAGGGGGCCTGAGAGGGATAGGGAGACTTGGGTGGGGCTCCAGTGTCCCAGCTCTGAAGCACCCAGTCCCTGGCCCACAGGTACTGTGCAAGGTCTCTGTGGCCACCTCCCACTTCGCCACCATGACCAACTTCAGCTGGCTGTTGGCAGAAGCTGTCTACCTGACCTGCCTCTTGGCTTCCACGTCGCCCAGCATGAGGAGAGCCTTCTGGTGGCTGGTTCTCGCTGGCTGGGGTGAGCGCAGAGGGCTGGTTTCCGCACTGTGGGTGAGGTGGAGGGCTGATGAGGACCTAGAGCCCAGAGAGGGGAAAGATGGCCTATAGACCAACAACAAGTATTGGGGAATGGGGCCTGGTCCCGCCTTCACTGTGTGCTGCGTGGCTGGCAGTGGTAGTGGGAGGTAGGGGCAGGTCTCCAGGCTGAGGGTGTAGACCCCTCACTCATGTCTCCTCTGTACCCCCACAGGGCTTCCTCTGCTCTTCACTGTCACGTGGGTGGGTTGCAAGTTGGCCTTCGAGGACGTTGCGTGAGTCTGGGCGATGGCCTCATCACACCCGTCTGAGGGCCCGTGGGGAGTGGCCTGGACAGTCAAGCAACAGGGCTGCTCTCCAGGCTGGGCAGAGGAGGAGGAACTCCCAGGCTGGGCGGGCGTGTGGGAGGTGGGGAGGCCGTCCGTGGACAGGACAGAGGAGCAGGAGCCCGGGAGGGAAGGGGGACTCAGATTCTTAGAGCTTTGAGGCTCCGGGAGAGGTGGGAGGTGGCTGTAAGTGGGGGCCTCGTGGAATGGGAGAAGTGTTGGGGCCAGCAAGAAGGCAGCAAGCAGACTGATGTTCGAGAAGTTCATCCATCTAGGTGGAGAGAACGTGTGAGCCCAACGTGGAGGAGGGCATCCCTTTAAAAGGGGCCTAACTGGCTGAGAGACAAGATAGTCTGCATGAGAAGTGGGGGGCAGCTGGAAGGCTCCAGTGACACAGAGAGCAGCCAGGAGGCCAGGAGGTGGAAAGAGGGGAGGAGGGAGGTGCATGCATTACTGCGGAAAAAGGCTTTCCAGCTGCTGCATTCCTGGCACCAGCTTCAGCCCTGGATTATCTTCTCCGTAGGTGCTGGGACCTGGACAACAGCTCCCCCTACTGGTGGATCATCAAAGGGCCCATCGTCCTCTCTGTTGGGGTGAGTCCCTGGGACCAGTGTTCTCTGTTTTATTCAGCCAACCTCCTTGGGTCCACCCAGGGACCATACACATAGGAAACACGACTCCAGGCTAGTATTTAGGACAACTGGGTTCCAGCCTGGTTCTGCCACAGATTCCCTGTGAGGCCCTCTCTGGACCTGAATATGCCATTGGTAAAACCGGGGGTGGGGGTGGGGGGGGTTCTCCATCAGCGCTCAGGCCCCTTTTAGCTCAGAGTTTGGATGAATCTGGTGCCCTGGTTGCAGCTCATTTGCTACTGCAGTGAAAGCCAGGAGGTGGGGAGGAGGAGGGTGTCGGGGCTGGAGGGGTGGAGGGGGTGGGGGTGGGGGGAGGGAATGGAAGGAGTGTTGCAGCTGAAACCCACCACCTTCTCCCATGCAAAGAGTGGCCAGGACTGGTTTGCGTGCCCTGGGTGAATGCACCCACTTCCCCAGTTCAGCAATCATGCAAAGTGAAGGCCGCCTGTGTTGTGCCCGAAAAGCCCTTGGAGGTGCTGGAGGCAGGATGGCAAGGCCTGACCTCCCGCACTTGATCCTAGGACTGAAGAGCGAGGGGGACCCCGAGCCCCTGCCCTCCGAAGTTTAAACTTAGGGCCTCCCAGTCTTCGGGCTACAAGTTCTAGAGCAACGATCTGTATATCCATCCACCTGAACAACCCTGTGTCTCAAGGATTTGGGATTTCTAGTTCCCAAAGAGACCCCACCCCTGGCCACCAGGGCCACCCCCTGACCCTTGCCTCTTGCCTTCCTGCACCTCTATTTGCAGGTAAACTTTGGGCTTTTTCTCAATATCATTCGCATCCTGCTGAGGAAACTGGAGCCAGCTCAGGGCAGCCTCCACACGCAGTCTCAGTACTGGTAATACTGCGTCTTGGGGGCGCTGGGAGCCGGAGTCAGTGTGGTCTGGTTTCACTCACAATCACCCATTCACGATCCTGGGATCCTGACCCGTGCTCCTCCCCAAGATCCTGGAGAGAGAAGAGGACTGGTCCCTGCCCTCCAGGGACACAGCATGGGAAGGGTGGAGCCTCCCCATAGCCACATACTAGGCCAGAGGCTGAGGAGGGCTGGGATCGATTTCTATGGGAGACTGTGGAGGGAGATTCTTCCTAGATGTGGGTGGGGTGGGGTGGGGTATGGTCAGGGAAGACTTTCTGGAGGAAGTGGTCTTTGAACTAGACTTTGAAAGATGCATAGGCTTTGACTGGGATAAATTGAGACAAGAGCATTCAGTACAGGGAGAAGCAGGAGCCAGGGGCCCAAAATAAGGAGCCCTGGGTGCATGTGGGAAAGATGGAGTTCCCCAGGGTGGCTGGTGTGCAGAATTGATAGGTGGAGCTGGTGGGAAGGGAAAGTAAGCCTTGGGAAGATAAGCGTTTCAAATTCCAGCCTCGGCAGCCTGGGGCTTGTCTTCTCCGGCAGGCGTCTCTCCAAGTCAACTCTTCTCCTGATCCCACTGTTTGGAATTCACTACATCATCTTCAACTTCCTGCCTGATAGTGCTGGCCTGGGCATTCGCCTCCCACTGGAGCTGGGACTGGGCTCCTTTCAGGTGAAGGCCCCCACAGACGCGCCTTCCTTTTGAGTCCTTGGGCAGGTGGGAGGGGCTGCTGCCCACAGGTTCGGTAGACCTCATGCTGGTGGGAGGGGAGGGCAGCACTCCACAGCTGGTGATTCTGCCTTTCAGCCACTCATCTATGTATTCATTCAACTGTCTACTCCTCTGTCCAACTTCCGTCCATTCATCTCCCTATTTATTCAACTACCCTGTACCTATCTACTTATCCATCTACCTACCCATCTATTCATTCATCTATCCACCCACCTATCCTCCTTCCCTCCCTTCCCTTCCTTCCTTCCTTCCTTCCTTCCTTCCTTCCTTCCTTCCTTCCTTCCTTCCACCTATTCAACATTTACTCAGCATCTATTATATGCCAGGCTCTGTGCTCAATACTGGGAGATGCACAAATAAAGAAAATCAGAGAAATAGGGTCAAGAGCACAGACTCAGAAGGCTTGCAATGACGATTACATGAGACAATGTGCCTGGCACATAGTAAGTGACGAATGCATCTTAACTTCCCCTTTTCTCAAAGGCCTGGCTCAAGCCATAACCTGGGAGTGGGAAGGGGAGAAGTAGTAGAAAGACTGTGGACACCTTGAGGCCAGGGCCAGGTATTCTGATGGTGTCCTTTCTCTTTGGCCCCACAGGGCTTCGTCGTTGCCAACCTGTATTGCTTCCTCAACCAAGAGGTATGTGACTCTCCGGGCTATTCTTACTCATTGAGCCTTCCCTTCCACAAGTCCTAAGGCCCCCTATCTCCTGCCCAGGCCCTGTAAATCCCAGCTCAGGCCAAACCTTGACTCCTGCAATCCTTTGTGGGAATCTGTCCTGATCTCCTGGATCAAGCTGAACCTGCATGCTCCCTGTAAACATGTTTTTATCCATCCCTCCTCTGGGCTGGGCTGGGCCAAGTTTACTGTCCATTCAGCAGGGGTGTAGAAAACCTTTCAGGATCAGAAGAGGGATCTAAAGGTGGGCTAAAGGGATCTCTCAATTCTGTTTTCCTACAATTGAACAAAAGGGGGAGATGGCGAGGGGATAAGCCAGCTCCAGGAGAGAAAGAGGAACCAAGAAAGTCAGAGGGAGCCGTACAGGGACCTAGGAAAATAGAGTTGGATGCAGAATCAGGCAGGATGTTGGACAGCAGAGCCAAGGGCACGGAGGCAGGGCACCTGGGAGACAGACACATGAAAAGAACGACCCAGGCAGAGGTGGACATGCACAGAATAGATGGGCAAGATGGTGCCGATGCCCATGTAGAAATATGGGAAGATGGGAGAAGAGCCAATTTAAACACCCCACCCAGAAGACACCGCGTGTTTTTTCCTTAGGAAAGACTTGCTTGGTGGGGAGAGGTGGGAGAATTGAGCTCAGTGTTCCTGACAGACCTGCCCTGTGCTGTGTGCGATGTCATGGCTCCCTCTGGTGGCCACGGATTTGCAGTGCGCTCTGGGTTCTGCTGGAGACCTAGGTGCATGGGCCTGGCCCCCAGCTGTGGAGCGCTGATCTCCCCTCACTCACCTGCCATCTCTAAGTCTGACTGGCTCCCCACCGTCTGACACTCTTCATTCCCACTCCAGCCTCTCTGAGTCTCACAAAGCCTTATCTGGTGTTCGAGTGCAGATGTAGGACTGCAGTATCTGTGTGTAGTGGCTGATGGACCCTGGGGACGCTGGGAGGGGCAAGGAACAGCCCTGGCTGAGGCAGGTGGGGCCTAGGAAAGGGGACTTCACAGAGAGTTGTGAAGGGCTCTGGCCCAGGAAGAACTGTTGGGGACCAGATAGTTACATACTTCTGGTGATGGGGAGCTTACTACCTATGAATACCTCTTTCTGTTGTCAGCTCACCTTTATATTGAACAGAGATCTGTCTCCCTTTTGTCTTTCACCACAGCCTGAGGTCACCTCTGTCAGGAAGGTCACATCCTCTCAGCTCCCTGTGCCCCCGACAGCCCCTTGGAGACATGAAGATACAGACATTCCCCCCCCCCACACACACACACACACTTCCCCACTTCCCAAGCTGCTTTTCTTTCAGTTTCTCTCAGTCCCCTCAACTACAGCTGCTGAGACAGAGTTTAGGTCATGTCCTCTGGATGGGTCCCCAGTAGCCACAAGTCAGCTCACTGGCCAGCGGAAGGGCTGAACCCCAGAGCAGGGGATAGTCTAACTTATTCAGGGAGGACAGAATAGTTGCCAGGCCAGAAACCCAAGAAATGTCTTTAACTGGGCCCCGACAAAGGCAGTGCTAAAAGACAGAGAGAGGAGCAAAGGGAGTGGCCAGAAATCCTCACAGGAAGGAGGACATGTGTCCTCCAGAGGCAGTACTTAGCAGCGGCCGTGGCCCACCATGGCTTCTGCGGGCCCAGGAGCCCCTGACTCTGTTTCCTTTCCACGCGCTCTCCCTGCACTCTCAGGCCCCCTGGGGTTGAGTAAAGCAGTGGTGGTGGGAGCCGTCTAACATTTTCCCCCCTTGTCCCTGGAGGTGAGGACTGAGATCTCACGGAGATGGCACGGCCATGACCCTGAGCTTCTGCCAGCCCGGAGGACCCGTGCCAAGTGGACAATGCCTTCCCGCTCGAGGGCCAAGGTGCTGACATCTGTGTGCTAAGCTGGCCACATCAGGCGACTGAAGTCCACACCTGAACTTGGGCAGCTACGACGGGTCCACCACCCTCCAGGGGAGTGGGACCAGCGTCCCCTGGGAGCCGTCAGTTCACGCCTCCACCCAAGGGGCTTCCCAGCCCTGGGCAGGGACAGCCCTTCTTCCCTGTACTGTCCCTGATTCTTTTCCCTTAGGTCCCTGTGTGTCTAATTCTGACTTCTTGGTTTCATGTCCCTCCTCCTGGCATCTGGGCCATGGCCCAAGGCCAGAGGACCCAATAAACCTGTACACGAATAGATACCCGTGTGAGTGAATACCTACACCCCCATGCGGAGGGATCAGCAGCCTGTATTCGGACCTCTGGTGCAGAGGGCGGGTAGCATTCCTCAGCTCACGTGGCGTCACCATCATTTGTCTGTGCAAAGATCTTCTTGTTCAATTTATTGTAAATATTGATTCTTTTTGTCTCCACCTCCACTCTCATTCCCCTTCTTCCACAGGCAAATATTCCAAAGTGTTTAATGTGAATATTTGTGTTTCTGTGTGTTCTTGAAAAATATGGAGTGTTTTGTGTCTCTGGCTTTAATTTGCATAACTGCTGTCAGTTATGCGTCTCACATCCTACTTCTAACACCTTTCCCTCAGCAGTGTGCTTTTAAGAGATGCCCGGTGTTGCCGTGCTCTCATCTGGTCCCTTGTTTTGAAAGCTACATGGTGCCACATGGTGTCACTGCCCACCTGTGACCCATGCTGTCTCCTCCTCCCTCTAGGTGAACAATAACGTGCCGGTCCCCTCACAGACCTGTGAATGAGCGTCTCTCCGGGACACATACCCAGGAGTTAGAAGTGCCTGGTCACCAGTTAGGCTTTTTCTTAACCTGGCAGAGTCATGCCAGATTGCGCTCCAGAAAGCCTGCAAAGCCTGCCGTCTCACCAGCAGCTCCGCCAACACTTGGCGTTACCCAGCTTTTGAATGTTTGCTAGTCAAAGGGGTGTCAAGTGACAGCTCAGTTGTTTTAATTTGCGTTTCCTTGATAGCTAGTGAGGGAGCATCTCTTGTGCCTGTTAGGCTTTTGGGTTTGTTCTTCTGCAAGTTGCTTGGGTCCCGTTTCCTATTTTTCTCTGGGGTGAGGATTCTGCAATTCTAGGTCTGTCTCTTATGTCCCCTCCATTGTGTGATTTCCTTGTGTGCCCAGCCTGCTGCCTGCTGCCCCCTCCTCCACCACGCGAGGGCCCTGAGGTAATACCATCATGGTCCATCTCTCCCATGCCCTACTCCTTGGCAGGATGGAGGAGAACGAGAACTGGGCACTGTCCTTGGGGATGTGTTTATTGACTGATGGGGGTGGAGGGAGATTTCAGGACAGAGAACAGGCAGAAATGGACACTGCAGATCAGAACAAAATCTCTCTCCTTCTTGGTCTGCCCACAGCAGATCTGTGTTGTAAACTCAACCCCATTCCCTGGCCTCCAGAAAGCCTTCCCTGCCACTCCTGCTCTGATGGACACCCTGTGCCCCTACAGTCAAGGGGGTTCAGTGAAAGGAGATACAGCATGTAAAACCCAAGGTCACATTATTGGTCATGCTGCCAACTGCCCAGCCCCTCCCTGGTGAGACAAATGACAAGGTGTGGCCCCAGTCTAAAAACCCTGTCAAACCCCCTCCTTTAGTCTCAGCTCATAAAGGAAGTCATACTCATTGCAGGCCATTTGGGAGATAAAGAAGGGATTAAAACAGAAAATAAAAATCAGCCATAATCTCATTACCCAAGGATAATCACCGTTGATATTTTTATATGTTTTCTGAAAAGATTTTTCTCTGCATTTTTGAAATATCTTGAGATCATATTATATTTATAAATTTGTCTCTTGTTTCTTATGCTTACAATTAACATACATGTTTTAAAAATGTCCTATAAGCACATGAAAAGATGCTCGATATCATTAGTCATTGGGAAAATGCAAATCAAAACCACAATGAGATACTGTTTCACACCCACTAGGAAGGCTAAAATGTAAAAAATAGACAATAATAAGTGTTACTGAGGATGGGGAGAAATTGGAACCCTCATACATTGCTGGTGGGAATGGAAAATGTTGCAGTTGCTCTGGCAAATATCTGGCAATTCCTCAAAAAGTCCAACATTGAGTTACCACATGACCTAGCATATTCACTCCCAGGTATGTAGGCAAGAGAATTGAAAACATATGTCTATACAAAAACTTGTACATGAATATTCATAACAGCATTATTCATTTTGCCAAAAGATGGAAATCACCCAAATGTCCATCAATTCGTGAATGGATAAACAAAATGAGATTTATCCACGCAATAGAATATCGTTCTATAATACAAAGGAATGAAATACTGATACCTGATGATACAGCATGGGTGAACCTAGAAAACACGCTAAGTGAGAGAAGTAGTCACACATGCTACATATTACATGAGTCCTTTTATGTGAAATGTCCAGAATAGGCAAATCCATAGAGGGAGAAAGTAGATTAGAAGTTTCCAGGGTCTGGGAGGAGAGGGAAATGGGGACCGATCGCTGATGGGTCTGGCGTTTCTTTTAGGAGTGATAAAGTGTTCTAGAATTAGATCATGGTGATAGTTGCACACTGTGAATATACAAAAAAACCCCACTGAATCGTACACTTTATTTTTCTGTACATTTTTTCAATTTATTTTATTTTTTTAAATTTTTATTAAAATATAGTGAACATACAATATTATATTAGTTTCAGGTGTACACCATAGTTATTCAACATTTATATACCTAAAGAAGTGATAACCATAAGTCCAGCACCCATCTGACACCGTACGTACCACGCTATCACAATATTATTAACTATATTCCCCATGCTGTACATTACATCCCCATAACTTATTTGTTTTATACCTGGAAATTTGGACCTCTTATTCCCCTTCCCTCCCTTTTTAAATTTTTCAATTACAGTTGATATTCAATATCATTTTATATCAATTTCAGGGGTACAGCTTATGGTTAGACATTTATATAATTTAAGAAATGGTCCCCCTGACTAATCTAGTACCCACCTGGCACTATACATAGTTATTACTATATTATTGACTATATTCCCTGTGCTTTACTTTACATCCCCATGACTATTTTGTAACTGCTAATTTGTACTTCTTAATCTCGTCACCTTTTCACCCTGCCCCCCAGCCCCCTCCCATCTATCACCCCAACAAATCTAGTACCCATCTGACACCAAACGTAGTTATTACAACTTTATTGACTATATTCCTTATGCTGTGCCCTACCTCCCATGATTACTGTGTAACAACCAATTTGTACTTCTTAATCCCTTCCCCTTTTTCACTCATCCCAACCTGGCAAATATCAATATGTTCTCTGTATCTATAAGTTTGTTTCTGTTTTATTTATTTGTTTATTTTGTTCTTTAGATTCCACATCTAAGTGAAATCACATTGCATATGTCTTTCTCTCTCTGACACTCCACTCAGCACAATACCCTCAGGTAATTCCATGCTGCTGCAGATGGCAAGAACCCACTCCCTTCCCTAGCTGAGCAATATTTCATTGTATGTATGTACCACCTCCTCTTTATCCATTCTTCTATTGATGGACACCCAGGCTGCCTCCACATCTTGGCCATTGTAAACAGTGCTGCAATGAACATATGGATGCACATGTCCCCTTGAAGTAGCATTTGGGTTTCTTCAGATAAATACCCTGAAGTGGGATTACGGGGTCCTTCTTTTATAGTCTCTTATTATAGTCTTTGTTTTAAAGTACTTTGTCTGGTATAAGTATGTCTACCCTAGCTTTTTTCGTTTCCACTTTCATGAAATATCTTTCTCTATCCCTTTACTTTCCATCTGTGTGTGTGCCTTTCAATCTGAAGTGAGTCTCTTGGAGGCAGCATATGTAAGAGGCTTGTTTTCTTATCCATTCAGCCCTCCTATATCTTTTGATTGGAGCATTTAACCCATTTACATTGAAAGCAAATGGTGATAGATATGTAGCTATTGCCATTTTATTATTCATAATTTTGATCTTTTTTTTTCATGTTAAAGAAATCCCTCTAGCATTCCTTGTAATACTGGCTTGGTGATGATGAATTCCTTTAGCTTTTTCTTGTTTGGGAAGCTCTTCATCTGTCTTTTGAATCTAAACGATAGCTTTGCTGGGTAGAGTAATCTTGGTTGTAGGTCCTTGCTTTTCATCACTTAGAATATTTTGTGCCAGTCCCTTCTGGCCTGCAAAGTTTCTGTTGAGAAATCAGCCGACAATGTTGTAAGTTACTCCCTTATACGTTACTAGTTGCCTTTCTCTTGCTGCTTTTAGGATTCTCTCTTTATCTTCAACCTTTGCCATTCTAATTATAATGTGTCTTGGTGTGGGCCTGTTTGGGTTCATCCTGTTTGGGACTCTATGTGCTTCCTGGGCTTGTATGTCTATTCTCTTTGCCAGGTTAAGAAAGTTTTCAGTCATTATTTCTTCAAATAGGTTCTCAGTCCCTTGCTTTCTCTCTTCTCCTTCTGGTACCTTTATGATGCAAATGTTGTTGTGCTTGATGTTGTCCCAGAGGTCCATTAAACTATCCTCATATTTTTTATTCCTTTTACTTTTTGCTGTTCCAATTGGGTGTTTTCTGCTACCTTGTCTTCCAAATTGCTGATTTGACCCTCTGCTTCATCTAGTCTGCTGGTGATTCCTTCTAGTGCATTCTTCATTTCAGTTATTGTATTCTTCACTTCTAACTGGTTCTTTTTTATGGTTTCTATGTCCCTTTTTTATGCTTGTAATTTCCTTGTTGAAGTTCTCACTAAGCTCCTTGAGCATCCTTATAACCATTATTGTGAACTCTGTCTCTGGCAGTTTGCTTGCCTCCATTTCATTTAGTTCTTTTACTGGATTTTTCTCCTGTTCTTTCATTTGTGATATATTTCTTTGTGTGCTCATTTTGGCTGCCTCCCTGTGTTTGTTTCTATGTATTAAGTAGATCTGCTACATCCCTCAGTCTCTTGGTTGGGTGGCTTTATGTAGTGCCCTGTGGGGCCCAGTGGCACAGTCTCCCTGGTCACCTGCACTGGGTGGCTCCAGGAGTGTCTCTTGTGTGGGTTGTGTGTGCCCTCCTGTTGTAGTTGAGCCTCGGTTGCTATTGGCACATTAGTGGGTGGGATTGACCCTCAGGCTGATTGGCTGTGGGGTTTGGTCACATCCACAGCTTATAGGCTGCTGTGTGGGGACTTACCCCACTGAGTGGGATTTGCCCCAGTGGGTTCCGGTGCCTGTTGAGACCACCCTTTGGGTATGCCCCTTGTGGGGCTAATTGGGTGGTGCTCTGCTGTGGTCTGAAGCCAGCCTCCAAGTATGTTGGTTTGGGGCCTCTTGGGAGGGGCTCTGGTGCAGGCCCCTCTACCTCTGATTAGCCGGGGGTTACCTGGTAGGAGCTACAAAGTGATCCACAGTAGTTCATTGCCTGTGCTAGCCCTGGAGGCATGTGGGAGAGGCCACGCTGCAAACCGAGGACATCTGCCACAAGTACTAGGCCTAGAGTAGCTCTGCAAAATGTCAGGAAACCCTGAGGCTTGCTGCCACCTGCCAGCTCCCTTAAGGTTCAGCCACTGATAAAGCCTCATGCAGTATACAAGTTGGGTGAGGCAAGGTCTCAGGGAGTCACTAGAGTGGGAAGAGTTGTGGTCACCGGGTTAATGCAAATTCTGGTTCAGTGCCAGTGCTGAGCCTGGAGCGACTCAGAAAAAGTCTCAGAGCACAGGGAGGTTAGGGACCCATGGACTCTGATACTTTTCCAAGAGAGTGCAATGTGGGCGTGGCTGGCTGCTCAGGAGAAAGTGCCTGCAATGTTGGTGGTGTTGTGTGGGGCTGGATCCCAGGTGAGTCAGCAGGTTGGAGCTTCAGACCTCACCAGGCCAATCAGATTCAGATTTGGCCATAAGCATAGGGGGCGGGCTCAACACAGGAAAGATGGTGCCTGCCTGCCAGCTGCATGGGAGGAGGACCTCCTCACAGGGCAAATGCTGACAGTCCTCCATCCCTCTGGCTGAAGCAACACAACTCAGTCTTTCCCCCGTATGTCTCCAACACCCCTCGAGTTACTGTGCCTCCGCTGGAGCCCTAGGTGAGTCCCTGGGTGAGAGAGTCTGTGCGTGGATCCTTTAAGAGGACGCCTGGGTTTCCTGCCGCCTTCCATCCCACCTCGATGGTTGGAACCCCCACTGTTTTTCACAGCCAGATGTTGTGTGTGGGGAGTCCTCTGGGCTGGGGAGGTTGGTGTGGGGCTGGGGTATCTGCTCCTTGGGGAAGAAACCTCCACGGCTGAGATATCCCTCCCGGTTCTCAACCACCACACGGAGGTTTGGGGTTAGCTAGTTCCGTGGCTTTGCCTAGCCTACAAGTCTCGACGTGGTTTCTTTATATTCGTAGTTAGAAAACTTGTCAGCCAGACTTCAGATGGTTCTCCAGGTTAATTGTTCTGTAATTTAGTTGTAATTTTAATTTGCTCACATAAGGAAGCAGGCACAGTGTTTATCTACTCCGCCATCTTGGATCTCCTATGTGACTCGTACACTTTAAGTGGGTGAAATTTATGACGTCTGAATTCCGCGTATATCTCAATAAAACTGTTTTAAAAAATGAGTAAATGAATGGTTGCTGCAGAACACTTGCAAACCTTTTGTTCTGCTACGTAATTTGTAAATTCTATCTAATATTCTTTATTTAGCCAATAACCATTCAACAAATCTATTGGTGAAGGTTGCTCCAATTTTATTTATAAATAGTTGTGATGACAAACTTCCTTGCATACAATTCTTCATATACACCTCAAAAAGATAAAAATTTCAGAAGAAACTCCTAGGCCTAGCATTTTTGAGCCAATGCCATCACATGATACGTGTTTTAATTCCTGTTGGCAAATGCCTCCAAGAAAAGCTGGCCCAAGATATTCTCCAAGTAAAGCTGGCCCAGTATATTCTTGCAGAAGCAGTCTAAGTGTGCTGGGTTTTCTGCATCATTATTATTGTTAACGATATCTTTGTCAACCCGAGAGAGTGGTTCCCTCAGAGTTTAACTGATGTTAGCAGTTACTGTTGGCAGTAAGTTAGGGGTCAGTGTTAGTGGTTAGCTGTTAGTGTTAGCGGTTAGTTTGTGGTGGTGGCAGAGATAGCAGGTTGCTCTGTAACTTGTCTGTCCTTCCCTAGAGGCTTCCTTTATGGCTGTAAGTCAGTTCCTTGCTCCTTTCCATGTCAACTGGAGCCTCAAATCCCTGCCACTTTTCTAGTCTCTTCCACTATGGGGATCCCTGGCCTGAGGCTACAGTGAGGGTTCTGGGCTGATCCCTTGATGGGTAAACCCTCCCCTTCTCAGGGCATCAGCATCGCCATCTGTAGCAGAAAAGAGTTGGACATTAGGTGACTTTGGAGACGTCTTCAGAAGGGACATCAGAATGCAGGAAATGAGGGAGTTGAGGTGTAAAATGCTCAACTTTGCCACCAGGTGGCAGAATAACTGCAGCCAAGAACCTTGAATGAGGCCCCAACACTAGAGATGGACACAGGACTCCTAAGCCAGGGCCTGGGACACAGGAAGCCCACATAGGGGGCAGGATTCTCCTGGAGGAGAGGAGGAATGGGACACCCCCAAGCCCCTCCAGACCCCAGTCTCAAGGATCAAGATGCTGATAAGAAAAGTGAGAGCTGAAGAGACAGGCAAATCAGTGCTCATTAGAGTCTCTGTACAGGGTTCAGAATAGGAGTAAGTTTCCCTGAGCCCCCGGTTTTGGATGGGGAAAGTAGGATTTGCCATCATCCACTGCAGTGTCTTCCTTTCAGCCAGTCTTCCCTCAGGGCCTGAAAGGAGTTTCCTAAAGGGAAGGAAGAAACTTCCCTTCTGTTGAGGCCAGTCTGTGCTTCCCCACACTTTGGGAATGAGGATGCAAGAATAAAAATCAGGGGCCCATTCCCTGTCCCTGGGGAGCCCAGGAATATTGGGGAGATCCCCAGGGATGAGCCCGAACCTGGATGTAAGTAAGAACAGGAGTGTGAGGCTCAGACTCTGTGCTGTGGGAGCTCAGAGGACAGAAGCAATCAGGGAAGGCTTCCTGGAGGAGGGGACTTGGACTGGTTTTATAAACCCTAGAGTCCCACCAGGCCGAGCGCCACCATCTGCTGGGCAAGAAGCAAGAATGTGGCTGATCTCAGCTTGGGGAGCAATGTTTTTATAAGGAAGGGTCTGGCAGGACAGGATGGTGGGCATAAGACCCAGGCTTTGCTCTCCCCCAGGGATGTTCCTGGGTATTCCTTGCTAGGGCTTTGGGCTCTGCTGGGCCACTCATTCATTCACTTGCTAAGTATTTGCTAAGTAGTTGCTATAGCCTATAAGCACAGCTGCCAACCACTCTAGAATCTTGCTACTCAAGAGGCTTAGAGGCTGATTAGGGAGGATATGAGTCAGAGCTCCCTGCTGCAGATAACAGGAGCCCTCATGCTGGGTTAAGCAGAAGCACAGTGTATTCAAGAACTTTAGGGAGCTCACCTATCTCCAGCAGTGCAGCCAGGAGCAGTGCCCACCCCACACCAGGAGACCAGTCGGGCACATTTCCCACTCTACCAGCTTTGGTCGCAGACACAGCGGTTCACAGCAGTAACACTGGAGACCAAAGGCCAGAACACCACAAGGCTGTCCTAAAAAGCCAAAGTCCTTTATACTGTGCTTGCCAAAAACTTGCTTCCACCTGGCACCGGCTTCTTCTTGTTGCTTTCTTCCAAACCTAAGTCTCACAGGGCTGTCTGTCACTGATGGCACAGCCTTGCTCTTGACCCTTACCGCTAGCTCCCTTCATGAGACAGCCAGTTCTGACTTCTACCTTGGAGAGGGCCTGCATCCTGGGGCAAGGTCCAAAGACATAGGAAGGGCATTCAGAATACGCTAGCTGGCCACAAGCATGACAGATGTCCAGTACTGGGAGACAATCATGCCACACAAACAATTACATAATAATGGTGATAGGTATACAAAGGAGAAATAGAGTACCAAAAGGACAAATGTCTGGATGACCAAATCCAGTCTTGGGGGTAAAAATAAAGGCTTCCTGGAGGAAGTGACACCTAAGCTGAGATTAGAACCATGAATATGAGTTGGCCAGGTAAAGAAGTAGATAAAAATCTCAGGTAGAGGAAACAGCATGTGCAAAGGCCCTGGGGTAGGAAATAATGTGGCATTTTGGGGTCTGGTAAGCTGCTGTGGCTGGATTGTAGTGAGAAAAAATGGAGGATTCTCTGAGATGAGGGTGGGGTGAGTAGCAAGTGCCGTGGGGGAGGCTGAGACGGAGCAGATGGAGAGGTGGGAGGAAATCCAGATGAACGGGAATTGTGGGGACCAAGCAAAGAGCAACGCAACAGACAGAGACCAGCAGATGGCGTGAGTGCTAATACGCAGCCTTCGAAGACTTGGCTTGCAAAGTGGCCCCTGGATGTGTCAGTAGAGCTCATGGCAAGAGCAGTTGTGGCAAAAGATGGATGTGGAAGCCAGACGAGAGGGTGCTCAAAGCAAGTTGGCCATGAGAAAGTGGAGGTGGGCTGAATAGACACACCCTTCACTGAGGCTTGTCTGGGACGGTATCGGGAGGGGAATGTGGGGTGCATTTGTTTTGTTGCAAAAGGACAACCTGGATAAATGGTAATGAGATGGATGTGGGAGTCCTTGAAGGATGGTGGTGAGGGCAAGTCACAGAGCGCCGTCCCTGAGAAGGAATGAGGAAGTGGGCCCAGGTGCCATGTGAGGGCACCTTGACCTGGGAAGGGGGATCTCTGCCCCGGGGATGGCGGCAGAAGCAGGCAGGTGTGTGGGCCTCGGGATGCTCAGGTGCAGGGGGCCAGCTGCTGGCTCCTGCATTCACCATGAAGATAAGGTTGTCTGCCCGGGGGTGCGAGTCGGGAGTTGGTGGGGGTCTTGAGGAGAACAAAGTGGCTTGGATATAATAGTGCAGACGGTGGAGAGAACAAGTTGGAAGGAAGTGTGGCCAATTGTCAGGCAGTGTTGATGGCCCAGCTGCAAACCTCAGAGCGTGAACTGGGAGTAACACCACTTTCCCTAGAGGAGAGTGTCTAGCACAGAGAAGGCCAAGTTGAGCTTATTCACGGTGGTGTTTTGCCCAGGAGACAGGGGCATTCCAGGCTTGGCCATATTTGCAAACGAGCACTTGTGTGGATGAGCATGGGGTCTAATCCATGTCAGCGACCTGGGTGGGGGTGTTGAGAAGGAGACCTGGCAGGGTAGACGACTGCCATCTGAGGAGATAACTGTCACTGCTGGTGTGGTTTGTAGCTGTGGCAAGGGCTCTGCACTGGAGCAGAGGGCGTGGCTGCTGCGAGCCCAGCAGGGGGGTCCTGG
This sequence comes from Rhinolophus sinicus, assembly GCF_036562045.2. NCBI lineage: Eukaryota > Metazoa > Chordata > Mammalia > Chiroptera > Rhinolophidae > Rhinolophus > Rhinolophus sinicus. The sequence goes on from NC_133758.1 coordinate 105,795,052, forward strand.
AGAGAAGGGCTGCATGGGAATGCAAGGCCAGCAGGCAGAAGGTCATTTGCTTGGCCTTGGGGTCAACCAGGACGAAGGCTGGTGTTGATGGGAAAGGAGGATTTGGAGCCGAGTCTCCAGTGATGAGGGGAAGCCTGCCACAGGCTGGTGGTTGTAAAGAGGGGGCTCAGGCAGGATGGTGATGCTGAGTGATGAGGACGGGCAAGCTGGAGGGAGAGCCAGACAAGGCAACAGGGGGAGAGGCCTGCAGGCAGGTGGCTGGGGGCATGGAAAGACCCGGGCACCTGCCCATGCCCTCTGGAAGCCTGGCGTGTCCAGCCCAGCAATCCTGGGATGGCCTCACCTGCCAGACTTTGGGGCTTCCAGGGGCCAGGGCCCTGGAACCCTTAGGAACTGGGCTGCCTTCAGACGGGGAGCCAGGCTTTGGGAACCAGCAAGAATGAAAAACTGCAGATGTTTGGGATTTTTCTTTTTTTGCTTTTTTGAGAGTCTGTCCTGTCTGGTCTGTATGAGCTTCTTTGTGTAGGTTTTTCTCTTCTGGTGCTTCCCTGCTCTGCCTTTCTCTGCATGTCTCTCTGCCTCTCTCTCTCTCTCTCTCTCTCTCTCTCTCTCTCTCTCTCTCTCTCTGTATCTGTCTCTTTTGCGCTCTCTGTCTCTGTCTTTCAGACTCTTTGTCTCTCTCTGTCTCTCTCTGTCTCTCTCTCTGTCTCAGTATCTGTGTATCTTTTTCTCCCCCTGTATGTCTTTCAGACTCTCTCTCTCTCTCTGTGTCTCTCTCTCTCTCTCCCTCTGTCTCTCTCTGTCCCTGTCTCTCTGTTTCTCTCTGTCTCTTTCTTTCCCTTATGGGGCCCCAGCTTCCAGCTGTGGGAAGTGACAGAAGCATCCATCAGGCAGCTGGCCTGTCTCTATGATACTGGACATCTGGGACCTGGGGCTGGCTGAAGGAGGCTGGAGCCTTTCACGTGCGTCCAGATGGCCAGCTATCCCCATCTGTCAGAATTCTCCTCTGCTTGCCCAACCCCCACCCCCGTGTCTTCTTTCTCTTTCCTCCCCACTTCCCCCCAGACCAAGCATCCCTTGCAGAGATGGTGCTCTGTGTGTGTGTGTGTGTGTGGGGGGTCCTGGGGATGGCAGGTGGGATGACATAACCCACGTTCACAGACCATCTCTGCGTGCCTCCTGTGGAGCAGGTCAGGCCAGCGGGCAGAGGGGCTGGAAGTGCTGGGCAGGCTGTTCCCCTGCCTCAGAGGTGTTGCATAAGCAGCCGCAGCCCTGCACACATTCCCATGGTTACTGAATGGGAAAGGCTGGCAGTGGTGGCATCGCCATGGCACCGGTGTGGCCCACATTTCAACCAGGCATGGTGCTGGCACAGAGCAACTCTGGGCTCTCACTGAACAGATCTCTGCCAGGCAGGGCCCCTCCTGGGCATCCAGAGGGCGGTGGAGTCAGGTGGGAGGCAGATGGCCCTGGGCCAGCCTCTGAGGAAGGCTGCAGGGCCCCCTCAGCCTCTCAGCCCAGCAGCCATGGGAACAAACTTGCCTCACACACCAGATGATTCAGCATAGGCCACCATGAGGCTTAGTCCTGACCTTGACTCCAAGCTCAGCCCTGGCTCCGCCCACAGCGCCAGTGCTTTCTGCAGCCCCTTCCTCAGTTTGAACTTGGGCCCAGCTGGAGCCCTAATGGAGCACAGCCTCAGCCTCAACTTGAGCCCTGGAATCTTGGCTTTGACCCTGACCGGTGTTAGTCTTCTGATCTCCTGCACCCCCTCTCATTAGGGCTGGGCCCAGGGGATCTCACAGGGTGGAAGGGAAAGTCAGGAGACCTAAGCCCTGCTTTGGGGGCGGGTATGCATGCTGAGAACAGAGGCTGTGGCACTCAGGCCATCAGAGCTATGGGGGTTCAAATGTCAGGGGTCAATTGTGGGGCAGAGCAGTCGAAGAAATCCTCCTGGCAGAAGCAGTGGTGTGTTTGGCCTGAAAGGATGAGTAGCATTTGAAGAAAGGAAAGATCTGCAGGGAGGAGCAGCTGACGTGAAAGTGGGGAGGCCGGGAGCACGTGACCTGTTGGATTGAACTAAGTCTTTAAAAAAGGGAATATCCATGTTTGCATGTGGAGAGGTTTCTCAGGGTTTCACTCTGTGTTGGTGGAGCACAGGAAGTCGCCTGGGGGCCAGGGCTGGGGTAGGGGAGCAGGGCCAGTGAAATCCCCTTAGAGGGAGTCTTGTGGACGCCCTGATGGCAGCCTGGCTGGGAAGATTTTGCTCAGGGTACACGTGCGACTCCCATGCATGTGCTCCCCCCAGCCCAGACCCTGGTCCAGCTGTGTCCTTGACAGCTCCGCATGGGTATCTGGGAGTCCTCACTTAGCCGGCCGGCCACAGACCAGCTGTTGCTCCTGGTCCCCTGGTTCTGTGAGTGTTAACCCCATCGGCCAGCCATTCCTGCTGGTCTCAGGAGTAACTCCTGAATCTCCATGAGGAGGTTCTGAGATGCAGAACCACTACCTTGGTTCCCCTCCCTGATTCCTGCGACACCCCCCATGGCCCTTCTGGGGCATGGCCCACACTGCAGGGATACAGTCAATCCCGGCACTGCCCACTTTCCAACTTGACTGGGAAAAAGATCGTGAATTCCTTTCTGGAGCTCGCAAGGCGCTGTGCGGCCTGGGCCAGCCCCGCTCCCCAGCCTCATCCTCTTTTGCCCTCCTGCCCTGTGCTCTGCCCTGGGCACATCCACCTTCACGTGGTCCCCAGAGCCCCTGAGCTGCTGCTCATTGCAGCACAATGGCCTCTTGCAGCATCTCCCATGGCTGTTGTCTTACCCCTCGTCCGGCCACTGTCACTGCCTCAGGCCCATCCTGATCACCCAGTGACATCACTCACTGCTGCAGTTCATTTCCTGGTGTTATTTCTTCATGGCACTTAGCAGTAACTACAGTGGATTCTCATACTTCACAGTAGTTATATTCTAAAAACTTGCCATGAACACTGAGTTAGCAAATACAGAACCGCCGCTCTGGAGAAATACAGCACAGGGTTCCTGAATATTTTTGTCAACCGATCAATGCTTAATCTTATGTTTCTGGGTATAGACACCTTACTTCATATACAGATGCCCTTTGATGAAGACGGGCTTATGTCAGATAAACCCATCAGAACTTGAAGATATTGTTAAGTTGAAAATGCATGTAATACACTTAACCTTCCGCACATCACAGCTTAGCCCGGCCCACCTTACACGTGCTCAGAACACGTCCGTTAGCCTACAGCTGGGCCATGATCTTGAGTTTCATCTCAAGAGTCGTTGCCTTCCTCTTCTTCTCACCAGAAGCAGGAGACACAGATGGGTGTTTTACAGACATGATGGGAGGCCAAAACATAAAACACCATGTTCACAAAATGCTGACAACACAGGACACTGTAGAGGAGCGGGTGTTTAGCCTCATGATTTCTGCCCTGAGCGGGAGCTGTGGCTGGCAGCTGCTGTCCAGCAGCACGAGGCAGTAACATACCCCAGATTGCTGTCCTGGGAAAAGATCACAATTCAAAGTACGATTTCTGCTGAAGGAACATCACTGACCACGTTGAAAAATCATGTCGACCCATCGTGAGACAAGACCGGCTGTATATTGTTGGTTCATTAACAGTGATCTCATGGCCGGCAGCCCCAAAGCTCGTGATTGAAAGAAGCTTACCTAGCACTCGTGTTTTCTCTGGGAGGCACAGTTTCTTGCAGCTGGGAGCACTAGGTAGCACTTCAGCACTGCATTGGGGGTTCTTTGCAACAGCAAAATGTCCAACAAAAAGCATAAAAATGTGAAAAACCTGAAACTCAATAGACTGCGAGAAGGTCATTTGTTTATAGCATGAGAGCTGACACCGGGCAGCCGAGTGTCGCCTTGTTGGCCCTCAGCTGGGAGCATGTGTATTGGGCTACTCAAGTGTCCGAGAATGACCCACAGCATGGCGAGTCCTGACTTTTGGGGGTACAAATAAATGTGAGCTGGGAGGCACACTCATGAGCACGAGCACTGTAAATAATGACGATCAACTATATATTATATGTGTTTGTGGCTATTGTCAGGCATCCCTTGTCTTACTCACTGCTGACCCCAGGGTCAAGGTCAAGATTCACAGTAGATGCCTGACCTGCCTCACATCTACACACTCACGCACCCACCCAGACACACGCACACAGAGCCCTGAGGACGTCTCAGAGCAGAAAACATGAGTCGTCTCTTTTCCTTGTGCTCCTCCTTGGGCAAGGATTCAGCACAGACGAGGGAGACAAGGAAGATTCTGGAAGGGGGGTATAAGTGAGAGTTCTTGTCCTAAAACCTTTCCTATCCCGTCCTCCTCTCCTTACTGTTAGAGCTGTCATCCACTGCAGGGAGGGTCACGTGTGCACGTGTGTTGTTTTCAGCTCCTTCCTCTAGGAATCAGTGTGGGCACAGTGTGTATGCAGCCTGGCTGAGGTCCCCTGGGCCGTGGTACTAGAAGAATGGTGCATGTGTGTGCACATGAGGCCGTGCCCCACGTGTGTGGGCGCGTGTGTGGGCACGTGTGTGAATGTGTGCTCCAGCCCTATCCTGACGAGGCCTGCTGGCTTCCTAGCAGCGACAGCGCTTGGTGCACTGACAGGGTCTGTAATCAAGGGAAATTACCCAGCCCAGAACTAAAATTAAGGCTGCTGCTGCTGCTGCTGCTGCCGCCACAAGACCTGTTTACAAAGCCGAGCACCCGGAAGAGCCTCAGGAAGAGGCTGTGCTGGGAGCCGGGGCTTCTGGGGAGGACAGGGGTGGGGACTGGGCAGAGAGGCCACAGACAGAGGAGGAAGGCTTCTTATATTTGTCATGCCCCTGCCAAGTGTCAAGCACGGGGCTAGTTCACGCCACGTTTCGCCTTATTTGATCCTCACAGCAGCCCCTGCAAGACGGGTCCTTCCCAATTGTACAGATGCCAGAGCAGGCCTCACGGAGGTTGCGCTGAGGTCATGAAGCTTGGAACTAGCAGAGCTGGGGTGTGAACGTGGAGCTGTTTGACTCCAGGGCAAGACTGTGCCCTCTGCAGAGGGCAGTGGTCAGGGACACTTGTCCATGCCGCCTGGGCTGGGCTGTTTGGACCTGAACCCCCCACCCCCACCCTACTCCCCACTAATCTCAAGGAGGACCTGGCTCCCTGGTGTGGGGTCACAACTGGCTGGTCTCCAACCAGTAAACACCATCTGACTGAGCAATAAAAATGATAATAGGTCTCACACACACACGCTCTCGCTCTCTCTTCAGAGAACCCTTTATTATCATCCCCAATTTACAGATGAGAAAACTGAGGCATAGAGAGGCATTGCCCACGGCCGTGGAGCTGGGAGGTAATGGAGACAGGATTTGGACCGGCAGTCTGGCAGCAAAGGCTCTGTGCAAACCGCCATGCTATACTGCTGCTATTTGGACTTCTCTGCCTAAATATAACCGCTGTAGTTCCCCCAAGGGTGGCTCTGGGCAGAAGTGCCCTCCTTGAGAGGGTCTGGATGGAAACAGCTACTCAGGAAGGAGCACCTGCCTCCTGGGTCTTCTCTTCAGGTCTCTCACTGGCCTTGCGGGGACTTGACGAGGACAGTCCCATGGCGATGGCCATGCTCTCTGCCAGCCCACACAACCTGACCCAGGCCAATCGTGAGCCCGACTGCATTTCAGACCCGGGGCTGGAGATTCACATTAGCTCGTTAATCTTTTTTATGTTTGGGTTGTGACCAGCATTTAATATTTTTAATGAAATGGAAGAAAATAGAAAATAGAGTGCGTCACAGCTAGTGAGGGCAAGTACTATTTCATGAAAGTTTAATTTCCATTGTGCATATCTATGAATGTTTATGCTGAGTCATAATGAAAGATGTATTTCTCACTGTGGGTGAAGCAGAAAACAAAAGTTTCAGACAGTCCTGTGGGTTGCCAGCTCACTTCTTGTGTCCTGTTTAGGTTCTTGCATCAACCCAGCTAGCCCAGGAACTCCCATCAGGCTGAGCCCAGAGGTCCCTCTGCTCTCCCGACTGCTAAGCCCAGCCCAGCTCCCGGGGGTGGGGGGCCCACAGGGAGAGAAGTCACCTGACTGACTGAAAGGGACCATTGTGTGAGGGACGCTCGTGTGCCAGGCTCTGTGTGAAGCCCTTGACTTGCACCATCTTTTAAGCCTCATGAAGTAGCGTGCTCTCTCCATGACACAGATGGGGAAACTGAGGCACAGGGAGTCCCAGCTGCTTGCTCAAAGTCATGCAGCTCATACACATCCTAACTGGGTTCTTCCTACTCTGGGTCTGAACGGTGAGTGGGAAGGGGCTGATCCCATGTAGGCGGTGATCAGAATGCTCTGACCCTGCCACCTGGCCTCTGTGGTCACCTTCTCTTCCCTCTGTACCCCAGCGGTGGCTCCTGCCAAATTCCTCTGAAGCGCCCTTCCCTCAGGGCCTGCCAGCATTCTATGGGTCTATTGGGAAGCACCTTCTGTGATACCTGATACTGGGCCGGGTGACTGGGGGGCCTTGCTGGGAGCCTGGGGGTGGGGGGAACCAGACCGAGGAGAGCCTGGAACTGACTCCAGCTGAGATTACTGAGCAATCCCAGGGCCTACTGGCCCGCCCAGACTTTCATCTCTCCCTTTTCCTTTTCCCCAGGCAATCCCCAGCTTGGGCCCAAGGGCAGACACCACATCCTACTGCTGTAGAGGGGACCATACTCCTTCACCAGCTGCTCAGAGCCCAGCAAGGCTGTCTGCTGGGCCTCTGGCTCTTCCCTCTACTCCCCCATCACACCCCCGGGTCTGGGCTTGGCGCTCAAAGTGAAGAGGCCCCTCTGCTCCCAGCATCGCCCTTCTCAGAGGCACGGGAGTACCACTGAATGCTGAGCTTGGAGTTAGTGGGACCTGAGTTCATACCCAGGCTGGATTCCGAGAAGAATACGATGGCGGTTCCTCCCTCCTCCCAACACTATGATTCAAAATCAACCCTATTATTTGCCAAACTCTCCAGTAGCTGCCCATTTTCTTCAGAGGAAACGTGGACGGCCTTACAGTGGCCTGCACCGGGCTACCACAGTCCTGCTTCTGTGGACTCAACTCCTTTCTTCTTCCCTTCGCTGCTCTGGCTCCAGCCATCTGGTCTCCGTGCTGGTCCTGCCCAGGTCCTTTGCATTTGTCCCCTCTGCCTGGAACACTCATCCCTCAGATACCCACACGGCTCGTTCCTTCGCCTCAGTGAGGTCCCCTGACCAAATGGCACCCGTCAACACCAGCTGCAGGATACGACATGTCTTATGTTACTCTTTCACTTTCTTTTCTTCTTTATGGCACCGATGGCTAATGTACAGTATGACCTACATTCTAGCTTATCTGTCATCTCTCTCTCTCTCCATTCGAATGTAAGCTCCAGGAGCACAGGGATTTTTCAGGTTGCTCACTAGTGCCTAACACAAAGGAGGCACTAGAGAAATGCTTGTGGAAATGAATTGAAATAGAATTAAAATATGTGTAAAGAGATCCAGAATTCTGATTTCTCCCAGGACTTCCCTGAAGCTTTTGTATCAAATACTTTGAATTCAAAGTTCTCTCAAGAACTCTTTTTTTTTTTTTTTTTAAGATTTTATTGGGGAAGGGAAACAGGACTTTATTGGGGAACAGTGTGTACTTCCAGGCCTTTTTTCCAAGTCAAGTTGTTGTCCTTTCAGTCTTAGTTGTGGAGGGCGCAGCTCAGCTCCAGGTCCCATTGCCATTGTTAGTTGTAGGGGGCGCAGCCCACCATCCCTTGAGGGAATCGAACCGGCAACCTTGTGGTTGAGAGGATGCACTCCAACCAACTGAGCCATCCGGGAGCTCAGCTGCAGCTCAGCTCAAGGTGCCGTGTTCAATCTTAGTTGCAGGGGGCACAGCCCACCATTCCTTGCAGGAGTCGAGGAGTCGAACTGGCAACCTTGTGGTTGAGAGCCCACTGGCCCATGTGGGAATCGAACCGGAAGCCTTTGACATTAGGAGCACGGAGCTCCAAACGCCTGAGCCACTGGGCCAGCCCTCAAGAACTCTTTGTTTAACACTCCTGCTTGGCTCTGGACCTTTCTTTGGGTGGGATCCAGCTCGGACTCAGGCCCCCACTGTCGCCCTCCAGGGTTCCAGGCCCTGTGTTAGGATGTGACCCAGAGAGATAGCACCCTGCCTTCCTGGAGCTCACAGCCTGGGGAGCAGGCTGAAAAGGGAATAGGCAGCAATAACACGAGTGTGACAGGGGAACACCAGAGGACATGGGCGCCTGCAGGAGGGAGAATGTCCCATACAGAGAGAACAGCTTGTGTGGGTCCCTGAACTCCTAGGAGCCTGTTTCCTCAATGTGACACCCAGCTTCTGAGCCAACCTGCAAATAAATAAGAGGAGGAAGTGGAGGACACTCTAGTACTGAAAAGTGACATGAAGATACAGGTGTTTATTGTTTGCTCTCACAAAGAAGCAGGAAGGCAGGGCAGAGATCAGTGAACCCATTTTACAGATTTTGCCATGTTTATCTCTTCCCACATGACACTTCTCCTTTCCCAAATTTTAGTCATTTCCAGACTTCCTGAAGAAGAGGACCCTGCCTGCTTCATCTTGCCTCCTTCCTGCCCCCATCCCAGTAGAGTCCAGACGCAGCCTTGGTAAAGCTGGACATTGGGACTCAGAGAGGGAGGGTGACTTGCCCACGGCCACACAGAGAATCAGTTTCGTCAGGGGCTGGGATCCAGAGCTCCTGCCAGACGTGCGTTCTTTGGAGGCCCGCCTCTACGCTCGGCTGCCCCGGGAGCCGGCCCTGGCCCCTGACCCTGCTAAGCCTTTATCTTTTCCTCCAGCCCCCTAGGGGCCACCAAATTCAGGGCTGAGGACCTGCGGGGGCTGGCTGGAGGCGTGGGAGTCAGGACAAAGCCAGTTCTCACTGGGGCCTTTGCCTGCTTCTGCCTGGGCTCCGTACCCCATCCCTCCCCTCCTCCCACTAGAGAGTAGCTCTGGGGGGACCACGGCCCATCCTTTTGGGACAGACTCTCCCAAGGCTCAAGAATTCTGACTTTCAGGGCTAGAGTGGCTGTCATGAAATTCAAGGTTATACTGCTTTCTGACTTTCTATAGAGAAGGAAACTGAGGCTCAGAGAAGGTAGAGGCTTGCCCTGGTCCCAGGGGGTCAGAGGCAGAGCCAGGTCTGCAGTCAGAATGCTGCGTCACCATCGAGTCTGAGAATATCTTTCGGGGACTCTGGTATGTTCCCTCTGGGTAACGTCTTGGACTCCTGGTGTCTAGCTAACCTTGTATACGTTCAATGACAGGGCACTCACTACCATCTGTGCCCTCGCTTGGTCTCTCTCCATGTCTGTTATCCTGACCTCTGGACCAAAGCCTAGAGTTCAAGTTCTCTGCCAGCCCAGCTGATTCTCCTAAGGACCGTCAGCTGCTTCTCGTTCTCCGGCACAATTTTTCTAGTTTACACGGCATTGGACCAGGGGCCCAAGACCCGGTTTGCTCCTCCTTGTCATTCATTTATTTGAAAATTTTTATTGAACACATATTCTCCATGTGCTAGGTATGGCTGCAGGCACTGGGGTTACACTAATGCCTAAGAACAAACATAAATATTAGACCAAAACAAGACTTACAGTCCCTGATGTAGCTAGCCCCTCCCTCCCATTACAGAGCCTCCGGCCGCTGTGAGACCAACCACCACAAGGACAGACGATCAGGGTAATAAAGACACAGACACACAGAAGAAGAATTCAAAGCAGAAGTGCCATGAGACACACGGAAACGCCACAAACCACCAGCCTGGTGGTTAGCGATCCTTCCTCCACCAGGAAATGACGAGCCTGCCCTTTGACCTTCTTGTGGGTGTGGAGGCGGAGGAGCCCTTGGGAGCATCTGGAACATCTGCTGGCCGTGATCTCCTCTGAAGGCAACTGGGCCAGGGGTGGGGTCAGGGAGGATTAGGAGATCCAGCGGGAGGCCTCACGGGTCCCTCTCTTCCTGCTCCCAAATCCCAAATATCACTTCCGGAGCCAAGGCGGCCTGGCGCTCCCCAGCCTCACCGTGAGCCCCGTCTCCTCCTGTCTGCAGCCGCTGGACCTCAGAACGGCCCGGATCCACCCCGTGCATAGCCTCTGTGGGGCCCTCTGGGGACGTCAAATCTCCTGAAGTGACCCCAGGCTGAGGGCAGGGGCAGGGGCATGGGCAGGGGCTGATCCCATGGGACATTTGGGGAACGGGCCTGTGGAACATCAGGGGTGAGAAGGTGAATGTGGGCAGGAGCGAGGGGGAGGCCTCCTGCAGACACATCGGGGCTGGGGGACGCTGAAATAGTTGGGGGCAGTGGAGGAGATGGCTGGGATGGTGATAACAGCGTGGGCAGCGCATACCGTAGACTGAGCTGGATCCAAACCTGGCCCCAGCCCTGCTGTTGGGCTTACAACTTGAGGATGGGAGGCATTATGGACCTAATTGGGGCTCAAATTCACATGAAGTTGAAGTCCTAACTTCCACTTCCAGTGCCTTAGGCTGTGCCTGTATTTGGACATAGGGCCTTTCAAGAGGCGATTAAGTTAAAATGAGGCCATTAGGATGGGCCCTAATCCAATATGTCCAGTGATCTTACAGGAAGGATAATTGGGACACAAGGTGCAGAGGAAAGATCAGGTGAAGACACCGGGAGATGACCGCCATCTATAAGACAAGGAGGCAGGGCTGAGAGGAAAGCACCCCTCCTGACACCTTGCTCTCGGACTTCCAGCCTCCAGCACTGTGAGAATGTAAGTGCCTGTTCTTTAAGCCGCCCAGCTGTGCTTTGTGTTACAGCCGCCCTAGCAAGCCAATACAGGCGGAAGGCTATTTGGATATGGCGCTGCCTTAAGCATGGGCGTTTTCAGTTCCCACGGAGATCCAGATGCTCTGCCAGGCAAGAGACAAATACACCTTTGGGATCATAAGCCTGGCTTATTACTTCTCATGAATTAGGGTCAAAACTGGGGCATCTGGAGAAGTTGCTATTCTTCATAGAGACCAGACAGGAAATCCGTTCTCAGTGCTGAGCTGTGTTTGCTTTCAGGAATGTAGGAGAACAGCAGACACAATGTTACCAGTACAGAGACCAACCAGAAGGAGCACCCACTGTTTCCCCCATGGACATTTAAGGGATAGAGGTGCCTGCTCCCCACCTGGAGTCAGCAGAAAGTCTGCAAAGAAGAGGGAATCATAGTCATCTAGCACATCCTGAGGCAGCGACACGTTCAAAACTGTAGGATGCAGTGGGGTCAGGAAACTTACTAATCTTGGAAGCAGGTGTGTGTCCGTGGAACAATGATAAAAACAGCGAATCTTTTTCTGTCTCAGACATTAGTGGCAGACTTATGTTCTAAGCATGTTACACGTGTCATCTGAAATAATTCTCATAAAACCTTATGGGGTAGGCACTATTGGCACCCCCCTTCTATCTATGAGAAAACCGAGGCACAAAGAGATTTGGTGACTTGGCAAAGGTCACCCATCTGGTAAGTGGGAAGAGCAATAATGTCAGATGGAGAAGAGACTTGGTAGGAGGAGAAGGTTAGGGCACGAGGGAGCAGCCCCCTGGCTACCTTCCCGAGTCTGCCTCCCAGTTTGAAGGAACTTTATTGATTTGAATCCTTCAGTAAAGATCTACTTAACTGTTCCCTGGGGTCCAGGGAGTATTTAGTCAGAGCAAGATCAGCGTCAGAAGACTGTTGCCAAGATAACCAAAAAGGTTAATCAACGTGGAGAATCATACCCTATGGTATATTAATATCTTAACTGTTTGGGGACAACTTGGAAAATGTGTGTATCCATTAACCTCTCTTGACGTAGAGCCGAGGCAGATGTGTGCTGATTGGAACTCCGTTTTATCTACTTGTTTTCATAAAGCACACCCAGGATGCCTCGTCTTTGGTTTCCTGTTCTGGTTTCTTTATAGAGTAGCGAGTGCACAGACCCTCGCTGGGATATCACAGGGCTGGGTCCACATCCTCTGGCTCTTTCATTCTGTGTGCAGGGTAAGACAGCTCTTCCACGCCCACCTGAAGTTAGTTATGGCCATATGACTTACCTGGGTGGTGGAAAGTACGTGGAAGTGATGGGGGTCACTCCTCAGTAGAAGCTTTAGGAGCCAGTACATGCTCTTTTGCTTCAGCCTCGGTTCCTGGAAAAGGTCCAGATATTGGCTGAACCCTCAGTCCGGGGCCTGAAGCAGAGCCCTACTGACTGAGATGGCCATTGGAATGAATCATAAAAAAACCTGCATGATTTTAAACCACTGAGGTTTGGGGGGTTATTTGTTACTGCAGTCTAGTCTGTCTCATCCTAACTGATACACTCATGACGGCTTAGTCTAGGCTTTTTGATGTAATAGATCGATTTCTCCAGTATGTTTATAGGGTCTTACTCAGACCTCCTTTGATGGCACTTCTTTTAGCTATTTGCTGTTACTGTGCTATACCCGGGGAACCCAGCCCCAATTCCCGGTGCTACTTCTGTGGTAAAAAGTGGAACTCCAAGGAGGCGACCCCTGAGTGTGGTCATCTGGAGCATGCTGAGGGTAGGAGCTGTGCCAGCCCCTTCTCCTGTATCGTCCCCCTGTTGAGAGAGACAGTTTGCCACGGGCCTTGGGCATCCCTGAAGCTTCCTTCTGGGTGTGTCAAGTATGCAAGGCCCTGTTTGCCATAAGCACTCTTGAGAGATGCAGCAACATCTGTCACCAGGCAGAGAGCAGGCTTCCTTCCTTCCCCACTTGCTATAAAAGTGGGGATTCTCCCAAGCTCAGTGTTCCCCTCCTATACCATAACCGACAGAGTGGCCCACCCATGATGGGCCCCCACACGGCCTTTGTGGGACTGGGGTGGCACGGTAGTACCAGCGCTAACTAACGTGAACCTCTGGTTACTGCCTTTGCCCTGAGTAGCCGAGTACTTCGTCTCTGCCCCAGGCAGGAGTCTTGTATCCTTGCTTGTGAGCTCATAAATAGGGCAAAGTCTCAGACCCTGCACTGTTTCTGATGATCCCATCTCAGCACAGGACTGGGCGTGTCGTGAGCTGAGGGGCAGTAAGCATGAGAACGCTCCACTCGCTGATCTCAGCTTCAGGGAGTCTCAGGACAGTCTTATCCCGTATCTACTTTTCTGCTCATCATTTTACTTTCTGGGGCCTCAGTTTTACCCTCTGCCATGGGGATAACAAGCTGAGACCCCCAGTTCACACTCAAGGCTGCTGGATTTGGGAGTTTGGGGATGGTGACTGGTGTTCTCTGGTAATCACCAGCTGATTTCTGTCTTCCCTTGAGATAATGCCAGCAAACTTGGACTCCTCCCAGAGAGGCTTAGGAAAGAGGAAGGAAGAACTTGGCCATCAGGGAAAAAGGAGGACCGCGGCCAAAAGAGCCCCAGTGGGCGGCTGTGTCTTTCCTTCTGGAGGTCTGCACGCGAGGCAGGGCTGCACTGCCTGCGTCCGGGGGCTCTGTTTGGAATGGGAGACATGACGTCCACCTCCAGGGAACCGAGGGGACAGACTCACCATCATTTCTAGCCAACGATCTGGGTTTGCTTCGTCCGGGCAGCCGTGGTGCCTAGAGAAGGAAGACGGCCAGAAACACCACGTGTGACGTGCATGTGCCATCTCTCTAGGCCACACGGGGAGATTTGCCCCCAAATCAACACCTAGCAGATCTAGGGTGCATTCGTGCAATTCACATGAATAAATCTAAAGAAAGGAACTCAGTGAAAAATTAGGGGGAAAAGGAAGGGACAATGATTTGGCTGGAGCCTTTTGCTGTGTGCTCGACAACTATCACTTGGGGACAGAGGGACGGAGGCCGGCTGAGGGAAGACTGGTTTGTGCATGTTTACAGGTTGGATTGGAAAGGGAGACTAGAGGCAGTGGGTAGCTGCAGCAGCCCTGGGGAAAGGAGATGAGGGCTGGAACCTGGCAAGGGGAGGACATGGCAGGAGAGAGGACAGGATGTGCTGGCTGACTGGCTGGGGGGAACCCCGGTTTCTGCCACACTTGGCCAAGGGCTTTCTCTTTGCAGAGGATTCTGGGAAAGGTTGCTCCTCTTCGTCTTTGGTCTTCAGGGATGGGGTGGGGCCAATCTCAGGAACCCAGCCTCCCTGGCCCCCACCAACGAAGGGCCTGTGGCCAGGAGAAGGATGACCCTCTCGTGTCCGAGTCCTCATTTCACTTGCAGCTCGGTGCTAATTCAATTGCTGGCTCTAACCTAATTTTCCATTGGTGCTTGAGTCCTTTGCCTGCCGATATTAAAACTCTTTTCATTTAATTGTGCAGAAGATAGATCCTCCTCAGCCGTCAGGTGGTAAATATAGAATAGCTGATGTGTAGCTCTAATTTCTTCCCCGGCATGCCTCCCGCAGCGCTGAATAATTGGGGACCAAGATGCCCTAGATGGAGGGGGCCAGGAAAGAGGGAAAAAGGAAGTGGGGGTGGGACTGGGAACTTGCTGTGGTCAGGAGGTTACAGATCAAAGACAATTGGGCCTGTGTTCCTGAACTGGTCAGTATGTCCATTTCGATAGGACCAGTTACTATTCTCCCAAACCCCTTACATTATCCAGTGACTGGTATCCTGAGATGCTGAGTGAGAATTAAGTGTTTGTGAACTAAGGGTGATCAAGGGGGTTGCTGTTCCACTATACAGAGTGTGAGGGGTCATGGGACCCCCCAGAGTTGGGGGCAGGGAGGCGTGGTCTTGATAAGCCCCCTTGATCTCATCATAGACAGGACCCCTCCAGGCTCTTCCATCTACCCCGCAGAGGCCACCTGCCTATCGGCTGCCTCCCCCCGCCCTGCCCCACACACATATACACAGGAAAAGGTAGTTGATACATATGTATCATTTTTTAAGACGTATATTTTTATATGTCTTTAAAAAACATATATATATATATATATATATATATTGAGATTTTATTGGGGAAGGGGAACAGGACTTTATTGGGGAACAGTGTGTACTTCCGGGACTTTTCCAAGTCAAGTTTTCCTTTCAGTCTTAGTTGTGGAGGGTGCAGCTCAGCTCCAGGTCCTGTTGCCGTTGTTAGTTGCAGGGGGCACAGCCCACCATCCCTTGTGGGAGTCAAACCAGCAACCTGGTGGTTGAGAGCCCGCGCTCCTACCAACTGAGCCATCTGGCCTCTCGGGAGCTCAGCGGCAGCTCATTGACTTCATTCTAGCTGTGGAGGGTGCAGCTCACTGGCCCATGTGGGAATGGAACCTGCAGCGCCGTTGCCCAGAACTCATGCTCTAACCAACTGAGCCACCCGTCCGCCCCTCAATTTATATTTCTTAATGCCTTCACATTTTGCACCTTGTCCCCAACCCCATTCCCATCTGTCACCCTGACAGATCTAGTACCTATCTGGCACCATACCTAGTTATTACAATATTGTTGACTATATTCCTCATGCTATAACCTACATCCCCATGACTACTGTATAACAACCAGTTTGTAGTTCTTAATCCCTTCCCCTTTCACCCCTGCTTAAGCCCCCTCCCATCTTAAAGAAATCCCTCTAAGATTCCTTGTAATATTGGTTTGGTGGTGATGAACTCCTTCAGCTTTTTCTTGTCTGGGAAGCTCTTTATCTGTCCTTCGATTCCAAATGGCAGCCTTGCTGGGTAGAGCGATCTTGGATGTATGTCACTGCTTTACATCGTTTGGAATATTTCCTGCCAAACCCTTCTGGCCTGTAAAGTTTGAGAAATCAGCTGACAGTCTTATGGGGGCTCCCTTGTAGGTAACTAACTGTTTTTCTCTTGCTGCTTTTAAGATTCTCTCTTCATCTTTGACCTTTGGCATTTTAAGTATAATGTGCCTTGGTGTGGACCTCTTTGGGTTCGTCTTGTTTGGGACTCTGTGCTTCCTGGGCTTGTATGTCCATTTCCTTCACCAGGTTAGGGAAGTTTTCTGTCATTATCTCTTCAAATAGGTTTTCAATTCCTTGCTCTCTCTCTTCTCCTTCTGGTACCCCTATAATGCAAATGTCGATATACTTCATGTTGTCCCAGAGACCCCCTAAACCCTCCTCAATTTTTTGGATTCCTTTTTCTTTTTGTTGTTCTGGTTGGGTGTTTTCTGCTACCTTATCTTCTACATCGCTGGTTGGATCCTCTGCTTCATCTAATCTACTTACAAAGTATTTTTTGATTTATCAATTTTTGGCCTTAGCTTTTGACTTCCTGCCATGGTAAATAAAGACTTAAATCTCCCATCTCCATCTGCTTTCTTTCCCTTCCATCCTCCCGATATCCCCAGATATTATTTTCCAGTTGAACAAAAGCACTGCTGAGCCCATTTGTACATTATAACTGCATTCTTTTTTTATATAACTCTTCTTTTTTCTAGAGTTAATAAACACCTTTTTTATTTACCTCATGTCTAATATCTATTGCTAGTCTTTTCTAAGCATTTGACATCTCTGCCACTTGCCTATCAATAGTAGTTTCCACTCAATCAGATACATCAGTTTCATTTTCCCCTTGATTCTCTTGATTTGATCTGGACGCATTGCTCGCTGGACCTGATACCCAGCTGCCCTCTGAGGACGTGCTTCACCTTCATGCTGACACATACCGTCTATGTTCATGTCCTCATTTCTGGAATCTCTTTTCTTTCTCATTCTGATTTTCTTTCCCTGTTTTTGTGGCATGAATCTTCCAATAGTTTCCTGAGAAAGGGGGCATGGGAAGCAAAAATTTCAGTGCTTTTATGTTTTTAATCTATCCTCACACTTGGTTGATGGTTTCTGAGAGCATGGATTTCTAGGTTGAAAATAGTTTCTCCTGTGAAGTATTGCCCATTGTCTTCTAACTTCCAGGGTTGCTGGAGAGTATAGAAACCATTGCCATTTTGACTCCTGGTCTCCTGTGACCTGCTCTGTCACTTGGAAGCTCCTAGGATCTCTTCATGACCTTGCTTAATCTTCTTGTGCATGATTTTCTTTTTTTCTTTTTTTTTTTCATCCATTGTGCTGGGCACTGGGTGGATTTTTTTATTCTGGAAATTCATGTCCTTCCATTCTGGTAAATTTTTATGTATAATTTCTTTGATCGTTTATTCTTCTCCATTTTCTGTCTTCACTTTCTTGAATTTTTTTTTTACACTTGATCTTAGCCAAAAGGCCGAGAAGCAATTTAATTTTTTTTAATTAAAGTTTATTGGGGTGACAATTGTTAGTAAAGTTACATAGATTTCAGGTGTACAATTCTGTAATACATTATCTACATCTCACATTGTGTGTTCACCACCCAGAGTCAGTTCTCTTTCCATCACCATATATTAGACCCCGTTTACCCCTTTTAGAACCCCCCTGCCCCCTTACCCTCTGGTAACCCCTAAACTATTGTCTATGTCTATGAGTTTTTTTCCTTCATTTGTTTGTCTTGTTCTTTTGTTGTTTTCAGTTTTATATACCACATATCAGTGAAATCATATGGTTCTCTACTTTTTCTGTCTGACTTATTTCGCTTAGCATTATAATCTCAAGATCCATCCATGTTGTCACAAATGGTACTATTTCATCTTTTCTTACCGCTGAATAGTATTCCACTGTATATATATACCACAACTTTATCCATTCATCTATTGAAGGACATTTTGGTTGTTTCCATGTCTTGGCTACCGTAATAAAGCTGCAATGAACATTGGAGCACGCATGTCTGTATGGATAAATGTTTTCAGATATTTTTGGGTAGATACCCAGGAGAGGGATTGCTGGGTTTGAATTTTCTTTACACAGATGTTGGACTTCCTAAAATGGAGCTCTAATTCTTTGTTGTAATATTTTTTTCCTGCATTCTCTTTTTAAAATTTTCTTTTTTTCAATAGATTCCTTACATTTTTATCTTCCACTCTTTTATTGATTTTTAAATTTTATACTTTTCTTATTTTATTTATTTATTTATTTAATAATAAAAAAAAATTTATTGGGGAGTATTAGGGAGCACTGTGTTTCTCCAGGGCCCATCAGCTCCAGGTCATTGTCCTTCAATCTAGTTGTGGAGGGCGCAGCTCAGCTCTAAGTCAAGTCGCCGTTTTCAATCTTTAGTTGCAGGGGGCGCAGCCCACCATCCCATGTGGGAATCAAACCAGCAACCGTGTTGTTCAGAGCTTGCGCTCTAACCATCTGAGCCGTCCAGTTGCCCTATACTTCCCTTATTTTAATTTCTCAGAGCTCGTATTTGTTCTCTGTTCCTTTTTTGAAACTTCCTTGTGTCTGGATGTGATTGTTTTTCACTAAAAATGTTATCATTAGTGTTGTCATTGAGGTTTTCTTCTGTTCCTTTCATTGTCTCTATTGTTTTTTTTTGTAGTTTGACCTTGTGTTTTCTTCATTTGGACTTTGACCTTTAATGTCCTGGTTTTTTTTTCCAAATGTGTGGTGATCCTTATCTGCTCATTTGTACCATGTTTCCCTGAAAATAAGACCTAATCGGAAAATAAGCCCCAGCATGATTTTTCAGGATGACATCCCCTGAACATAAGCCCCAATGTGTCTTTTGGAGCAATAATTAATATAAGACCCAGTCTTATTTTCGGGGAAACATTACTAAGAGAGCCCCTCAGATGCAGACTGTGTGTCTGGGCTCAGGCTGTTGATGGGCTTTCTTGGAGGTGGTCAGATGGCATCCTGCCTCCTTGTTGGGGGGTGAGGGCACCCAACCCGAGTTGGCTTATTTTTCCAGATGGGCTTGTCCAGGTCTCCTGAGAAGAATCCCAAACCCTGCCTGAGTGGGGGCTACTGGCCTGGAATCCAGGAGGAGTGGACGGCAACACCTGAGAGAGGTTTCAGAAGTGGCATCTGCAGGGCTTGGTGTTTTCTGAAGTTATTAGTTTTTGTTTGTTTCTTACTTACTTAGTTTTCAGGTACCTACCATGAATTCTTCCCAAACTCTGCAACAAAACCTAAACATGCTCTCAATTCTGTCAACCACCTCAGGTAGTCTGCAAAGTCATGTTTCCTTTCTTTCTTTTTTCGAGACATGCTCCTTAGAGCCTCCTGTTCCCACCTGGAGGGTCCGCTTGCCATATCTCTTCCCCAGCTGTCATTCTGGAACTGTCCTTTCCATTTTCCACGCCTCAGGGTAAAGCCATGCTAAAAAGCTCACATCCTGCTTAATCGCTTCTCAGTTACTTACACCTCAGTGTGAATGAGATTCCGACTCCTTGAGTTGGCTTTTAGTGATGAAGAGCTGGGCATGTAGAGGTCAGCGCCTGAGGATTCAGGGCGCCAGACAGGGAAATGCTTTTGGCTGAGGTCACACAGCATGGGTCAGGCAGAGACTGGAAGGCGGGTTCCTTCTGAACCGAGGGCTACAGCTGGTGTCTGAGCCCCTGTACCGCCTCCCTCTGTCATCCGCCCACTGGATGGATGTGTGGATACTCCTGGGACAGGTGTAAGCTGTGCGTGAGTATATGGAAAACAAAGGAAAAAGGAAAATCCCTACAGACCATCGCTGCCCTATCCTCCTCGCCTCTGGCCTGCTGCAGATTTCTCAGTTCCCAGCTGCACACTTCTTGTGGGGGCTGTGGAAGAAGGTAGAGCGTTGGACCACGTGCCTTCCGTTGCCCCCTTTCCTCATCGCTGAAGGTGGAGCTTTTGTTGTTGTTTTTGGCATAGAGGGTGAACTCTGGTTGTCATGGCAACTCCAGCAGAGGAAGAGGGCCTGGGGGGGAGGTGAATTTATTCCACTGGCAGCTGGTTCTCTAAGTGGGGATCTGCAGAAGATGAAGACTGAGGATTGTGAGAAAGGCCCCCAGCCCAGGAAGGCCCGGTGGGGTCCGCACGTCTCCTGTCCAGGCTGGCGCCATGCTGGCTTCGGCACCATGCGAGTCTTCTTCCTTCTGGGGAGACGGGTGCCTCCCCTGATGCGACCTGAGGTTCTGGGTCTAGAGAAGAATGTCTTAGTGTGAGTGAGGAAGGGGGACGCAGAGCCCCCCAGAGCAATACCCAGGGGCTGGGGGCTCGTGCTGACCCCTTACCCCTGTTAAGGCCACAGCCAGGAGTCCCCGGCAGAGCCTGAGAACCCTCACGGAAACAGAAGCGCTGTAAGTCTCAGGTCGGAAGTCACATAAGAGCACAGGACCGGCATTTGGTGGCTGAGCATCTTGCCAAGGATTCCTTTTTCCCTTTCATCTCCCTTTGCTATGGTCTCTGAAAACGTATGTCCCTCCAACTCAATTTTCCACTTCAGACAGTGACACAGTGACAAAGAAATCCTTTTCTACTAAAACAACAGCACATGCCCCATGATAAATGGCAGCTGGCATTAGGAATGGGGGTGATCTGGCATTACGGAGGGGGACTGTGGTCAAATGGAGAGCTTTTTTTTGGGTGGTGGGCACTGTTCCTACTCTCCCCAACTGTTGCCACGTGGACGTACCGGCTCAATTGCTCAGGAGAAGCCGGAAATCCAGAATATCTGAAATGTCCTGAACGTTACATTTTTACTCACTATATTGACTTGTGCCCACCTACACTCGTTCCTTCTCAGGATCACAGGCAAGGGGGCCCCTGCTAATACCTGAACAGGTAAAATGGGCCAAGTCCTCAGAAATGGTCTCGTTTGCCTCGTCCTGCTGCAGATTGGGGCACTGGGGCTCAGGTAAGATACAGACCTGCCTGGCCAACGCCCTGAATGGATTAGTGGCAGGGCTGCAGAGGGTGGTACCCAGGGTAGACAAACAGAAAGACAAGCCCAGGACGCACGTGCTGCTGGGAGCACATACTAAGTGCCTGTTCCACTGAGGTCCCGTGGGACCAAGAGGGCTTGGGGACGATGATCTTTTAGCTCACATTGATTGGGACAGGCACTGGTCTCGGGGCTTTACATGTATGTTGAGCAACCAGGCCTTGGGGCTGTTGAAAACAGATTTAGTCTTGTATCCTGCAGCTCCTTTAAAATGTCTTGTTGGGGAAGTCTTGTGCTTTATTTGATGAAAACTCAGACAGGTCCCATGTTGTTTCTGCACACTCCTAGTTACTTAAAACTCGGAAACTGGTGTCACAGCCCTTTCTACCCCTCACCTAGCTCAGGTCTGCGGTGGGAAGGGGCCATGGCTGGCTTCTTTGTTCTTCTCCCAGTGCCTCCCTTCTGTTGGGGCCCAGAGCCCGGGCCATGTCCCTTTCACCTCTTGACCCCAGCACTGGGCCTTGTACCTGGCTCAGAACAGGCATTCACTGGTGTTTGCTGAGTCAGTGACTGAATGCATCTGGGAGGAAGCGGGGTGGGAAGAGGGGAGGAGAGAGAGAGGGTGAGGGTACTGGAGGCAGGGCTGGGTGTGGGTGCTAGTTCTGGCTAGCTGGGTTCATTTCTGCCTCTCAGCAGGAAATGTGGGGGTGGGTGCTCAAGATCTCCTGTCGGGTAGTTGGGGGTGGGGGGTGGCGTGGGAGGGGCAGGAGCGTGCCTCTGGCCTGCAGGCTTGGCAGCCAGGGCAGGGCAGTGAACAGCCTACTCCTGCACTCCTCTCAGCCTGCTCTTGTCTGGGATGGAGCTGCTTTGGGGAGGGGAGGGGAGGGGCAGGTAGCCTGCAGCGATTTAGAGGAGACAGTCAGAGGCCAGACCAGGTGGAAGAGGATGGGAGGGGTACAAGGTGGGGGTGGAGACCTGAAGGACAGAAAGAGCAAGAGAGGGACAACGGAAGCAGGGCTGGAGAATCCCGGAGGGGTTTCCTCTGCCCACCCTTCTCCCTTGGCCTGACAAAGCAGAATCTACCGGTGTGTGTACCTCCTTCAGGACCCACTTCCTGGTCTACCTGAGGTGGCTCGCCTCCTCTGAAAATGGGTGAGGACAACCTCAGTGAGTTCCTTAGTCTGTGGCCATCCAAGGGTCTCTGATCCAGTGCCTGGGGTGTGGCTGACCAGAGCCACGAAGGCTCCCTCCCTCGGTCCTTAGGTAGAAGGGACTTGGGGAGGGAGTGTGGCACAGTTCATATGAGGAACTAGATTGCTTGGGCTCAAAACCCTGCCAGTTGCTCACTGAATGTCTCTGTAGCCCACTGCTTAACCACTGTCTACCTCAGTTTGCCCAACTGTAAGATGGGTATATAAATGGAATCATTTTGTGGTGGTGTTATGAATGTTTCAAAGAGATAATCCAAGTAGAGCTGCAAGTCTGGGATGTGATAAGGTCTCCATAAATATGTGTGATTTACCTGCGGCTCTCTGAATGGACGCGGGGACAGCAGGCAAACACTGAACCTCTGCTCGTGTGCTCTGTCCACTGAAAGGGGAGCATGAACCTGGTGCAGACAGCCTCCAAGGAGGGTGAGGGGACCCAAGCTGATCATGGATGGAAACACCAACAGTTTCCAATGAGCAGCTCCTCCTTGGCTGTTTAAAATATTTCTAACCTTTGTCTAATCCTTTGGGGGAAGGTACTAAACGCTGATTGGGGAGATGAGGGGGTCTGGGAGGATAAGTGTTTTGCCCAGGGTCCCATGCTCTGCTGGGAAAGCTGGCGCTCCTCTTAGCTCAGGCTTTGGGAAGGGTGCTCGGGGCGTCGAGGGGTGGGGACAGGAACGGGAAGTACTCCTGTTTAGTTCCTGCCCAACAACCCTCATTATTTGTCCCATGTACTGTTCCTTGCTGATTTTGAAGAGCAGATAGAAGACCTTAATGGCATAATCACCCATCTATTTGAGGAGAAAATTGGACTAAAATGGCCTGGAGATTTCAGTTCAGGAGAAGGGAGGGCGGTGAGCAAGGCAGTGGGCAGGGACAAAGAGAGCAGACTCTGAATCCGAGGACGTTGGCCTGCCAGGGCCTCAGAAAGCAGCCATCCTGAGGCCTGGTCGATGCGTGGGGAAGGGGTACATGCCAGGGGTCAGGAAGCCTAGACCCAGGCCCTCCCCCTTGCAAGAGGCAGGCTCCTAAACCCCTCCCCACAAGAAGACATGGTGTAAAACCCATCCAGGACCACTGGGGGCCTAGAGTTTTTCCCCAAGAAAAATGTAAGAAGTTGTTCAGGCCAGGTAAGAATGGTCCCTCCCGATACTGAGGGAAGCGCTGCTTTGCACTCCCCCTGCTGCGTCCTGGTCTTTACTTTCTTGGTCTACTGGAAAGATTGGGATGAGAGACCAGGGTTATGCCCTCAGGAAGCCCCTGGCTGGTGGGAGAAGAGTCTCCCTTGCAGGTCAGCCAGGGAAGAGCCGGGCTGCGGTGACAGCCAGGTGGGAGGGTAGGGCTTAGTGCGCTGAGTCAGAAGAACTCAGAAAAGGGAGGCTGGTGGGGCCCAGAGCAGGTGGGGAGGCTCCTGCACGAGTTGGATAGAGCTGACCCTTCAGGACCTGGACGAGGGGCTGAGGCAGGAGAGTCCTGTGGTGGAGGTATTGTCTCGTCCTAGTGGAGGCAGAGTTAGAAATGACCTGAGACAGGAGTGGGGAGGTGAAGGAAACCTCCACCTGGTTGGGTCAGGGAATGCTGGAGTGGAGAGTACGTCAGGAAAGAAAACAACGTAGACCTGGAAGCTGATTGCAGAGAGTTAGGCTGAGGGTGTTAGACATGAGGCAATGGGGAATAGGGAGCCATTGAGGGTTTTAGAGCAAAGGCATGGCTTGGTCAGATTAGCAGCTGGCAATACTCACTCTACCCCTGGCTAGAGAGTAGGTGAGAATAGAGGCCTAGTGACCAGTTGAGAGGATATTGCAACCAATAAAGCCAGTGGTCACTGGCTTGAGCACTTCCTGTGGTTGAAAGAAGGGACTCAATACCTTCCTAATAGAGATGAGGGACGGGCTAGAGCAGATTAGACCTGGATGGGGGTGATCTATGCAGAAGACGCTCGTCCCACCTAGGTGTATGGTTTTGGCAGTTGGGGGGATGGTGGGGCCATAACGCAGTGCTGGACTTGATTTTGGACTGTGTGACCAAAGTCTCTCTGAGGTGTCCATGTGGAGAAGTCCAGAAGATGGCTGGATAGATAGGGTGGGGCTCGAATGAGGGATTTGGGCCCATTGGCAAGTAGACGGTAGATAGACACGCAGTTGGGTGGGTAAGGGGGGGGTGGGAGTATCAGAGCCTGTGGGGGGACATCGCTGTCCCCTCCCACAGAGACTGTGACCCCTCCAAATGCTGCCTAAGAGCTTCTGCTAGGACTGAGACGAGGGTCAAGACCCAAGCCCACCATCGTTTATGGGGAGGCAGAGAGGGAGCAGCAATGTGTGGGGTCAGGAAGCCACGGGCATGGTCAGAGGCATCCAGTGTCGCAGAGGGGCAACGCGGTGAGGCCTGAGGCTGGCGAGAGCTCATGGGGACTCTGAGTCACAGCCTGGCATCAGCTGCTGCAAAAGCCCGTATCCCAGAACCAAGTCTGGCCTCCTGGTGCGGATACCCTTCGGTGCGCTGGGGTCTGTCAACTGTCCTGGAAGGAATGTGGGGTACACTACTCCACGTCCCCAAAGCTCAGGAAGGCACACCATCTTGTGTCCTGAGATGGAGAAGCTGACTACCAAGCTTCTGTACCCTCTCCCAGGCCATCTGTCCTCGTAGCCCTCCTACCCCTTTCCTCTCTTCCTCCCACCTTCAGGGCCAGATGACTAGACGACCCCAGGTCTGAGTGTGTCACCAACTCCTGCACCCCCTTCCCAGGACCCAGATTCTCCCTTTGCAGGGAGCTAGGGGTACCACGGAGGCTGAACCTGAATTTTACACTGCACTTCAGACCTATTGAATGAATAACCCATGGCTGGGCCTGAGTGGGGGACTAGGCGCTTGGGGGAGGCTCAGGCTGGGAGCACACTTTGAGGTGACAAGGTGTACCAGCAAGGTGGCCATAGGAGCACTGGCTGGGAGAGTGGATGGCTCTGTGCCACCCACCCCGTCACAGTGACCAAAGACCAGTGCCCACCGCCATGCTGCTGCTGAGGGAGGCAGCCAGCACCTGGGCACTGGGAGCTGCGAGCACAGCTTCCGAGGTCCACGTGGGGAGCACCTGGCAGTCTGGGCAGCAGCTGAGTCACCCCTGAAGCTGCTGTGGCAGGAACATCCAGTCCCCAGTGGTGGATGGGAGCTTATCTGGGCCACCCGCCTGCCCTCCTGGGTCTGCTGTGACCTCTTTGGGGAGACAGTGTCCTTGGCACTTGCCGGCAGCACAGGTGCTGCAGAGCTGGGCTGAGGGGTGAGGGTGGGTCCCCGAAGCCCATGGCTCCCTAACCAACACGCACATCTTGGGACTTAGAGGCACAGGGCGAGCTCCAGTCTAGAGAGAAAGGGGACACCAGCTTCTGTGTTAGCAATCCCTGCCAGCTGTGAGCCCCTGAACTTTAGCTGTTGCCTTGAGGGGCAATAGTACCTCACCCTCTGGATTCAAACGTCCTCCTGGGAGCGCCTGGCTCTGCCCACAACAGAGGCTTGGCGTGGGTAGGCAGGTTTGCAGTGAGGAGAGAGAGAGAGACGGCTTTAAACATGTAAAGACTTTCAGAGAAGGTCTTGTCCGGTGTGGCTTTTTCAAAGACTGTTAGCAGAAGCTCAATGACTAAAATACATGAAAGTTAGTCACTCTGATTGCTGTGGCAGGATGGGCTGGGCCCACCTATTGAACCCTGCGCTCCAGCCCCACCCACAGCAGCCACTGACCTGTGCTTGATTATCCCCGAGGGTTCCATCAGTTAGAAAAACCATCCATCAGCTTCAACATCCACATGATATATTTGGCCTACCTGCTTTACAGGTAGGTACCGAGACTTAAGAAGGAGGAGCGGCTTCCGTGAGATTGTGGCAAAGCCAGGGACAGGAACCCAGGTTCCTGCATCCCAGCCGGGGGCCTGCCAACTGTCAGCCGGCGAGAATGCCATCTTCCCGACTGCTGATTGGATTCCGACAGCTCTGTTTTAAAGAATAATTGTATTGTCCTGATTATGCATCTCAATATCGAAACCACCTCACATCTACTTGGAAGCAGGCCGAGTAAATGTAAGTGTAGAATCATTGTTCTCCCTTTTTGTTCAGCGCTGATCTCTGCTCCCTGTGGGAAGACATAAATGAGGATAAATCTGGTTCCTGCCCTTGATGAGCTCACAGTCAGAATGGGGAGTCAGGGATACAGGGTGGCAGACCCTGGGCCCACCCTCAGGGGCTGTAGGCAGGCTGGGGAGGAGAGCTGGCACGCTGTACGGTGCCACATGGAGTGGGGGCAGCATGGCAGATGCCCCCAGGGCATCATTCTGGCTAGCTGTAGTTCCTATGTCTCCGGCCTGAATGCTACTAAGAATATGGACTCTGCCACTGATGAGCTGTGACCTTAGGCAAGTTTCCTAACCTCTCTGTGCCTTCGTTTTCTCATCTGCAGTGTGGAGATTATAAAAGCACAAATCTCAAAGGGTTGTTGTGAGATGTATCACGTATCAAGTCCCGCAAAACACTTAGCATTGTACTTGGCATATGCTACATGCCCCTTAACATTTATCCGACGATGGTGATAGGACCGGGTTGCCGTGAGCTCAGGATAGGGTTCACTGTGGAGGGGCAGCGCTTCTTGCCTAAGGCTTGGTCATTGGAACCTCGGTCGAATGGAGAGGAAAGAGCCCTGGCCTAGGAAGCAAGGGGCATGCGATTCAGCACCTTGCTCTGCCACTGAGGCCTGTATCTGCCCTGAGCCTCAGTTTTTACATCTGTAAAGTGGGGGGCATGACCCCGAACACACGGTGGTGCTGTGAGTGTTGGATCAGATCAATGTGTAAAATGCTATCACTCTACCTGGCTCGTTGGAGGAGGCATTGAGAGAAGGTCAATTCCCCAAAGAGGCAGGGGCCGGAGGGTTCTGAGTCACGCCACACAAGGGTCCTCCTGAGAGTTTGGGGAGGACGTGGGAGCTGCAGCACCAGCAGCCAACAGGTGGAAGCAGGTAGAGAAGTCAGGCTGGGGCGGAGGAAGCTTTCACTGGCATTCGCCTTAGCACATTTCCTGGACACTCCTGGGCAGACAGACATGGTGACGTGATCCCTGCCCACAGGAGCTCCCAGACTAGAGGCGGGGGGCTGAAAATGTCCCCCCAGATACAGAGGTACACAGGCTGGCCTGGGGGCTCAGGGCCCTTTAAGCTGGGGAGGGTTGGGGTTTGATTGGGCTGGGCTTTGAAGACAGCTACCCTAGAAGACATTTAGGCATGCCAGGTAGGTCAAAGGGCATGCCTGGTGGAGGGAACCCAGGGCAAATACAGGGGCAGGAAATCGTGAGGGAAGGTCTAAGTCGTGAATTTTTCTTCCCAAACTGAGGCAAGCTGGATCTGAAACTCTGCTGCGTCCCTTGCCTAGTCCACCTCATTCGACCAGGAAGAGAATTCTTCCAGGAGGAATCAGCAAGACTTCCGGCCCATTTCCAGAGCCATTTACAAAATTCCTATAAAGCAACAAGCAGTATAACCAATAGTCCACTTTTGAAATACACACAGACCAAAGCTCTGGGGCTGAATAGGAGAAAATTGGCTAGAAATTCCCCACAGGCCCTGGGAGGGTTCAGTGAAGCCTGTGGTGGAGTCACCTGGGCAGGGTCAGTCTAGGCCTGGAAGGCTTCTTGGAGGAGGAGGTGATGTTGGTGGAGGCCTGCCTCCATGTGTCAGGAGAAAGCCAGGCTAAGAAAGCCCCGGGTGTTCATTCACTTCCTATTTCAGATGAGAGCTGGGTGTTTTCCTCAGATTACTTCTCACTAAGAAGACAGGCCTCTTCGCAGGCACGGCTGCTGACATGTTTTGTTTTCCCCAGATGGGGATAATCAGCTTGTTTGGGAGTCGGGCTGACAGCTCAGGCAGCAGGCGGGGGCTGGGGGTGGGAGGCCCTGGGGCTGCAGGCAGCGCTGTGGAGCAGAAGCAGGTGGGGATTTCCTTTTGCCACATGGAGGAGAAGGCTGTGGGGCAATTTCTTGCAGTTATGTGAACCCAGTGAACCCAAAAGCCTGCCAGGCTGTCTCCCCGTTTAATTCATGCCTGAATCTCAGCGCTGAAAAGCACACAGCCATCTCCTGCTCCGTGAGAAGAGACCCATCAAGATCTGTGCTTGGAACTGCTCTGGCTATTTCCAGATGTCTCACAGGAGGGGGCCGTCCCCTCTCCGTCCCCTTCTTCGGGATGACTTCCAGGCCTTCCCCTTCCCTTGCCGATGGCCCTACCCGTAACACCCCCATCATCCTGACAGGCCCAGCCTCAGTCTCCAGCCCAAGCTGGGTATTCACGCTTCACCAACTCACGAACAGGCAGGTGGGTAGAGGGAAGCAGCCTCCAGCCTTGGGGTCTCCGTGGATTGGCCATAAGGAGCCCCTCTCCTGCTGGAGGCTCAGCACCCAGGGCCTCGCCCCGCTCAGCATTTCTGAGCACTTGGCTGGAAGGCTTGTGTACTAAACACAGCAGGGCTGAGGAGTGTCTATTCTACAATCACCTTCAGCAAAACAGCCATATCCACCTGGGGGATAATGGGTGCTTCCCTCCTACCCCTGCCCTGGCACCATGGGTCTCTGGAGGTCTGAGGGAGACCCCACCCCTGCTTATCCAGCTTCAAGGAGGGGAACCAGGCCAGACAGGCTTTCTGAGTGGCTTGTACTCTCCCCCTACCCAGCACACACTTTGATTTCCTCCTGTGTGGAAGGAAGAGGGTGGTGGATTTCCCCAGCCCTAAGGCCTGCGGCCCCCATGTCAGCACCCCGCATCGGGCTCCCCCGTCAGGCCCAGCAGAGAACCCAGCTTTGTCTCTCAGTGATTGCTTATTCATGCCCACAGCTGGGAGTTTTCCTCATTCTGTGGCCACATATTCTGGCTGCTCCAGAGAGCAAGGTTTAGTAGGGGCCTGTACCAGAGCCTGAGGTCTTTCCAGAGGGTCAGGGTCGGAGTTCTGGCTGGGACGCCAACACGCCCCCTGGCTGTGTGTTCCGGGGTTGCAGCTCCAGGAGGCGCGCAGAATCCAGGGTTGGGGGGCAGGGCTCTGGCTGTGTCCTCAGTTTCTCCCCACAGACCCTCAGTGTGTCGGTGAGTGAGGCACGCCACCCCTCCGTACCTCAGTTTCTCTGTCTGCCTCATGGGTGTCTGGGAGACCCCAGCAAAGTGTATGTGAGGCTGTGGCCCTCGAGAGAGAGACACCTCTGGGACCACCAGCCATCTGTCCCTGGGTAGCCGTGTGGAGCAGCTTTCCTCCTCTGTGGTCTCCCAGGCAACGCCGAGCTGCCTGCCAAGCTCGCTGCCCAGGCCTGGCTCCACACACATCTTTAGTGTCACACAGAGATGGCTGATGGCAGGAGCCAGGACGAGGCTCAGCCTCCCCAGCTGTCGCAGGGAGCAAATCAGACAAAGGCTGAGTGGGGTTGGGAGGGGGGAGCGCTGGGGCCAGGGGGCCTGGGAAAGTGGCTCAGAGCTCCTGGCTGCCTTCCCCCTACCTCATCCTCCTAACACTGCCCTCTCGTTGACCCCTGCTTTCCAGAACCCTCCATTTGGAATCTCACAGCCTTAGGCCTCAGTTTCCCCATATATCAAAGGGGTGGGGGCTGATCTTTAGGCCTCCAGACTAATGGCCTGAGACAAGAGGCAGGATGTCAGAGACCTGTGGAAGGTGCCCTGAACTGTCTTCAGAAAGCTGCCCCAAATGCCCCAACAGGGCGCTGCAGCTGTCTCTCTCAAGGGCGTCATTAGACAGGGTCTCCAGAACCATTTGCTTGGAGATCCAGAAACTACTCTCTGCTCGTCACTCCAGGCCACTGGTAAGGACGCTCCTCCCCACGGGCTTTGCTCTGTTAGCTTCTCCTTCTGCCATTTCTAGGATTTGCCGGCCCTGGTGGCTGGTTCTTTCTTAGGTTACAGTCACTCCTGCCTTAGGGCCACCATCCCATCCCTGTCCTGAGAGATACTGCAGCTGGAGCTGGCCCTGGGATGTGGGGCTGATGGGGGATGTGCAGAGAGGAGAGTCCTGGGGGCAGGTGCTTCTGCAAGTGACTAGCTAGGGGAGGGGGCGATGGGCGATGGGGGAGATCTCTCAGCACCCACAGACAAGGACAGGGGGAGGGGGTGCTGTCTCACCTCCAGCAGATTCCCAAGTCCAGAGCAAAAATCCAGGCATTTCCCATCCAGGCTGGGTCCCATGGGGCCAGCCAGGCCTGAGGCACCAGAAAGGACCACTGCTGCGATGGAGAGTGGAGAGTTCCCCTGGGACGGGGCACCCGGCTGCATCAGGCAGCCAGATGGGTAAGTATGCTATCAGCGCCAGCGGCCCCTTCACATGAATTAGAAGAAGACACTCTTTCTTGGCAAACGTGACCCTGCAGTGGGTGGGTTTTCACCCCTCAGCACCTCTGCAAACTGCCATTACACAGGGCAGAACCTGCATTGCCGTCCATAGCAGGCTGCCAAGCAAACACAGGAGATGCAGTGACTCTGAGTTGAGGGAGGTTCCTGGTATGGCTGCGTGCGGAGGCTTTGGTGCCTCTGAGCTGAGGCCTGGAGCCCAGAGCAAATACTAACGGAGAGCACCCCCTTTGTGCTGGCCCTCTTCCCGACGCTGGGAGGACAGTGATCATCACGACAGACAGGGTCCCTGTGGTTCTGGAGCACGTGTTTCAGAGGGAAGAGACAGACAGCAGGAACCTAGGAAGACATCAGGTGGCACAGAGACACACACTAGGGGGATGGGTAGGGAACAAAGGGTGTGACAGATTGGGGACAGGTAGAGAGAGGCTGGGGGCCGGCAGTTCCCACTGAGCCTTAAGCAGAGACCTGAATGGTAAGGAGGGATCAGCAGAGTGAAGGTCAAGGGGGGTCAGCATGGCAAGTAGAGGGAACAGCAGGTTGAAACCCCCCAGAGGGAACGAACGTCGCCTATTCAGGAACTACAAGGGGGCTGGGAGGATGAGCGTGCGGGTGCCAGGGAGAGACGAGAAGGTGGGCTCAGCAGGCAGGGGCCAGGTCTCGGGCCTCTGCCACCCACAGTGAGGAGTCTACACTTTATTCTCAGTGCAGTGAGAGGTCATTAGAAAAATGTACACACAGCAGAGTCAGGACGATGATTCTCCACCAGGAGTGACTCCCCACCAGGGTATTTGGCAACGTCTGACTCCAGGTAAGGGTGGGGATGCTACTGGCATCGAGTGGGTGGAGCCCAGGGCTGCTGTCAAACACCCTACAGTGCACAGGACAACCCCATGACAAAGGGTTATCTGGACCACGATCTTCACAGTGCTGCTGAGCTGACAAAACTCTGCTCTGAGAATGGTGTTCCCCAGGGCTTCTGTTCTCCTTCTTAGTAACCCAGGGCCACTGCACTCACATCTAGCTCTTTCTATATGGACTCTGGGTTCAGATTCTGTCTCTACCACTTGACCAAAATGTCAGTAATACAGAGGTTAAGACACTGCTGTAGAAGAAGGGAAACATCAAGTCCACTTAGTTCTGCAGTGGCCGATACCACAGCCCAGGGCCACCTGGGGCCTTTGGGGGCTGAAATGTCACTAGCCTCAGCTGAGACATGCTGTGAGGGTAAAACACACACCGGACTCCAGATTTGGTACAACAAAAATCATGTGGAATATTCATATTTTTTACATTGATTACGTTAAAATTGTATTTTAGGTATATTGGGTTAAATAAAAGGTATCCTTACCATTAATTCCACTTGGTTCCTCTTCATTTTTTTTAATGTGTCTACTAGAAAATTTTGAATGACATATATGGCTTCCGTGTGTAGCTCACATTATATTTCTAT